>NC_133538.1:289414837-289728449 GCF_048544455.1 Silene latifolia
ACTCCTCCAACTCTTGGATTTCCAAAATTCTTTTCTCCCTGCTTAGATTGGGGTTAAGGCTGAATGCCTTGATTGCCTAAAAAGCTTTGTGTTCCAATTCAATCAGTAGGTGACATGCTTTACTATAGACCAACTTATAGGGAAATGTCCTTATAGGGGTCTTTTAAGCCGTCCTATAAGCCCAAAGCGTATCATCTAACTTTGCACTCCAATCTTTGTGATCCCTGTTGACCACTTTCTCTAGGATTTGTTTGATCTCTCTATTAGACACCTCCACCTGACCGCTTGTTTAAGGATAATAACCCAAACCGGTTCTATGTTGGACTTCATACTTTGTCAAAAGTGATGTAAGGTTTTTCTCATGGAAATGGGATCCACCATTGCTTATCAAGGCTCTAGGAACTCTAAATCTTGGAAAGATTAACTTCTTTAAAAGTTTCGCCGCCACTTTTGCATCATCGGTCGGTGTGGCAATTTCTTCTGCCCATTTGGAGACATAGTCAACGACGACAAGGATGTACTTGTTACCATGGGAAGAAATGAATGGACCTTGATAGTCGATTCCTCCATACATCAAAGATCTCTACCTCTCGTATTCCTTTTTTGTGGCATTTCGTTTCTCCATGATATGTTTCCCGTTCTTTGACGAGGATCACATTGATGTATGAATTCCCGGGCATCCTCAAACATTGTTGGCCATTAGAATCCTGATTGCAAGACTTTAGCAACCGTTCTCCTAGCTCCATGATATTCACCATAAGAATATGAGTGGAAATCACTTAAAACTCCTTGAACTTCCCATTGTGGAACACACTTACGATATAAACCGTCACGATATTCTTTGTATAGATAGGGATCATCCCAAAAATACCTTTTGGCTTCAAAGAGAAACCTTTTCCTTTGTTGGTGATTCATACCCAGAGGAAAGACTCCTCCTACAATGTAATTTGCTAAGTCGGCGAAGCATGGGGTGGTTTGCATCTCAAGTTGGGTACGAATGGCCATTAGGATGTCATCGGGGAAAGAATCATCAATGGGCAAGTCTTCTTTACTAGCAACAACCTGGATTCTAGACAAATGATCCGCTACCACATTTTTTGCTCCCTTCTTGTCTCGTATCTCCAAATCGAACTCTTGTAGTAGTAGTAGTAGTAGTAGTGGTAGTGGTAGTGGTAGTGGTAGTGGTAGTGGTAGTGGTAGTGGTAGTGGTAGTGGTAGTGGTGGTGGTAGTGGTGGTGGTGGTGGTGGTAGTAGTAGTAGTAGTAGTAGTAGTAGTAGTAGTAGTAGTAGTAGTAGTAGTAGTAGTAGTAGTAGTATCCACCTTAACAACCTTGGTTTGGACTCCGTTTTTGCCAATAGTTGTTTTAGACCTCAATGATCCGTGCATACTATCACCTTGGGTCCAATTAGATAGGAACGAAATTTATCCAATACATGAACTATGGTAGAAGTTCTTTTTTCGTGGTGTCATAGTTTATTTGAGAAGCATACAAAGTTTTGCTAGGATAATATATAGCATGTAATGCTCTTCCCTCCCGTTGACCAAGAACCGCGCCAACGGCTTAATCACTTGCATTGCACATGACTTCAAATGGAAGTTCCCAATTTGGTGATTGGATAATATGGGCCAAAATCAATGCTTCTTTAATCATTTCAAAAGTTTCAACACATTATTTAGTGAAATGGAAAAAGGGCATCTTTGAGCAATAGTTGTGTGAGTGGTTTGGCTATTTTTGAAAAATCTTTGATAAAACGGCGATAGAAACCCGCATGGCCAAGAAAACTCCTTACTCCCTTGAGATTCACGGGAGGAGGAAGTTGTTATATCACTTCAACTTTTGCTTTGTCAACCTCTATGCCTCTTTCCGAAATAAGATGACCCAAAACAATACCATCATTTACCATGAAACGGCATTTCTCCCAATTTAACACAAGCATCACATTTTTACATTTTTGCAATACAAGAGAGATTATGTAAACAAGACTTGAAATCCTTCCCATAAACACTAAAATCTTCTATGAACATTTCAATTATGGTTTCAATGAAATTCGAAAAGATGCTTATCATACATCTTTGAAAAGTAGCGGGAGCGTTACATAGTCCGAAAGGCATTCTCCTATATGCAAATGTTCCATAGGGGCATGTGAAAGTGGTTTTGTGTTGGTCATCTAGATGTATTGGGATTTGGAAGATTCCCGAATATCCGTCAAGATAACAAAAGAATTTGTTGGAGGCTAACCTCTCAAGCATTTGGTCAATAAAGGGGAGAGGGAATTGATTCTTTCTTATGGCCGAATTTAATTTACGATAATCAATGCACATCCTTGTGGACATGGGCCACCCGCGCCGCGTGCATCCGCTCGTTGGTCTCGAGGCGGCGGCACTTCTCCCATGGAACCTTGGGTTCACCAAAGCATGTCATAGGCCGTTACCGATTGGTGAGGCATTGAAATAGGTGAAAGATTGAATAAGCCTGCATTTGTGGAGTCGCCACTAATTTTTATGGAAAATTGGAACCGTTCGAATACCTCGTGTCATATCAAGACACAAAGTAGTGACATGAACAGTAAGAACTCGTTACCTTTAGCATTGTATGTCTAGAATGACTCTCAAAGATGTCAATGGACACGGATGTCCAAAGATAACTTGAGTAAGGGGTGAGGGTACATATTAGGAAGTTCTTTAATCGAACGCCTAATCCCGCCCGCCTCGATAGCTACCTCTACTAATCATTAAGGAAATTGTTCATATTTGATATGTCGTCGATGTAATACATGCAATGCAACAAACATAGATTAATCCCAGCATGTGAAATTAGACTATGTCGGTTAACTAACAATTTAGCAAACAATGTGGAGTCGAAGTAAGAAGTTAGATTAATGACATGTGAAAGTCGTACAATCAAATCATACATAAATAATAATTAAGGTAAATAAATTACAATAATTAAAATTATAAATATTACAAGGATTATTTGATCTACGTCAAAAGCCAGCTCAAAGACGAGATTTCGAAGAAGAAAATAAAAGAAAGAATAAAAATAGAAATCAAAGCATGAAAATACGTCAGATAAGAGGTGATAACACGATAAATAGTCGATTTAATCCGTAATTAAGAGCTACGTCAAAGCGAGAAAGAGTTCAGAGACAGAAGCCAACCCAGAACAGGCGCAGCATCTGCTACGTCCTCTGGAAGAGGCGCAGCTCTTCCTGCGTCTGTTCTAGAGCTGGGCTATGGCTGTGAAGTCAGAACCGCAACATCGTTATCGTTCATTGGTAAATTTAAGATCGATTATTGATATCGTCCTCAAGTAGAAGTGTTTTAGTTAATTATATGCATCCGGGCAAGTCATAAAATGAATTAAAGACGAGAATTTACAGCGATTTACATGATTACGATGAATTCGTGCCGGAAATACAAAAGAAAACTATGTACAAAAGACGAATTCCAGAGAATCGATATGAGAAAATCGACCCTTTAA
Source organism: Silene latifolia (assembly GCF_048544455.1). NCBI lineage: Eukaryota > Viridiplantae > Streptophyta > Magnoliopsida > Caryophyllales > Caryophyllaceae > Silene > Silene latifolia. The sequence continues at coordinate 289,418,320 of NC_133538.1, forward strand.
AATCCGGGTTTGAATAGATGACGAAAACCCACAAATATAGAATTATAAGGGATTTAATGTCGAATTATGCATTATAATTTAGAAAGGAATTATTAAAATATGATTTACATACTGAAACAAACAAGAGGAACGAAAGAAAAGAGAAAACAAGTAGAAAATTGCAGAAGGTCGAGGAAGAAGAAGAAGAGCAGGAGCATCGACAGCCTCAGGATATGGTTTTTAAAAGATGGTTTTAAGACGGTTTGTGAACGTTCTTTTGATATGGACCTTACATTAGATGATACAAAATAAATATACAATAAATAAAATGGGATTTACACCCTCGGACTTACATATTTGACGAAACGATATTGACTAAAGTTATCGTTTAGTGATTGCTCGACTCGAATATGCGTCGAAAGTGCCCTTGTTAAAGGATTTAAAAGATTGATTAGGTTGACTAAAGTGGAGTTGGTCAAATTGGTCGGTCTATGCAACATGACTAGGACTCAGAATGATCTGAGCTTACGTGGTCGATTGATCAAGCACGTAGGCGTCGAAAGAAATAGCGTAGTCTAGAATGCAAAGAGAGAGAAAGAAGCGGCGGAACACTCGTGTGCCAAATATGGAGGTCGAAGGTCTCTATTTATACTAAACACGTGAAGGAGTTTAGGAATAACACAGATACGGAAACAAATCACGGAAATATTCTGGAAAGCATGGAAAGAGGGCTGGGGAAGAGGCGCAGCAGCCACTGCGACCATTGGAAGAGGTGCAGCACCTGCTACATCATTTCCCCTGAGGTTTCTTCCTCAGCAAGAAAGATTTCCGCGTTTTTTATGGAATTTGGGTAGATATACACTTCCTTATTCCGTGAAACACAATATGCGGAAGATATTTCCTTAAAAATATTAAATTAGGAATAAATATCCAGAGAATTCAAGAACACTCCGGAATATTCCGACTCTGCATTTAAACGGTTTTTAGAAAATAAAGCGGTTTTTTACCCGGACTCCAAATAAACTCTAATTACTGTCAAAACGACCGTATCGGCGCATAGATGATGACCATGAGGTTGACTCGAGTGTTTGAGCTATAACTTGTCAATGAACTTACGAACTGTCATAAAATCGTTCAGCGTATCAAACATGCGGCCCAATCATCAGAGGGTGGTTGGCGGGAGGTGCAGAAATAAGGTATCTACAGAGCCCCCACTTTGACTGAAACTTGGAGAAGGCGAAAGTCAAAGTATAGCCATCAGGTCAATCGAAGATTACAACCTGATGACTATGGTGACGCGAGCCGGCTCAAGGGGTCTGAACCTATGACCTATCGTCGGGAACATTTTAGAGTCCGTCGACTATCGGGGAGGGTCATTTAAAGTACATTAGACTACGTAAGGAAGCTCGCCAGCCATAAGAAGAAACCATACCTGAGTTGGCAACGACGCTCTTGGTACCGTGGGGAAGAATCATAAAGGTCGACAACGATGTGTCCTTAGCATCGCTGAGGGAAAGAAGATAAAGGTTCGACACGACCTTGCTGAGGAGAAAATAAAGGTTCGACACGCCCTTGCAGAGGGAAAATATAGGTTCGACACGCGCTTCGCCTTGTTGAGGAAAGAAAATCCGCCCGGGTAGTCACAAACGATATTCCGATAAAGAGGATAATCTCATGAACTGTATTTGGTAATCATGAACTCTCACTGGGTAAGAAAATGTTGTGGTTATCTGTAGTCTGTTGAGGAGAAAATACCGATTCGGACGAAGAGAACACCCAAAAAGAAGCCATATGTTGGGGAAGAGGCGCATGAAGCCTGGGCCCACAAATAAAGAACTTATAACAAATTTCAACAAATTTTGAGGAAACTTCCTAAGGAAAAGACACATACCTTTCCCAAGCTCGTCCCTGCCAGGGTAAAAACCCGACTTAAGTCGGTTTTTGTTTTCACTTCAAAACACAAATATTTCGTTTCTTCATCAAAACCCAACCAAATTCGTCAAGAACTTGATCAAATCTCGTCATAAACCATGACTAATCAAGGTATGTGTCTTGTACTTGCTTTAATTTGCATTTGAGCTTGATTTTTGGGTCGAAAATTAGGGTTTATACACCCATTTATGTCGAAAATTTGGGGGCTTCGTCCCAAATAAATTTGCCTCATGAAATGGACATTAAGAATGAGTAGTTGGCTATGTTAGGAACACAACCATATATCTCTTTCGAATTTTCGTCGAATTTTAAGGATTTGAGGGCGAAATGTGACGATTTCTCTACTAAACCGTAAAACCCTTCGAAAATGGCCCTATACTAGCCCATTTTTTATGACACTTGGTGTTCTGGAACCCTTGAGTAGTGGGTAAACTTGCTATCATTCCGGATTTTTTATTTGTGACAGCTCCTCCGGGGCACTTTCATATGGCATAATTGACATTGTAGCGAAATGCTGCCGAATTTTTGACTCAAACCCGCAACTAGGCTCGAACTTAGACTCATTTTGACTTAACCTAGGATATGAGTGGTTGGACTTTGGAAAGCGTGGCCAAAGATGGCCAGAAATGCCGCTTTTAAACGATTGAAATGGTCGAAAATGCTTGAAAACACGCTTAGCATTGCCTTGTTTACTTTGATTTGCCAAGGATATTCCTTCTACTTCAGGGAGAGACTTCATGGAGACCGACAATGAGCCTTCTACCGTTCAGGAGATGGAGGAGGATATGGAGAAGGAGGCCCCACGGAGGGCCAATATGGGACGAGGTGGCCACCAGCTCGCAAGAGCGCCTGAGTGGGCCGAGAAATGGGATGGTAGACATCTCATTTGGGCAACAGAGAGCCACTTGTCGTATAGGACGGCGAGGAGTATGGTAAGCCTTCAACTTGTCATTTCTTAATTCATTTACTTCTTACCAATTTCCTTGTTTGTTTATTTGCGTTTTTCTTATCATTTTCTTGTTTGTTCATTTCTATGCTTAAGAAAGCTTTCTTTTGAATTGATGCAGAAGGCTGGGAACATGATGATACCGTTGTTTCAGTACCAAAAAAAATATACCTAGATACTACTATCAGAAGTCAGCGGTAAGTAGGGTCGATCTCCACAGGGAGGCGGTCACTATTCACTTGTCTACTCGGTCTGTCCAATGTCACAGTGTGGGGTTTTTGATTTGTTTGACTAAACTAAATTAGATAATGCAAGAGGAATAGAAATGAGAGGAACTAACAAGCAAGGGAGAGAGGACTAGGATTTCGGGTCATCATTGAACGTCAGTCAATCGCAGTTAAGGTCACAGATCAGTCGATGTGTCGGTCTAAGGGGCAATGAATTTCTCCTTTCGGTCTCAATTCGCCCTAAAATGCTATTAGCTTAACTTTTGCCCTCACTAAAGCATCCTATTGTTCACTGCGGGTCTCACCCCTTCCAACCTTTCGGTCTAGGTCAAGGCTTACCAAAATTAAAAGGCTAATTGCATCGATTCAACTAGCAGGATACAATTATAGCAGCGATTAACAACATAGACTAAAAACCAACGATAACCTATAAATCTAATTAGCAATCGAACATTAGTCCATTGAATCACCTAATCCTAGCAGAGAAATTAGCTAGACATCAATAATAAGAGATAAAGAATAAGGCAAAGAAGATTAACAAACATTAAATATGAAGAATAAAAAGGAATAGAAAGTTACAGAGTAAGGATTCGGAAAAGGGAAGAAAAGCAATATCCAAAGTAACAGTTGGAGAAAGTAACGTATGATAGTGTATATTATGATCAGAGATCCCCCTTAACCTAATTATGAAATCTTAAATAGGAAAACAAAAGTCTATCCCGAAATTAAGCCCAACACGGGTTAATTAATCCCGCGTAACATCAAAACCACTCGATCGAGTAACTTTATATCACTCGATCGAGTAAAATTAAGCTCAAACCACTCGATCGAGTAGAAAATCTACTCGATTGAGTAAATCCTAAAATGCAACTACTCGATCGAGTAGAAAAAGGACTCGATCGAACATAATTGTACTCGATCGAGTACTTTCCATCGCAGAGAAATTCCTGCTTTGCGCACTAAACTTCAAACGGCTGCCATTTCTCCGTTTCTTGGGCAAACAGGGCGATTCCGGTGGCGTTGAAAAGCTAAGAGGACAAAATTTCATATCCAATTTGAATCACCTGAATATCTATTATAGAACTCGAGATATGGATCTCCAAAGTAGGCACTAGCAATTTGAAGTTCTTCCTTTGCTCGCCTAGCTATCTTTCTTCTTTGCACATCTCAAAATAGCTACATTCCCGCTCCAAATTCACTCTTCCTCCAAATGCATGCTAAATGGACGGTAAAAGGCTCGATTTCACCATTTTCTTGTTCATTCCTGCAAATAAGACAAAACAAACCAAAGTAGCATATTCGGGGCATTTCGTAGCATAAAACTACGATAATAACATATAAATACGTGCATAAAAAGGCCAAAAGGACTATATAAAATGCACGTATTAAATCTCCCCAAACCAAACCTTTACTCGTCCTCGAGTAAACTAAATGCAAACTAATGGAACGGAAAAGATAACTCAGAGCTAGCTATAACTTGTCTACTTAAACCAGTTTAATGCAAACTAAAATCAACGATTCTGACTACAATGGTCATTACGCAAACGAATTATAAGATGTCCATAAATAAAGCTGACCTATCGACCCTGCAAGACCAATAAAATCGGACTCTCACGTGGTCACTCTTATCTCATGAAGCAAAGGGTGAAAGTATATATATAAGTGATGGGGCATATTCTGCGTCCGCTGACCAAGTCAACACATTGAGCAAGGTCAAGGATATCCACAACAAGTCAATGACCTAGACAGCCTAACCGACGCAGCCTGTCTAGGTCCCGGCTGAGACAACTAGACAGCCGGGGCACACATCCGCGAACTCATATCCGAGACCCCTCGGCGGTGAGCCAACAGGGTCCGTCGGCCTGCCATGGGTCCCTCGGCCGAGGGTAGATCAGTCTTTCCACCTGCTAGCCACTTGGCCACTACGTGACAAAAGGTGAAAGTCTATAAATACTCCTCTACTCTCATTGAGTAGGGGATCCACAATTTAACCTAAGAATCACTGTTCATCTGGTAACACCTTCCTTATCTCTCTACAACACATACTTAGCCATGTAACATACAACTTAGTCCATTCGAGTTTACTGACTTGAGCGTCGGAGTGAGTACGCTTGGCACAAAGCCAAGCCCTCAGTTCGCTCATTGTTGCAGGAGAGGCCGAGGAGAACAATCAAGGCGAGGAAGATTCAACCAAAGACGTCATCTTACAAGCGCGGGTGGTAAACAAACTTGCTCTGGAATTACACCCGGAACAATTGGCGCCGTCTGTGGGGAATAGATACTAGAAGCTAGTCACATTCATTCCCAAACAAAAAACCCACCCAAAAAGCTAAGAAGATGTCGAAACAACAAGAGGTATTCGTAACTGACAAAACCGAACCCTACCAAGATGATACCGTCCACAATTTCGGTGGTGTTGCGCACCCTCCACCGCCTAGTAATTCAGCCGGAATACGGGATGCCAATAATGCCAGATACGCCGCTATCCACCGACCAGATCACCATCATGGGACATGTGGTCGAAGCAGCAAAACTGAGGCTGCTTCTGAAACTAATAAGTCGGAGAAGAAGCCCGACTTACCAGAGTCGGGGAAGAAGCCCGACTCACCGAAGTCGGGGAAGGAGTCCGACTCACCAGAGTCGGAGAAAAAGCCCCTCCCGCCACGGGGGGAGGAGCCGACTAGGGGTGCGAGGAGTCGATCGCGCGCATCGTTCGACACACGGTCGACACCTCTCGGCCGCCACGTCCGGATACCCCGGTGCCGACTAAGCTAAAGTTGCCACCCATAGCATACAAACGGGAAGGCGACCCAACCGACCACGTTGAGGCCTACGAGTCTCACATGTCGGTATGGGAGCAACCCGACGAGGTTTGGTGCCGAGTCTTCCCAACAACACTGCATGGGATGGCGCAAAGTTGGTACAAGGGGCTACCCGACGGGTCGGTATACTGTTACGCCGACCTAAAGGACACTTTCCTGGCCCAGTACTCTTGCAACAAGAGGAGAGCCGTCGAGACATCGGACCTCCTGACTATCAAACAGAAGGGAGGCGAATCTCTCCGGAGTTACGTGAAGAGGTTCGACGCCAAGGTTCAGCAGATCCGTGAGCTGAACAATGAAATGGGCAGCCTTGCACGATGAAAGGCCTCCCAAGAGGGGACCTAAAAATGAGCTCATCAAGTGCGGCGGCTGAACCTCGGAGTCCGCCAGAAAATGGCCGATCGACCATAAAAGTAGAGGACTACCACAAAACCCGGGTAGGCTCCAGCGAGGCCGGACACTCGTAAAGAAAGAGCCGGGAGGACAACTCGGACGAAGGACGCCGTGACTATAATAGGTCACGGCCGACAAATCTGTCGGGAAAGCGAACTCGGCGGGCGCCGGGGAGGTCGGGAACATACTACCCGAGCAAGATAACGAGCACACCCCCTAGTCGTGCCCGCCGCCGAGGTCTTCGTCCGAGCAAGAGCGAGGGCCAGAAGTGGGAAAGGCCCCCCAAACCAAAGGGAGACGGTGACACGAGTCAGTACTGTGAATACCACGGCCACACCGGTCACCATACTGACGACTGCCGGCATCTGAAGAATGCCATTGAAGAGCTTATCCGGAAGGGGAGCCTCGGCAAGTATGTTGCCAAAGATCAAAAGACTGATGTCGGCGGCTCGAATAAGAAATCCGTCTTTGAACGGATGGGTGTAATCCATGTTGTCATCGGGGGCAACGAGAACGGTGGGCCCGCTCATGGGCACAAACGGCATTTAAACGAGTTGTATCAAGCCATCAACTTTGTGCCCAAGACAGCGGGCACCACTTCCAACATCCCCGATATGACCATTGGGAAGAAGGACTACGGGGGAGTCATCGCCCCGCACAGCGACCCACTAGTAGTCCACTTGGACATATCCAATCACCTGATCAAGAGGGGCCTAATTGACACAGGCGCCTACACGAACATTATGTTCAGGGAATGCTTCCTAGGACTCGGCCTGAAGACTGAAGACTTGAGCCCCTGCACCAATCCATTTGTATAGCTTCTCGGGCCGGCCTGGTACCCCGGGATCGATCAGGTTGCGGTCATGTTCGGCGAGGGGAATGCGGCCAAGAATGTCCTATCGGAGTTCGTGGTCATTGACGGCTCATCCGCCTACAACGTCCTCATAGGCCGAGTCACTCGAGCGAGGCGGACGCATGATGTCCATCCGGCCCGACACCGATGTATGTCTCGGACCGGGGGAAGTGCATAAGCTCGTCTCCAAGAACGAGAAGGACGAGGTGGTCAACACCCGGATATCCGCCGAGGGTGCAACATGCAATCCCTCAAAGTGGCAAAAACAAGAGAAGGGGAAGAGCCCATCCTTGCAGCAGGAGGAAGACCCGATGAATGCCAACGTCGGCATGGTTGGAGGAACCCCGACCGACCAAGAAGAACCACATCCCAGCATATGGGAAATAACTACCGACGGGCCCTCTACAAAGCAACGACTCGGGAGCCGGCATCCTTATCACCGGCCCAAGCGGGAACGTGTCTAAGCACCCCTTGAAACTTATCTCCTCGGCCTCAAACAACGGGTCCGATTACGAGACGGTGGTAAAAACATGCTCACTATTGGTGGCCAACCAAGTCAGGGAAGAGTATAAGGCCCGAGACGATGGGATGGGAAGATACCTGGAAAGGATAAAAGCCGACACCGCCAGATTAGAGTCTTTCCAGATACAGTACACTCACAGGTCCGACGCTCTCTCAAGACACACCGGCTGACAGACATGGAGGGTGCGCCTTTAACACACCATTGGGACGGGCAATCTCGGAAAAATCTTGTATAGCGGCGGAGGTGCTCAAACAACTGGGCACCCGACGCATGTTATTTCTAATGAAGAATGGTCCCAAGTTTTCCATCAAAGTGTTCATTTCCCCCCATAGTCACTATCAAGAAGCAGGCACCGTCGCAGTCACCCCAAGAAGTAGACGCTACGGCAGTCACCCTAAGAGGTAGACGCCGCAGCAGTCACTCCAAGTGGTAGACGCCACGGCAGTCACTATCAAGAAGCAGGCGCCGTCGCAGTCACCCCAAGAAGTAGACGCTACGGCAGTCACCCTAAGAGGTAGACGCCGCAGCAGTCACTCCAAGTGGTAGACGCCACGGCAGCCACGCCAAGAAGCAGATAGGCCAAAAACCTCGATTACCCCAGCTTTAAGCCGGGAGCAACGGGGAAACGAGCCCACATCTCCACATATGTACACAGCGGATAGAGCCAAAACCTTGATCACCTCGGCTAATTAAGACCAAGAGTGACGGGGGAACGAGCCAATATGCTAACATGTGTGCAACAGCAGTCAAAACGTAAACTCCGTTGCCCCCGGCAAATTAAGACCGGGAAGAGACGAGTAAAACGCGACTTGCCCTCGGCAAATTAAGACCGAGCTTAAGACGTTAAACACAGTTGAGATACGCATTCTAAACCACCTCGGCCCGGCCGAAGGTAAAAAGAAGCGCTCAATTAAATAACGCAAGAAGATAAGTGAAGAGCGGTGATCAAAACCCCGGCCAAGGCCGAAGGCCAAAAAGCAAAACTTCATTGGACATAATTGCAAGGAGAATACCGACGACGGCCGTCCCCATAGGGATAAGCCAAAACTCTACCTACCAAAGTGTTACGAAATACAGGGAAAAAGAAAACAAAAGGTTACAGACTTGTAATTTGAAGCGCCAAAAGATGGCAGGGAGAAAAGGCCTAATAATTGGCCCCGAACAGCCTAAAGCTATCCGAGATGCGGGTGAGCCTCGGTGACGACCGCCCGTCTCCCTATGCCTGTGGCTGCCCGCCATCGGTGGGGTTAGCAGCATCGCCCTTGGTGGACGAACCAGGAGCTTCCTTGGTAGCCCCTACCTCGGTCTCAGCCTTCTTGACAACCTCGGCCTCAGCCTCAGCTTCCTTGGCCGCGTTAGCATCCTCAGCAACTATCGCCTTCCCTGCGGCCTCATCTTCCTCCCTCTTCACCCTTGCTTCCTCCTTGGCCTTCTCCTCCGCAGCCTTCTCCTTGGCCTCGAGCTTGTCATCGAACAGCTCGTCATATTTCCCCCACGGAAAGGAGCCATCAAGAGGAAAGAGCTCCCCAATTGTTTCCCTGGCGGCTTCTTCGGCCAGGTCCCGGTATTGGGTGCACATGTTAGGAAGGACAACGGTTTGGAGCATCTCAATGTCCTTCTCCTCTCGGGCAATAACAGGCGTCCCTGTTCCGGATCACCTTCCCCCGGGCCTTATACCCGGACCTCGGCTCTTGGTAGCTCTTAGCATTGAGGTCGGCGAGCCTCGAAAGTGGTCACGCTCCTCCTCCAGCCTGACCTAGCGGCATTGCCATCCGCAGCCTCGACCTTGGCCTTTTCAACAACTAGTGCCTTTTCGGCGTCCTCCCGAAACTTTCGTTCAGCGAGGACCGCCTTTTCGGCCTCAACCTTGGCCCTACAAGCTTCCACCTCCTTCGCAGCAGCAAGCTCAGACTGGAGCTGCTCAAGCTGAGGCGCAGCCTCGGCCATGGCCCGAGCCCGCTCCACAACGAGGTTACCGCCACCTCGGCCCACTTTGACAAAGAACTTAACCAAGCTTAGGCCCTCCGACCTAACTGGAGTGGGGTGGACTTCGGGAAGGATGTGACAACGGCGGCATCTTGGCCACTTGCTGCAGATTTTCTTCTCGCATGCCGCTCGACAAAGGTGTGACCCGTAGACGGCGGCGGTTGATCTACAAAAATCCAATCAAGGCATCCGTGTCAACATACATAGACATACCAGAGAGCCCGTCATCAGAAACGCCTAATGAGCCGGCTAAACCGAGCCACAGTTAGATCGCACGCAGGGCTTGGCCTTCTTGGTCGGATGCCCTTTATCCTTGCCGGCCTCGGCGGTAGCGGCAAGAGAAAGCAGAGAGGCGTCGATGGCGGGGGTAGGCTCTTTCCTCTTACGAACATGAGGAGATCCCTCCGCATCGGAGTCCTCCCCAAAGAATAACATCAACGACTTCCACCGTCCCTTTTTGATCGAAGAAATGGGAGGCGGGATCGATGTCGACGCCGTCACCGCCGATTTCTTTGTTTTCCGCGTTCGGCGCGGCATATTACCAATAACCGCGCGCCGAGCCGCCAAAGCATTTAAGCCTTTCACCGCTGATCCATGAGATCATTCGGCGGCGTTCGCGATTACGAGCCGAGCCTTAGGGTGCTTATCAACAATCGACTTATCTGCAAAGAAGCCCCATTCTCCTAAGGATATCCTCCGATGTGTCCGGCCAAAATGGTCTGCAAAAGAAGCAAAGCAACAGTTAAGTGGAAGGAATGAAATCAAAGTTCAAGAAACATGAACATTTAAAAATGACAGAAAGGGGCCTCACACCGACCCCACTCACCCTGTGCTAGGGCCGGTATGAGGCCGACGTGGCAGAGCGGAGCATCCTGGAGAATGATCTGCGTCGGAGGAATCCATCCCTTCGGCAACCCATCATCTCCCACCTCAAACAGCTTCATCGCCCGCTCCTCATCGGCGTTAAGAGGGACCTTGCTGGCATCCATCTTAAGCTTACTTGGGGTGACCCATCTGTCACGCTCCGCCTTAGTCTCACACCGCAAATTGACTTGGTGCTGGAAGGACCGGGGCAAGGGATATTCCTCCGGAACCTCAACAAACACCCACCGATCTCTTCAGCCCTTGCAGGAAGAAAGCTTTTCAACGGAGACGTAACCCGGCTCCGTCTGCACGCTATACCATCCGACGCGACCAGGAAACGACGGTCGAAGGTGGTGAAGCCGACGAAATAAATTAACCGTCGGAACCTCCCCCCTAAAGAGACAAAGCCAGACAAAGCCGACTATGGTCCTAACAGCCAACGGGTGCAGTTGGGCCACGGCAACGTCCATGGCTCTAATAACGGCCATAATGTATTCATTCAGAGGAAACCGGAGCCCATACTCCAGGTGTCTAATGTACACGCCGATGTAGCCCTTGGGAGGGCAACAGACCGCCTGGTCGACCCCGGGAATGACGATACTATACCCCCTGCCAAAGTAGAAGTGACGCGCGAAAGCGTCGGGACCAGAACAGCTGGCAAATTTATGGGTCCAAGCGCGGTTAGGGCAGCCTGCTGTGCATCGCCGTGATCCTCGATATACGGCCTCCCCTCATTAGGATGAGCCCCTTCGGCATCATCATCTTCCTCATCCTCCCAACCCTCCAGAACTTCTGGATTAACTTCAGGAGAAAGAGGCCTAGGACCCCTAGACCTTATCGGGATAGCCTCTAGTATCTCCTCTTCATTAAGACGCGACGGGGAACCCCCCGGCGCACGACTACTAGGCCCGGCGTCAGCAGAAGACATGGCAGCAACAATTATTTAACAAAGAAAAGATCGAGAATTTGATTGTTTACCTTGGAAAAAGGGTTACGCCGAGTAGAAGTTTGAAGGCTAGAGAGAAGTTCCGTCAATGAGAGTTTAAGCAAGAAGGAAATTTTAGAGAAAATGAAATTGAGGGCCAATTTCAGGGGCTAACTACCCTATTTATAGGAAAAAGCCCATGAAGAAAGACCAATCAGGGCACAGCCCATGAAACGTCAGCCAATCAGCCAACGACACGTGTCAGACATGCGACCACGGAATGTCAATCGTTGCAACAGTTGAACGTCAATCAATGCAACAGTGACCAAGCTTCTTCAACACGCCCCTTCATATCTCTGCCTATTCATCTCCCTCAGCAAATTCCTAAGTATCTGTTCTCCGCCGGCCACATGATCAACCGAGCTTGGCAAAGACCGGCCGGGCAATCAAAGCACACCAAGCACTCTCAACCTCGGGTCCACCAGCCACCGCCATCTTCTCTTCCACATTTGATGTCCATTACACATCCATGTGGAGGGGGGATATGGTACGGCCTGTGCACGAAAGTAAGCCGAGGGAGAAGAAGCCGGGGATTTAAAATTCGTTTCTTACGCAGAATATACGCTCAACATACATCGGAGTCCATACCACGGCATAGACTACGCTGGGGGCAAATTGATGGGGCATATTCTGCGTCCGCTGACCAAGTCAACACATTGAGCAAGGTCAAGGATATCCACAACAAGTCAACGACCTAGACAGCCTAACCGACGCAGCCTGTCTAGGTCCCGGCTGAGACAACTAGACAGCCGGGGCACACATCCGCGAACTCATATCCGAGACCCCTCGGCGGTGAGCCAACAGGGCCCGTCGGCCTGCTATGGGTCCCTCGGCCGAGGGTAGATCAGTCTTTCCACCTGCTAGCCACTTGGCCACTTGGCCACAACGTGACAAAAGGTGAAAGTCTATAAATACTCTTCTACTCTCATTGAGTAGGGGATCCACAATTTAACCTAAGAATCACTGTTCATCTGGTAACACCTTCCTTATCTCTCTACAACACATACTTAGCCAAGTAACATACAACTTAGTCCATTCGAGTTTACTGACTTGAGCGTCGGAGTGAGTACGCTTGGCACAAAGCCAAGCCCTCGGTTCGCTCATTGTTGCAGGAGAGGCCGAGGAGAACAATCAAGGCGAGGAAGATTCATCCAAAGACGTCATCTTACAAGCGCGGGTGGTAAACAAACTTGCTCTGGAATTACACCCGGAACAATAAGAAAGAAAGAGAAAACAGTCACTCACCTAGATTGCGACCTACATAACATGCATGCAACAAAAATGATAGACGATTCAAGTACTACACATACACTCCAACCAACAATGTCCGTCACAGCTCAGGGCTTACAAATGATATGACAATAGTGAGGTTCAGGTGAGAAAAGGCAAAACAAGTTATGGTAATGTTGAGGTAAAAGCGTCAAGCTAGTTCCTAACAGGACCATACAAAACCATCCGAATCTCAACTGACTGAAAAATAAAGTACACAAGTGCCCTTCTTTGGCACAAAACTCACTACCCAATACACAATCTCCTCAAAATGATATAGATAAAACAGAGGAGTAAGACCGTCACAAGATAGAGATAAACACAGTCGGTCTCTTTTATTCATACAGCTCAATTCAATTTTTTTCTTTTTTCTTTCTTTTCTTATTTCTATTTCACGTGAACTTCACCTTTTTTTTTCCTTTTTTTTTCATTCACGTTTTTCTCATTTTTTTTCTTTTTCAATTTCTTTTTTTTTCTTCCTTTCTTCAATTTCCACCAACTCCAATCATATACACACGGGCCAAACTGCAGACGGAAAATTATACCACAAAAGACATGCTAAACTAGCTTGACTAGGCATGCTCAATTTTGGATGTAGCTAATGGGTCAAAGAGGCTAAATTTGGCTTAAGTGGAGCTAAATGGGTGAAAAATGTAAGAAAAAGGGAAAATTTGCAAGAACCTCCTTGCATGTGACACCGACCACAAACCCGAATGTATGCATTTGACAAGTAATCGAATTTCATAAATGTGCAAAAGTAATAGACATGTTATGCAAGGAGTACCACTCTCAATTCTTATGTAAACCGGTCATGAATGTCACCAGTTATAAGGCTCTAAAACTCAGAATTTACAGAGTAGGTTGCCAATTTATCAGGTCAAGTCTAAACAGTCAGCTAAATTTGAACAAAAATTCGTAGATATGCGCAAGACTCAGCTAATACCTGTTAATTAGATGCAAGGCTCAAGTAAAAATGACAAGTTACAGTGCAATATCATCACGGAAATCTACGTTCCGACTCAACCTATATGCAAAAATAAACGTGAATTTTTTTATTATTTTTGTTTTTTTTTTTTAAGATTTTTGAATTTTTATTAAAAATAAACAACAATGCATACAGAAATTAAACGTGACAACAGAAATGCAATAAAAACAAGATGCAGACACAGATATGGATGCATAACCTCCCCAAACCGAACCGTATAATGCCCTCATTGTACCCAAAATAGGGAAAGGAAATGCAAACTAAAAAAAAGAATGAAGATGCGGAAAACTTACAAGATAACGCGAAGAAGGGACCTCCCCAAACCAGCACTACTACAAAACTCGTTATGGACATCAGTCGATGGACATCGGATTATCTGGAAAACCGATGTACATAACATGCACATCGGTTGTTTGCAAAAACTGATGTGCATATAATTATATGTACATCGGTTGCGTTAAAAAACACATGTCCATTATTTCTGATTTTAAAGGACATGTGATATTTAATAAAACCCATGTCTATATAACAGTCATGGACATGGAACATTGCATTTAACCGATGTGCATCTAAAGTGAAAATTATAGGCGGCAAAAATATTTGCCTTACCGCCATCACTTATAATTTCGACTACATACATTTTTCCCCAAAACCTCTCCCTTACTCTCACTCCCAAACCCTAACCCCCAAAACCCCACACTCACTCTCCCTCCTCCGGCTACAAACCCCGTCCTCAACCCCGTACTCCCTCCTCGTCCACTACAAGAAGTAACCGTTTTTGAGACTGCTATTTTGAGGCCGCTGCAAAAAGCGGTTGCAAATACATCTTTGGGATCGCTTTGAGTCTCAAAAAATATTCGTCGGACTCAAAATTGGGACCGACAAAATATCGGTCTCAAAAAACCATTAACAGTCTCAAATTTGAGACCGCTTTGAAACTCTAAGACTGACGGCGGTCTCAGTTTGAACGAGCTAGTATATTCATAGAGACCAAAAATCTTTGTTTTTCGTTTGAGACCGTTTTAATATTTTCGAGACTGATTTAACGGTTACAATCCTCTATTTACTAAATGAATAGGTGAAACTCCCATTTTTCCCCGCCTAAAAAATATTTCTTAAATTGAGCTAAGTATTTGTAGCATATACTATAGGTATGATGAGTTACAAATGGGCATAATGTTTACATGTAAATATTTACAAGATTCAATATATTACATTCCCTACAAATTTATTTCCAATCTTTTTATGATACGGAAATTCTTTTTTTTTTCCTTAAATAATTTTATGATAAAAATTTATTGACATTTTATGATAAGAAGTTCGGCTAAAAAAATATGTCCACCGGCTCAATTTAAAATCTGTAACGGGGTCTAAACAAATTACCTCATTATAATTTGGACCACTGAAACACACTCGGAGATGATACGGTTACACTCAGTGTATATATTCTTCTATACATCACTAATAAAATTTCGACATGGAATAACTTAATATTACTAATAGAGGTGACATGTGGAAGAATCCTATTTTTTTTCTACTAAAAGAATAAGAGTTCTCTAAATTTTTCCCGCCTAAGTGAAATGTTTAATGATTATTCCTTGCTCCTCACATTATATCATAGTAATATCGCCTAAGTGAAATGCTTTATGATTATTCATCACTTCTCACATTATATCATATTAATTCTAAACCATAAATAGGAAATACTACTACTAATTTTTAATTTGTAAAACACATTAATGAGATAAAATATTATGCACAATTTTTTTCTTCATAATTCTATTTTCCTGTCTTTTGATACAAAGGGACCACAACTCTACAAGTTGACTATCTCCTTTTGCCAATTTTCTATTTTTATTATATAATTAAGTCATTACTTGAGGTTATTCTTTTGGGTAATGTAATTGTATAATATTATTATACGTCATAGTGAAGTAATTTATATGATTAGGTACAGTTAAAACATCAATCTTATCTGATATGAAAACTATCTAATTTTCTCTATTATATCGCTTAAGCATGTTACCAAGCTATAATATTAAACGTCTTTGTAAATTATTATCTAAAATACCGCGCATTTGCGCGGGATCTACACTAGTTAATATTAACTTAAAAAAAAGACACTTGTATCTATCAACTCATTCATTCACAATCATTCATTTCACATAACCTCCCAACACAGGCAGGCGACTTGCTACAACCCCAATACCGACTTTCACTCTCTACGCCGGCGACCTGCTACCTCAACGGCGACGACGCTTCGACCTGCACTCCCAACGCCGCTGACGACCTGCTACCATCTACTGTTTCTCTCTCTCTCTCTCTCTTCTTTGTTGCTCAACTCTTACCCATCCCGCATCTCAACTCTTTTTCGTCCCGCGTCTCTAAACACAGGTATATTTATAATTACAAAGCCTTCAATCTTTTAATGAATTACATAATGAATTATTTTTTTTTTGACTAATTAAATTAGAATTTTGAAAGATGTTGATCATCTAGGGTTAGGTTTTGATAATTTTAATTAGATTAGGTTTGAAGGTTAATTTCCTAAGGGTGAACTTGTTTGCTGGATTAATTTTAACTTATGTGCGGTGTATATTAATTTTGATTATTTAGGGTTAGATTTGTCTATTATGCGTTTTTATACAAATTCAGATGATTTTCATTGATGTAGCAGGGATTTGTTCTGCCCAGATTTGCACCTCAATATTAGGTTCAGATTTAATGAATTTTTCGTATAGGTATTTGACTAATGTGCTTCCAAATTAGTGCGAAATTCTTAATTGAACCTTAAACAGACCCAAACACAGCAGCGATTGTCATTGCTTGAGGGCTGTGGTGGAACAAGGGGATAGCAGGGGTTGATTTCCTTATTTGATTTTATATATTTTGATGGACATATCATGTGTTTGATTAGACATGCCCAAATTCTAGGGTTTATGACATATGAGCTTCTTACTAAAGATATTATTTATGTTGTTGTTGAAGGCTTCAATTCTAAACTCAACTCTCTTTATGTTAATCAAAACTTAGTTTAACCTCACCCTAAGCTATGTGTTGTTGCTTTAATTATTTCTTCTAGTGTTGTTACCAATATTACCTTTGATGTTTTGATTTGCGGTCGCTGTGATATTTGTTTTGTTTGTTAAGAGAAATGTGATCAATTAGTCTTGGATAGTAAAAGCATTGCACGATAGCTTATTTGCTCACACCTTTTTCGAAAGTGCCTGCCCATTTCGACAATTTTTGTAGAGCAAAAGCAGCGACCTTGGTGTGAATTGTAAATGATATTGAGATGATGTGCTCCAAAAGTATAGTTTACGGAGCTCTTGCTTTGATGTGTGTTAAAATTGTGGCTTGAATGTCAAAACAACATATGGTATTTTGAGTTTGCAATCGTCAGGTATGATTTTTTCTTTCAATTTTTGTTTAAAGTCATCGAAATTCATCTGGTCTTCGAGGATTTGATTTCGTTTATCCCTGAATTTTGGTTTTTTATCAGTTTGGGTTTAGGGATTCAATTATTATTATCATGTTAGGGTACAATTAAGTTTTAGGGTTAGATCTTTCAATTAAATTTCAGTCAATTGGGAGATAATTCATTTTCATAAGGGAGATAGCAGATTCAGTTGACTGATCAATCTTGAACCTCAAGACTGCTTCTCAAACATTCAGAGTTCTTACCTTTAGGTTACAACTAAGACATTACTAGGATTACTTGCAATTATGATAACATCAACATTCATTTTTGAAATAGACTAACTCTGGTTTCTTGGGCTTGTGCTTGAGCGTGAAAAAACTGGTTTTTTTAGAAGATATTGTTTCATTATGATTAGTTTTTCTGTGTCAATGAGATAACACCAAGCCTGATTGTTATGAGTAAAAAGATGATGATGCTTTAAGTAAAAAGAATGGATTATTTTCAGTTCATTTAACTAACCTCCTCTATTGTTTAAAACCCTCTTTCGAGCTATATCAAGTGTTATTTAGGTTGTTTAAATTTTGTTGTTTCGTGGTTTAATTGCCCAGGTTTTGATGTGTTCCATGAAATTGGCGGTTTTGAGAATAGTATTCTTATCAGTCTTCTTTTTTCTCTTTTCAGGAAGCTCTTGTTACCATATATGCATCCATCCACATTCCTTTATAGGTTTGTATGAACAAATCTCTCCACAATAGTTGGCAGCTAATAGCTTATCATAATATCTGTTTGTGAGTGGTTTGTCATATTGACATTGTGACCTTGTAAATTTGCAGTGTAATGCTAAAACTTTGAGGATTCAGGCTTATCAACGGAAACTCATGGGTGGGATAAGGAGTTGATCAGATGTATGTTGATTCGTCCTCTTTATTCCGTTTGTTAAACGCTGATTGGATGACAGGGTTGTCATTAATTGAACTATCGTCTATCAAAATTAATTTAACACGACATAGTTAATGACAATTTTTTTATTTGGTTGGTTTAGTATGTTTTCTTTTTTGTTCATCTGGAACTAATTTTTGGTGTGTATGTCACACACCTGCTGGCTGCTGCATCAGAATGTTGGTGCAGGTTCGTTGTACACTTGGTTTGCTTGCCTTATTAGTATCAGTACTTGGGTAGAATGTTGATACTGGTTCTTTACGATTTTTTTTAACATTGGTGTTTTAATTATAGTCTTCTAAATGTTCCAACAATGTATCAGTCCCACCAGTCGCTCAAGCCACTTCGCTTGTTTGATGGCAGCAAATACTTACAGGTACTTATTACGATATTGGAACGTAATTATTTATTTATTCTTTTTCATTTTCACCTATAATTATAAAATATAGACAAACAATCAAACAGCTTGGTGATAATTTGTTGAATGCTCATGTCAATACTTGATTCTGGTGGTACCATATCGAGCACCTTTTACAATGGCCCCTTCTACTTGTGCCTTTCGTCATTGCAGATGCACCAACATTAATACAGGCAAGTGTTGTTTAAGTCTTTTCCCTTGGACTCTCATTAGTCTTTTTATTGAGTTTGCATTTTGATGTGACCATTGATTCACTAGTTTTTCTCATTTGGGTGCGATAAGCTAAAATAGATGGAAAATCATCGTCATCATCATTAATGTTAAAACTTAGCTCATTTTTTACTAACTAACGATTTTGCAGTATAGATTAGGACATACGATGCTCCTCGACTTTTCTGCTCCTCACATTCAGGTGAGTGTCTAGTAGTTGTGATACTTAAAATACAGTAATGTATGTGTCTCGTTAGTTATATAGGATCTTCTATATTGATATTTTGTTTTCTCGTTAACTTTGTTGTGTTGAACCAGATTCTCTTGGTAATATGCCCAATGGGAGATGAGCAAACTCGAGGTCGCCAAGTAGTCTTGTCTCTTCGGCCTTTTTTTTTTAAACAATTAGTCAGTTTACATATCGGTTTATATTTTTGTATAGGTTAGTCATCTAAGTAAATTTGACACATTATGTAGATGAAATTTTTTTGTAATTGGTTTTGGATAACCGATTGATTGTATACAGATATTTTTTGTTGATTATGGAATCATTTTGCATTGTCATCATGTGTACGGCTAATATGGGCAACAACGTAATATTTTTTTTTATAAAAAATAATAATTATAGACATCGGATTTTTGCAAAAAACTGATGTCCATTGATCAAATAGACATCGGTTTTCCTAAAAATCCGATGTCCTTTGATCAAATAGACATCGGTTTTCCTAAAAATCCGATGTGCAAATTTTAATGGACATCGGTTTAAAATCCGATGTCCATTAATCCACAATGGACATGACCAAACTCTACATCGATTGTGTATCCGATGTCCATATAGCGAAAAGTCCGATGTCCATCACAAGTTTTGTAGTAGTGCAGCCAGCAACATGGGAGGTCACAAACAGCTTCATAGTGGCGTCATAGGAAGCGAATCAAAGCAAGAAAACTGGATCGAGAGAACCGATTATTAAACAAAATAAAAACTGAAATGTTTAAAAAACAACTAAAAATAAAATCTCCGGGTTGCCTCCCGGGTAGCGCTAGTTTCAGTCAAGTCCCAGCTCGACCATCTTTCTTCATCCAGCTGCTCCAATCAGTTACAATCAAAGCAGCTCAAAGCTCTTAGCATGAGATCATATATCTGCGCATGTGCTACACAAGAGCATAAGTAGCACCATAATGGAATAAAGATATAGGAAATAAAAATGTACAACTGTTTAAGTCTAACAAATTTCCTATGAGAGCTCCTAAATTTGTCCACAAAATAAAGGAGCTCAGGAGCAATTAACAATAAATAAGGATATCGTTTCAAATTAACAAAATTGAAATGATAAGAACGGTGAAAAATCGTTAAATTATCTGACCAACTGGGAGGGGGTATGGCATTAAAATGCGAAGCATAAGTCAAATGAGGTAGTGTACTATTTAAACAAACAATAATAGAATTATCGTTACCTACCTCGGGTTGGTTGCTCTCAATGACGGAATCATTGACAAAGGAAGATATTACCTTTTCCGTGCTAGGAGCAATTACCGACTCAGCTGCCTCCTCATCACCCTCCTCAGTGGATTTCACCCCGTAAATCGCAGCCTCAAGTGCATCCAACTCGGCCTTGAATAAGGGCAATTCACCGTATCCATTAAAATCATCAAAATCGTCATCTAGAATGAACCCAAGTGATGAATCAATGCTCTCGCTGGCCAGACTACTCGATCGAGTAGAATTGTCACTCGATCGAGAACTTTCCTCCTGATTTTCACTCGATTGAGTGCTTTGAAGTGCTCGATCGAACGGTTTTTCTAGAAATTCACTCGATCGACTAATATAAGTCACTCGATCGAGTGATTCTTCCTGTACAGTGCTGAAATCCTCGCGTAAGGCATTGAAATATGATAGAACTTCGTAATCCGAGTCATAAAAATCATCCTCAGCATTGGGCAACACGGTTTCTTCATGGGAAAAACCGCTCTCGGTAAGGTATACCTCTTCTGGTATCCTACTATCCGACTCAGCTGCTAACTGAGCAATTTCAGACTCCAGCTCAACGAGTTGAGCTTCCATACGTCTATCACACTCTTACCTTTTGGATTCAAGTGTCTCCAATAAAGATTTCAGCTCCGCAATCTCTTCTTTCCGTATATCAGCAGGAATTTGTTGTTGCGGTGGCCAGACAAAAGGAGGCTCTTGATAGCCTCGTTGATAGGGTAGATGCGGCGGCACAACTACAGAGGAATGGTTGGCTCGTCCCCAAAGCCTGAACTCGAGGACCTCGTCATTTTCTGCCATGCAAAGGGCTGCATTGTGCTCAGCAGCACCACATCGCCCACAGTGAGTCACATGCTGCACCATATAAGGGAACATAGGTGACGGGTCAAAGGTACTCAAGCCTTCCCTTTGACAATCTTTCACATAGGCAAAATAGCACTAAAGAAAAAGATTAGAACGGCCTCAAGGGAAAAATCCCCTGAGGCTAAAAACAGACAAAATTAAAACAAGTAAATAAATAGTTGCCTCCCCGGCAATGGCGCCAAAATTTGATACCGTCGTTTCAGTACCAAAAATAAAATACCTAGATACTACTAACAGAAGTCAGCGGTAAGTAGGGTCGATCTCCACAGGGAGGCGGTCACTATTCACTTGTCTACTCGGTCTATCCAATGTCACAGTGTGGGGGTTTTCATTTGTTTGACTAAACTAAATTAGATAAATCAAGAGGAATAGAAATGAGAGGAATTATGATGTGACCATAATTAGCGCATATTTAGCCCCCGAATTAGCCTTGTTCCCATGCTTTTGTAGAGGACCACTTAAGTATACCTTTCTTCAAAGATCCCATGCAAGCATTGGAAGCCTTGGAAGCAAGTGAGGCTAAGAATATGTATTGAGAATTGGAGCTGGATCTTTTTGAGGCCGCTCTAGCTAACAAAGAACTTACTCATGCACAATCCGTATTGGTGCATAACATCCTTGTGGAAGTATGTCAACCCATAGAAGATGAGCAATCCATCCTAGAAGATATTTTACAAGCTCAAGAGCAAGAGGAACCCATCATGGAATTTAAATATGATGAGGTTGATGAGAATGAAGTTGAATATGCTATGAGAATGGAATGTCTAATGGAGATGGAGCAAATTCTCAATGAAAGTCCAAAGGAGGAAAGTGAGGTACAAATTCCTACTTTAAAACCCCTTCCCCCAAATTTGAAATATGCTTACCTTGATGAATCAAAGACCAAACCCGTGATTGTTAATGATAGACTTGATGAGAACCAATTGGGAAAATTGCTTGATGTGTTGAAACAACATGAAAAGGCTATAGGTTTTAGTCTAGATGACCTTAAGGGGATAAGTCCCAACTTTTGCATGCATAGAATTCATCTAGAGGAAGACCATAGACCTACCATTCAACCCCAAAGAAGATTGAACCCCCACATGCAAGAAGTTGTCAAAGGAGAATTTATGAAATTACTTGATGCGGGAATCATATATCCCATATCGGACTCTTTGTGGGTTAGTTCCGTCCAAGTGGTACCTAAGAAAGGAGGTACCACGGTAGTGACAAATGAAAAGAATGAACTAATACCCACAAGAATGATCACCGGTTGGCGCATGTGTATTGACTATCGAAAATTAAACTCCGCAACAAGAAAGGATCATTTCCCCTACCATTCATTGACCTAATGCTTGAGAGGTTAGCCTCCAACAAATTCTTTTGTTACCTTGACGGGTATTCGGGATTCTTCCAAATCCCTATACACCCGGATGACCAACATAAGACCACCTTCACATGCCCTTATAGTACTTTTGCATATAGGAGGATGCCTTTTGGTTTATGTAATGCCCCCGCCACTTTCCAAAGATGCATGATGAGTGTCTTCTCCGATTACTTAGAGACCATAATGGAAGTTTTTATGGATGATTTTAGTGTTTATGGAAAGGACTTTGACTCATGTTTGCATAATCTTTCTCTTGTGTTGCAAAAATGTGAAGATGTTAGTCTTGTCTTAAATTGGGAAAAGTGTCACTTCATGGTCAATGAAGGAATTGTTTTGGGTCATTTGATTTCGGAAAAGGGCATCGAGGTCGATAAAGCTAAAGTTGAGGTGATAGAGAAACTCCCACCTCCCGTGAATGTTAGAGGGGTGAGAAGTTTTCTCGGTCACGCGGGTTTCTATCGCCGTTTCATAAAGGATTTTTCAAAAATAGCAAAACCCCTCACTCAAATTTTGCTTAAAGATGCCCAATTCCAATTCACTGATGAGTGTGTTGAAGCCTTTAATAGAATCAAGGAAGCACTAATCTCGGCACCGATCATCCAACCTCCAAATTGGGAATTACCGTTCGAGATTATGTGTGATGCTAGCAACTACGCCGTTGGAGCGGTTCTTGGCCAACGGGTAGGGAGAGCTCTTCACGCCATCTATTATATAAGCAAGACACTTGACTCCTCCCAAGTGAATTATGATACCACCGAGAAGGAGCTTCTTGCCATTGTCTATGCTTTGGACAAACTCCGTTCCTACTTGCTTGGATACAAAGTGATTGTATTTTCGGATCACCATGCTCTCCGACATCTCTTGATAAAGAAGGAGGCAAAGCCAAGATTGTTGAGATGGATTTTGCTTCTTCAAGAATTTGACTTAGAAATAAGAGACAAGAAAGGAGTCGAGAATGTAGTGGCGGATCATTTGTCAAGGATCCGGTTTCATGATGAAAATGGAGAAACCCCGATCAATGACTCATTTCCCGACGATATTTTGATGGCCATTTAAACACAACTCGAAAGGCACATCACCCTATGGTTTGCCGATTATGCTAATTATATTGTTGGAAAAGTACTCCCTCCAAATTTGAATCACAACCAAAGGAAGAGATTCCTATTCGAAGTGAAGAGGTACTTTTGGGACGACCCAAACCTCAATAAAGAATGTAGTGATGGGCTCTACCGGAGATGCATCCCTCAATGGGAAGTCCAAGGAATCTTGGAAGGATGTCACTCATCACCTTACGGTGGGCACCATGGAGCAAGAAGGACAGTTGCAAAAATTCTTCAATCGGGCTTCTATTGGCCTACAATGTTTCAAGACACAAGAAAATTCAACATTCATTGCGATGCTTGTCAAAGAACGGGGAATATCTCTTGGAGGAACGAAATGCCACAAAGGGGCATTCTAGAGGTGGAGATCTTCGATGTTTGGGGAATCGACTACCAAGGTCCCTTTGTGACATCCAATGGGAATAAGTACATCCTTGTGGCCGTAGATTACGTCTCAAAGTGGGTGGAGGCAATTGCCACTCCAAATGATGATGCAAAAACGGTCACCAAGCTCTTCAAGAAGATAATCTTCCCAAGATTTGGAGTTCCTAGAGCGATCATTAGTGATGGAGGAACGCATTTCCATGAGAAGAAACTTGCATCTCTTTTGACCAAATATGGTGTTCAACATAGAACCGGCTTAGGATATCATCCTCAAACAAGCGGTCAAGTTGAAATTTCAAATAGAGAGATCAAACAAATCCTTGAGAAAGTTGTGAACAAGACTCGGAAAGATTGGAGCACAAAGCTTGATGATGCTCTTTGGGCTTATAGGACGGCCTATAAGACTCCCATAGGAGCCTCCCCTTACAAGCTTGTTTACGGAAAAGCATGTCATTTGCCTATCGAATTGGAGTACAAAGCTTTTTGGGCAATCCGAGCACTTAATCTTGATCTCAAATTGAGTGGTCAAAAGAGGATGATTCAAATTCAAGAGTTGGAGGAATTTCGACTACAATCCTATGAGAATGTAAAGATTTACAAGGAAAGAACAAAATTACTCCATGACAAGAGAATTAGACAAAAGGCCTTGCACAAAGGGGACAAAGTCCTTCTATTCAATTCCCGCTACCGACTTTTTCCGGGAAAGTTGAACTCTAGATGGATGGGTCCCTATGTGATAACCGAAGTTGGAAGATATGGAGATTTTGAACTCAAGGCGGAAGATGGAAGCAAGTTCAAAGTCAATGGTCAAAGATTGAAGCCATACTATGAAGGAGCATTTATTGGAGAGGTCGAGGTCACTTACCTCGGGCCTTCTCATCCTAGAAAGAACCATCAAAGGGAGAGTTTGGTGGAGTCCTCCCTAAACCACCACTTGTAAATATACTAACCCTCTAACTTGTATTTATAATTTTATTGCATTTCTTTTAATAATAAGCATGAGCTCTTTTCATGAGAGTAAGAGAGGGAGGGTCACTAACGAATTTTTATGAAGGAAGGAACCAATTTTTAAGTGTGGGAAAGCATCTAAGAGAAGAAAGAAAGTCAAAAGAAGAATTCACAGCTTGAACACGTGCGTGTTCCCTGGAATCCGGCCGTCCTGCCATAATCCGGGCGGCCTAAGGAGAATCCGAGCGTCCCAGAAGTGAAAACGCCCGTCCTGAAGAATCCGGCCGGCTTTGCAGAAAGACGCCCGTCTTTCTACCTATGCATTTCAAGAAAAATTCCTGGAGAGGAATCCGCCCGTCTTCAGAAGAATCCGCCCGTCCCGATAAAAAGGAATTCGAGCGTCTCATGCTCGGGACGCCCGTCTTCGTGGCGATATATTTTTGGAAGTTTAGCTATGAAAGTATCCGGGCGTCTTACCCAGAATCCGCCCGTCCCGAGAAGCCTGAATCCGAGCGTCTTGTACTCGAATCCGCCCGTCTTCCCACGTTGATTTGACCCTTCTTTTCTTAATTAAAATTATACCCCACCTCACATTTAGTGACACATCACCCTTCCTTCCACTTACATTATAAAACCCACCTCCTTATGACTCCCAAGCACATCCAAATCACTCTTAAACCCACAAAAATCAAAAAGCCCCAATTTTCTATGGTTTCCAAAGGCAACACTCAATCAACAAGGAGCATCTTTATTCCTTCACAAATCAAAAGAATCCAGCTCTATAATCAAGGAATGGCACCAAGGAGATCCTCTTTTAGGAATAGGAGGAGACCAAGGATGAGGGGAAGTCCTTCTACCTCCCATGTCAACACATTAAGAAGGGAGCATGAAGAGATTGTAGATCTCACAAGGCTTGATGACTTCTCAAATGTGGAATTTGTCAATGATGTGCAAAGATTAGTCTTCCACCGGCTTCTAAGTAAGAATATTCTTTCCACTAAGTTTTTATGTCATCCTACCTTGACGAAACTTGGGATTTATCACCAAGTGGAAGCTCTCTTTGAAGTATTTGGTCTCTCAACCCTTTTTCGTATGTATGAACAAACTTATCGATCTCTTGTGCTTGAATTTTTGAGCTTTTTGAAGATTACAATCTTGAACAAAACAATTTGCATAGAGTTTAGGTTGGAGAATGTTTCTAGGATGATGACCCTTGTAGAATTCGCAAATGTACTCGGTCTCGATGTTTCGCCTACCCGAACATCGAAGCCAAATAAGTATAGTGTTGAACCTTTGTGGAGGGCCATGACCGGCCGGGATTTCATACACACCAAGGAATGCCTCGCTTTTCATATCCAAAATCCGATCTTGAGGCTTACTTATCGATTTCTTTCGGGCACTCTACTTGCCCGCCAAGATCCGGCCATAGTGAACCAATTAGACCTTGTGTTTATGGAATCCTACCTCAATATTCAAGGAAGAAATGTGTACCACTTCAATGCACCTCTAGTATTACTAGAGAAATGGGCAAATTTTAGGAATGGTGACGATGATGGAATGAAACACATTGTGAATGGAGGACTCATTACTAGGCTTGCAAAGCATTTCAACCCGAGATTCAATGAGAATAATGAGTATGCTCCTCTTTTGGGAAACACGAGGATAAATGAAGATCTTCTTCTCATTCATCACCATTGGATAACCCTTGAGGGGGTCGATAAGCGGATCAAGTGGTTAACGAAAGGTAGCGATCCGATATATCTACCAATGAACGACCTACCACGTATCTCCCCGAGAAGAGGACATTTGTCTCCAATACCATCCTACCTCATCCCTCCAAATCCAACCCGACCAAGAAAAGCACCACCTCCAAATCCCCAACAACAACAACAAGAGCAACAATCCCGAGATGAAAAGATCAAAGTGCCTCCCTACCCATTTCCTTACCAACCGTACAACCATCCAAATCCCTTCATCCTTCCCCGTGACGACTTTGTCATGGGAATCTTACAAGATTTGCACTACCGTCAATACGAAACCAATGTAGACATTTACTATGCACTCTATCCTCAATACCACGATATGGTTCAAAAGGGAAATATTAGTGAGGAAGGAGCATTTCCCTCATGGGCTCAAATGGACCTACTCTTCCCCAATTCGGAGAGGGCAAATGAAGGAGCAAACGGGAGACAAGAGGAGGGAAGCAACAATTCTTGTGGAGGAGACACGGTGGAGCTTGAAAGTGAAGAGGACGAGTTCATGGACCCAAGTATGAGTGATGCATCAAAGGAGATATGGGATAGCGATGTAGAGGGAGATGATGCCGATCTCTAGAGGATTACTTAATAGCTAGGTGGAGCGGGCGAGAGGCACCCACCTAAGTTTAAGTGAAGTCTTCTCATCTCCCCTCTTTAATTTTCAAAGTTTCATGAAAAGAAGTTTGTGTTTTGTTAACTTGCACTTTATTTTTCTTTATCATTGTTGGAGTAGTCCTAGCACCATAGAGGGCTCACACCTCGGTACTTTTGAGGTGTTCTCATTTTATTGTTCCCACTTTCAAAATCCAAAATGACAAATTAGTTTCATGCATTACATAGTGTGTGCATGAACTACACCCATCCTTAGGACATTAGCAATAATGTCTAGATCGGTTTGGGGAAGTCAATGCATACACAACGGGAGGTAATCTAAATTATCCTCTCCGTCATAAACAAAAACCATGCATCATGTAGTGTAGATTAGTGTAGCTTGCATTTAGTGTAGAAATCATGCATCATGTTTGCATAATTTCCCATCATTTTGGCCATTGAGGACAATGCCCATATTAGTGTGGGGATGGTGAATTCTAACTTAACTTTTATTCAAAAATCCAAAAAAATTGAAAAATTTCGAAAATCCATAAAAATTTGAAAATTGAAAAACCAAAATCATGTTTATTTCTTTTGTAGTGTAGTCATGTATATATTGTAGTATATATTGTATATTGTTTGTTTTATCCTTGTTCACATTGATTGACTACGCCACATCCGAGACATGAGGATCATGAAGACCGCATGGTATGATCTTTCCAATCTCCTTTTTCCTCTTTATGTTAATGACTATGTGGCTTTGTTTTGATTGATGCGGTATAACAATGTGAACTTAGGACTTTCATTTAGTTTATATGTCATATTAGTTGATAGAATCACTTGCATTAGAATGTATATAATAGTTGCATCATGGCATGTAGTTGCATTTAGATAAAACATTTTAAAAAGTGCCTAATTGAGAACTTTGACAAGAGCAACTAAGCCATTGCAAATACTTTTTCAACTTAAGACTTTGCCTACTAGAATGGTTGTAAAACACCCTAGGTTGTGTCATACTAGTGTCTTTTGACCCATGACCCAAAGCCTAGTCAAGGGTTTGCATGTGAGTCACCTATCCAACCCCGTGATGCGATGTGGACTTGGTTAACTTGTCTAGGTGACCTTGATTGACCTTGTGGTAAGGCAACCCAAAAATACTTTCTATCAATAAGCTTGAAGTGCTCATTTCGAAAATTTTGTTATGTGGAAGTAATTTATTGCTAAGGAAACCTCAAATGTTATGAAATGTTGAAATGTTGAGAATTTTAGTTGTTTTGATGGAGGCGTACCACTTCGATGTGCTTTGGAGAGGGATCCATTGAATTGGGCCCCCACACGGTTGTGAATACGACCGCCCAGAGACAGAGTGACTATCACCCCGAAAAGCTATTGTCTAGAGGTTAACCGGTTGCCTAATAAGCGATTGGTGAAAGCAAAGGACACTAGCCAGAAGGGACAAACCCCATCTCTAATTTTTGAAATGTGAAAGTTAAATGAGGACAATTTTGAATACTAGTCATATCCACCCTTTTTTTATAACGATTTGAGCATTTCATTCCCAAAAAGCCTTTTTGTCAAGCCACTTTGTCGAGCTTGGGACGATCCATGACCTTTACTTTTGTAGAGAATTCGAGACTTGTCATATCATATGCTACTAGCATCATAGGGATCATCATTCCACCACCATCCGATCGCTCTTGACGAAAGCATTTGGAAATTGAGGACGAAAGTAGTCTAGTTTAACACCATTTGGAGGTGATTTAGTGCCATCCTCTTAGCCTTAGTAATTTGTTGAACTAGTATTTGTGAAGGATTATATGCTCTTAAATTTGTTCTCTTTTAGTTGCCTCCGCCACTTGATGAGGAAGTGGCTATTCCTTTTGTAGATGCATCCATTATTTGATTTTATGTGCTTAATGTTTGGATGTGTCGCCATTTTGGCAAGACCCGCCTTGCCTTGCAAGAAGGCATCCTACCTCATGGTTGTCTTGTTGTGAGTTGAAGGGGCGGAGTGAGACCCGCTAATTGTCTCATATCGGCTATGTTATTAGGTTAGTTTAAATAATGGTCCTAGTCTTTGTCACCTCTTTACTCGGGACGAGCAAAGGTTCGGTTTGGGGATATTTGATGTGACCATAATTAGCGCATATTTAGCCCCCGAATTAGCCTTGTTCCCATGCTTTTTAGTGCATATTTGGGTCATTTATTGTCTTTAGTTCTTTGTTTTGCATATTCTTTGAGATTTTGATCCCTTGGTAGGAAAGGAGTGAAAATCTTGCATTTTCATGGCAAAACGAGACTAAATTGATTGAATTCAATGACCAAGCATCAAGGAGAGACAAGATTAGAAGGCCTTTGTACATATGATAGTAGATGAGCAATGTTGAGAAAGGATCCTTGCATCCCTGAGGAAATCCCCAAGGATTTTACGAAGAAAAAGGAAGAAAAGAAGAAGAAATCATGCTGAGCTACAATCCGAGCGGATTGTCCTGAATCCGCCCGTCCTCCACAAGCACAATCCGTGTGTCTTCCTTCAAAGACGCCCGGACAGCAGCCACAGAATCCGCCCGGATTCCTTCGAAGACGCCCGTCTTCCCCTGCCTGAATCCGCCCGTCCCGACACCAATACGCCCGGATTCCAGTACAGCGAAATTTCGTCTTCTCCAAGCTACAAAGAAAGAAGCCCTTCCTTCGAAAAATACCGGCTTCTCCCTTCTCAATCTAAAAAGTGTAATTACTAGTTTAGCCCTTAGTTAACCCTAATGCATCCACCTAATTTCCACTATAAATACCCCATTAGTCTAATTAGAAGAGTATGTCCTTCTTATCAATTATTAGAGTAGTTAATATCAATCAAATATCTCTTTAGTATTGTAATCAACAATTAATCAAGTTTTAATACAAGTTTTATTTCCTTAATCTCTCTCTTGTTAATCCTTTATTTTGGGTAATTGAATATTATTTGGGTTATTATTGGGAGATTGACAACCTCTCAATCAAACATCAAGTACTTCTTTTATTCTTTGCTTTATTATTGGAATCATTAGTAGGTATAATCCTCTTAATCCCTTTTTAATTATTATTAATTACTTTCATTTATTCATCATGTTTCCTCTTGTTGGTATGATTGATAACCTTGCTAGCATGATCAACATGATAATGAGTGAGTAGTGACCTAGCTAGGGTTAATGGGTAATTAGGGGAAACCAACATGGGGAATGATTCATGCTTAAATTAATATGCTTTCATGGTTTATTTGCTTGCTTGTTTTGATCTCAACTCATGCACATGTTATGTTTGATGAAATGTGAGCCTATGAATCCTTGCATTTTTTACCCATCACCTATCTTTCCAATGAGACTTGTAAGACATAAACCAACTCGAGTCTCATTAGACCATGCATATTGTTGAGTAGGGAAGACTAAGTCGACTTGTAGGTGTTGTACAATCTAATCGATTCGGCTCCGGGACCCAAAGTTTCCTAGTATTGTAAGATATAACCCAACTCAATCCATCACAACAATAATTGCTTTCTTATAATTTGAGAACATGTTTGTATGATCAATTCCCATGATTCTCCTATGACCCCATGATACCCTAGTACTTTTTATCAATTGTTTACAACCCTTTTAATTCATCTTGCTTATTTACTTTCATTGCTATTTAGTTAGTGACCTTCTACATCAACCCAAATTGTGACACCCCTAAGACACCACTAGTTTCAATAGAAATCTCATCTCAATTCCCGTCCCTTGGGATCCGACCTTTACTTGCCTCTTTACTAATTGTAGAGTTGTTTGTGAAGCTATAAATTGTGTTTTGATTCGGACGTGACCCAACGACAACATCTATTCAATTGTGAACACGAAACGGACCGAACCAAATTAACAAGCAAGGGAGAGAGGACTAGGATTTCGAGTCATCAATGAACGTCAGTCAATCGCAGTTAAGGTCACAGATCAGTCGATGTGTCTGTCTAAGGGGCAATGAATATCTCCTTTCGGTCTCAATTCGCCCTAAAATGCTATTAGCTTAACTTTCGCCCTCACTAAAGCATCATATTGTTCACTTTGGGTCTCACCCCTTCCAACCTTTCAATCTAGGTCAAGGCTTACCAAAATTAAAAGGCTAATTGCATCGACTCAACTAGCAGGATACAATTATAGCAGCGATTAACAACATAGACTAAAACAACAACGATAACCTATAAACCTAATTAGCAATTTAACATTAGTCCATTGAATCACCTAATCCTAGCAGAGAAATTAGCTAGACATAAATAATAAGAGATCAAGAATAAGGGAAAGAAGATTAACAAACATTAAATAAGAAGAATAAAAAGGAATAGAAAGTTACAGAGTAAGGATTCGGAAAAGGGAAGAAAAGCAATATCCAAAGTAACAGTTGGAGAAAGTAACGTATGATAGTGTATATTATGATCAGAGATCCCCCTTAACCTAATTATGAAAGCTTAAATAGGAAACCAAAAGTCTGTCCCGAAATTAAGCCCAACACGGGTTAATTAATCCCGCGTAACATCAAAACCACTCGATCGAGTAACTTTATATCACTCGATCGAGTAAAATTAAGCTCAAACCACTCGATCGAGTAGAAAATCTACTCGATCGAGTAAATCGTAAAATGCAACTACTCGATCGACTAGAAAAAGGACTCGATCGAACATAATTGTACTCGATCGAGTACTTTCCAGCGCACAATTTCCTACTTTGCGCACTGAACTTCAAACGGCTGCCATTTCTTCGTTACATGGAAAAACAGGGCGATTCCGGTGGCGTTGAAAAGCTAAGAGGACAATATTGCATCTGCAATTGGTATAACTTGAATATCTGTTGTAGAACTCGAGATAAGGCTCTCCAAAATAGGCATTAGAAATTTGAAGTTCTTCCTTTGCTCGCCTAGCTATCTTTCTTCTTTGCGCATCTCAAAATAGCTACATTCCCGCTCCAAATTAACTATTCCTTCAAATGCATGCTAATTCAACGGTTAAAGGATCGATTTCACCATTTTCTGGTTCATTCCTGCAAATAAGACAAAACAAACCAAAGTAGCATATTCGGGGCATTGCGTAGCATAAAACTACGATAATAGCATATAAATACGTGCATAAAAAGGCCAAAAAGACTATATAAAATGCACGTATCACATGAGATCCTTTTTTGGTTACACGACGATGATGGATGCCTTCGGGAAGCTGTCGGAAGAGGAGAAGGCCATCATCGAGCAGGGAGCTTTTGGTGCCTTGGTGCGAGGCTGGAGAGAGATCAAGGAAAGGAAGATTCGGGCTAACCTTTGCCTGATTTGAGCCTTTCTTGATCGGTTCTGGGACACGACCTTGACTTTTCATATGCCTTTTGGAGATATCGGGGTCACCTTAGAGGATTACGGCATGCTCTCGGGCCTGCCGTGTGGAGAGGAGCCGTTGTTGCGGCCGTTGACGGCCATGAGAGTAGACTCGGCCGAGGCCAGGAGCCTGATCGGCTGGAACCTGGCTACGAGTGCAGTCCATGTTCCTTGTTTGGTGCCGAGTACCTACGTTAGAGACTACTTCGGCGGTAGGGTTCCGGCCACGGTGAGGATGGATGGACGCATGATGCCTCCACCACCTTATACTGCTGAGTAGAGCGCTCGTCTGTGGCTGTGGTGATTCTTGTCTTTGATTTACCTCGGAGATAAGGGGGAGAGGTTGTCGATGAAGCTTCTTCCATTTCTTGCTGACTTGAGTAGCCTAGGTCCTTGGGACGGGGTTACTCCTAGCTTTGCGGTCCTCACATGCTACATGACGGCCATGGTTCGTCCGGAGTTGATGGAGAAGGGAACTTCTCCTGCCACTGTCGGTCCTGGACTTCTATTGGAGGTATGAACCTGCAGTGTAAACCTTATGGACAGGCAAACAATGCAACCTTGGAAAATTCTGAATTTTCGGACAATTAAGCTTTAATAATGATCTAAAACTGTGCCAAATTTCATGAATTTAGAAGAACTTTAAGTATTTTTAAACTCAACTGAAACAGCCTGAAATCGAAAGAATTGCAGACATCTGACTCAACTAGTTTTGTGACTTGTTTGTGTAATGAAAATATATAGTTAAGATCCTAAAATCCACAGAAGATTCACAGGAAATTTAAGATTATAACTTGACAAATTTCAGACTCAAATCCACAGTTGAACAAAAGGATTAAAGTTTGAACTTTGCTCAACACAATTAAACTGAACCACAGATAGACACGGGTTCAACTTAATGATGCCAACTGACTTTAATCAATTAACCACAGAGATCACAGGTTAATCACCAGGCTGTTGGAGTATGTGTTCTCAACAATAATGCGATCACATATTTAAATCTCATGATAAGAATACATAAGGGATGATACATTTTATAGTCAACTGATCAACATTTATCGGTAACGATTGGCTGACTAGAGTTTGACGTTACTATCGTTTGATGGTGGTGATCAGTTGATCCCTTGAGGTCACACCTAAAGGATGGAACCCAAATATTTCTGATCAAATGTATTTGATACGAGTTGATCAGTCCCTGATATATATATATATATAGTTAGTTAGTTAGTTAGTTAGTTAGTTAGTTAGTTAGTTAGTTAGTTAGTTAGTTAGTTAGTTAGTTAGTTGTGTGACTTGGTTGAGGTCGAGTTTAGAACTCGAGTTAACGCAAGTTTATTATTCAATTATGCGATGATTGACTAATGAAATTTTATATCTTATTGTAATGTGATTAAATAAGATTTAATTTAATAATTAAGCGTTAATTTATTAAATTAATCGAGATATTGTATTTTTTGAGGTAGAGGTAATTGGTTATTATATTTAAAAAGGAATTGTAAATTAATTTAATTGGGCATTTTAGAACCCATTATATATTGATATAATGGTAAAATATTATTTAAAAGTTAAGGGTACATTACTTATTAATTTATATCATATAATTGTTATATGATCATATTAATACTTAATTATACAAGATTATTAAGCATACGATTTAAAGGCATTTGTTGGACAAATACGAAAAATCAAAACGGACATATTTTGCATGTGGTAGCCGGTTTTGTGTGCACTAGGGACAATGATGATTGTTCTTCTCAATTTACGCATTCTACTATGTGACAATGATATGTCCTACAACCAGGGGTGGACCCACACTATAGTGAGGTGTAGCAAATGCTACACCAAAAAAAAATCCCTTATAATGGAAAAATCTGCTACACCAAAAAAAAAATTACGTATCTTTTATTACTCTTTCTTCAATCAGTTAATCAATTCCTAAATTATCTCACCCATATTCCTAAAAATCTGGTGAATAAATTCATTAATTACGTTGAATTCTCACCTCTATCAAAATATAATCTCTACAACTTCCTTTTTGATCTTTAATTACCAAATGAACAATATCACTTTTAATTTGGGGAAAATTTTCATACCTTTTCAATTTACTCTCAAATTTCTTAGTTTCAAACCCAAATCAGTATGGCGGATGATCCGACCTCGAGCATCACTGGAGCACCGCTTCATCAGACGTCTGACTCGCCGTCGACAATCAGACCACAGCCGCATCGCCCCACCACCACAAATCCGCCAGGTAATTTTAATTTCTACCTCTTATTTGTCATGTTGCCCTGTTTAGCAATTTAATTTCATTTGTACTATACAGTGAAGAGTTTGATTGAATGATTGTTGATTTTTAATGATACAATGTCGAATTGTCGACTGTCGTAGTAATCAGTAATGGGTTCATTAAAATGATGGTTACTTTTTGCAATTTAAGTAATTGGTTAATTGATGAAAATTGTAGTGCAA
Organism: Silene latifolia; assembly: GCF_048544455.1. Classification (NCBI taxonomy): domain Eukaryota; kingdom Viridiplantae; phylum Streptophyta; class Magnoliopsida; order Caryophyllales; family Caryophyllaceae; genus Silene; species Silene latifolia. The sequence goes on from NC_133538.1 coordinate 289,453,398, forward strand.
ATTGAAACTGGTGGAATTCGGATTTGGGATTTTGGGTACAAGACAAAAAGTTGACGAGTAAAAATTGATGAAAATTGCATATTGTTCATTACTTCATTTGTATTAGTAGTGGAAGTAGTCAAGTATATTTTTAAGTACTCCGTAAGATACTAAGATGGTAGATTGCTTATTGATTAGTGACTTGTTTTGGAATCTTGTGACAAATCTAATCTTCGTAAGTCTTGCTTAAGACGGACACTATTCGTCTTAAACTTAAAGACGGGTAAAATACTAATCACATGGTGGTAAATAAACACAATTTTTGACATTTTCATGGCAACAAGTGGGGTAATTTAAGCCGTCTTAAACTTATGACGGATAGTACCGTCTTAAATGAGAATATAGTGAAGAGTTTTGGTGAATTTCTGACATTTACAATGTAGACATGTAGTAATGGGTTCATTTCTACTAAACAGTGAAAAGTCTTGGTGAATTTCTTTGTTTCTAATATTTGAACTTTCAGTAATCAGTAGACTAATTGCACATTATTTGACATATGACTCTAGATTCTAAATCCAAAAGAACAAGAGATGGAGTAATTACAAGTTTTTTCTCGAAAAAGGTTTCCAAATCAAACGAAGAATCAACTCTATCGAGTGGCCAGAGTTCTTCGCCACTTAATGCTAATACTCAAGAAGGTGAAACTCATGAGAGAGGTAATTCAAACCCTACATCACAACCTTCTATTGTACTAAGATTAAGTGAAACTGAGATTGCATCGCTTCAACATGATCCGGGATTGAGGAAAAGAATATCAGATTATCATTCTAATGATAAGGAAATAGTCCAAAGGGAATATATTCGTAGAGGTCCTTGTCAACCTAAAGATTATGATTTTCCTCAAAAACATATGGGCAAGGCACAACGAAAGTTTAAGGCTGAGTGGTTTAATAATTTTGAGTCTTGGCTCGAATATAGTCAAACGAAAGATGCTGCCTTTTGTTTTGTTTGTTATCTTTTCAAAAAAGATAATGCCGTAGGAGGTGATGCCTTTGTTAGTGATGGATTTAAAACATAGAGTAGAACTGATGCCTTTAATAACCATGTTGGTAATCACAAGAGCGCTCACAATAATGCTATGAGAGATCTTGATAATTTCAAGAAGCAAAAATATTCCATAGTATCAAGGTTTGAAAATCATTCTACCGCAACTTAAAGTGCATACCTTACTCATTTTGAAGCTTCTATTAAAACTACAAGGTTTCTTTTACTACAAGGATTGTCATTTCGTGGTCATAATGAAAAAGGGACTTCATTGAATAGGGGAAACTTTATTGAGCTTTTGAAATTTCTTACACAACATGATCAAAATATAGCAAAAGTTGTCTTAGAAAATGCTCCTAAAAATTGCATATTGGCATCTTCTAAAATTCAAAAACAAATTGTTAATGCTTGTGCAATGGAGACAACTATGAAGATCGTGAAAGAAATTGATGGTGATTTTTTTGGTATTCTCGCTGATGAGTCGGCTGATATAGTTGATAAAGAACAAATGGCTCTTTGTTTAAGATTCGTTGATAAAAAAGGACAGGTGAAAGAGAGGTTTTTTGGTATTGTGCACGTAGGTGACACTACGTCCTTAACATTGCAAGAAGATATTTATGAGTTACTTAAGAAATAATCTATAACTTTTTCGAAAGTTCGGGGTCAAGGTTATGATGGTGCTAGTAATATGAAAGGTTCAACTAATGGGCTCAAAACTTTAAATTTGAATGAATCTCCAAGTGCGTACTATGTTTATTGTTTTGCTCATCAACTCCAATTAATACTTGTTGCTGTTGCTAAAAAGAATTATGATTGTAGTTGTTTGTTTGAAACACTTTCAAATTTGTTGAATTTGGTTGGAAGTTCACCCAAGCGAAAAGAAATTCTTAAAGAAAGACAAGCTGAACAGGTGTTGAAAGAAATTGAGGTAGGAGAAATTGAATCAGGAAGTGGTTTAAATCAAGAGTTGGGATTGAGCAGACCAGGTGATACTCGATGGCATTCTCATTTTAAAACAATTTTGCGTGTGCTTAATATGTACTCTTCCATCCTTGATGCAATTGATACAATTGGAGAGATTTCAAGTGGGGCTGACACTGTAAAGGCATAGTCCATTTCTTATGCTTTGAGGACGTTTGATTTTGTATATGTTGCTCAATTAATGGTGACTATTTTTGGGGTAACAAATGAATTAAACATTGCATTGCAAAAAAAAGAGCAAGATATTGTGAATGCTGTAAAGCTTGTGGTTGTGACAAAAGGCTCTTTGCAAAGGATAAGAGATAATGGATGGGATGTTCACTTGGAAAAGGTTAGTACATTTTACTTTAAGAATGGCATTGATATTCCTAATATGGATGATTTGTATGTTATTTCAGGAAGACATAGACGTGGCCGAAGAGAAGTAACTAATCTTCAACATTTTCGAGGTGAGGTTTTCTTAAGCGGTATTGATCAAATTTTGTCGGAGTTTAACGATCGATTTAACGAGAAAAGTAAAGAACTGCTGGTATGTATGTCTTTCTTTAATCCTCAAAATCGATTTGCTTCTTTTGATACGAAGAAGCTCCTTGAACTTGCCGAGTTCTACCCTTGTGAATTTTCTCGTAAAGATTTGTTGTATTTTGAATATCAACTTGATACCTTCAAGTATGATGTTCAAAATGACGATAGATTTTGGAATCTCAAAACTCTTAATGAACTCTCCATGAAACTTGTTGAAACAATGAAGAATCTGACTCATTCAAAGGTTTACATGCTTTTAAAGCTTGTGTTGGTTCTTCCGGTGGCAACCGCGACTGTGGAAAGGGCATTTTCAGCTATGTCATTTATCAAAAATAGATTGCGTAATAGCATGGGCGATCAATACCTAAATGATTATTTGGTTACTTTTCTAGAACGTGATGTATTTATGAATGTGACAGATGATGAAATTGTAAAGCAATTTTTAGATATGCGAACTCGTCGAATAGTGTAGAAATAGTTTAATCTTTATTGTAATTGACATTTTTTTTTTAATATTATTAATATTAGAATTTGCTACACCGAATGAAAAATCTTGAGTTCGCCCCTGCCTACAACCTTTAATCATATTGCTTTCCACTGCAATCTACCTAATATACATAAGATTAAAAGAAAAAGCAAAAGACACCCATTGTGGGTGGGGGAGCCGGTTTTAGGCACTACGAAAGGGAGACTTTAGTTGTCTTATTTTTGTTGCTTGCTTTTGCTTATTATATTTCTCCATCTTCTCTCTAAAACTCACATGCAAACTAATATTCACCATATATTACTAGAGTAGTAATATTATTAATATTAGTAAGGGGAGGTATTCTAATTTGGATACTTGGTTTTTTGGAGGATCATCCCAAAATAATAAAGCTGAAGAACAGGGTTGGAAGTAGTTCAACCTTGTGCCCATTTCCGTTTCATTCTAATGTAAAGTTAATTCATTTTCTCCTTTTACTTTTATTTTTGTTTCCATGTAACTAGATCCACCTCATCTAATTAATAAGTTACTTAGATTTATATTAGATGACTCTAATAAGAGGGTTTATGAACCTAACACAGGCCAGGGTTCCAAACTACAGTTTAAACACAAGTTCGAAAGAAATGAGAGAAGTCTCAAGGCTAATTTTCATTCAAAAAAAATATGCTTGAAACAGATGATACATAGGTCCTTATATAGGCCTTGTCTTGGCATTACAATTCGAAACCCTAGTAGCCAATGGTCCAGAATTAAACTAAGATGAGTACAAACAACATAAATTATCTTACAAACTGGTAAATAAGGTGAACAAGTGAAAATAAAAAGCAAATGGGTAAAACAGACTGAAATAAAGCATTGTTACAGGCTGTCACTTGTCTTCTCGTGCACAGTTTGTTGTTCATTTGGTGGCTAGCTGAAGTCAAGGCTTCTTGTTGTTATCTTATGGTAGGCTTTGTGGAAATGTTGCAGCAATCCTTACAAGGAGCCTCACAAATGCCTCACCAAATAATGAAATGTTACTTTATGCTTTAACTCCAATATGTGACTGCCTTGCTTTCCTGTTGCTGAATTTTCTGTTGAATTACATTGCATTTTAGGATGACTGGTGTGGATGCTTAGGGACCCTTTCTTGGACTTTTAATTGAGACTTCTTTCAGCTGGCCATGGTGGCAGCTAAAAGCTTGATCTTGTGAACCTCTTGATAGGTATCTCTGGTGGTGTAGTGGGTGTTGCCTAGACCTGGTCTGTGGCTTGGTCAGGATTGGGAGCCCCTGATCCAGCTCCTGCTACAGCCTCCCCTTCTTAAAAAGGGCTTGACCTTAAGCCTGGTCCCTTTTCATCATCAAACTCACCATAGTAAGGACTCAGGTCTCTTATATTGAATATTCCATGCACCCTATACTCACCAGGAAGGTCTATCTTGTAAGCATTTGGACCAATTTTCTCAATGACTTCGAAAGGACCCTCTGCCCTAGGCATCAGCTTGTTCTTTATCTTAGCAGGGAACCTTTCCTTCCTTAAGTGAACCCATACAAGGTCACCTGACATGAATTCTTTCTTCTGTCTAGGAGTCTTGGCCTGTTTCTTATACCTGTCATTGGCTTTCTCAATTTGTCTCTTGATAGTTTCATGGAGCTTTAGCATCTGTTCCACCCTCTTCTTAGCATCATAGTTTACTTCTTCCTTAGGTACACTTGAAAGATCTAGGGGCATCAGAGGATTGATCCCATAAACCACTTCAAATAGATTGTGACAAGTTGCAGTTGAAGGAGCTCTATTGAAAGCAAACTCAGCTTGTGGCAGTTTCAAATCCTAGTCTTTCAAAGACTTGCTAACAATGCACCTCAATATCCTTCTGAGGGTTTTGTTAGTGACCTCAGTTTGGCCATCTGTTTGTCGGTGGTGGGAGGTGCTGAACAGCAATCGGGTGTTGAGGAACTTCCATAGTGTCTTCAAAAAATAACTCATGAATTTAACATCTTTATCTAACACTATGGTCCTTGGAACTCCAAGTAGCATGACAATATGACTGAAATAAAACTCAGCAACACTCACATCATCCTCAGTTTTCTTACATGCTATGAAATGGGCCATCTTACCAAACCTGTCAACAAAAACCATCACTGAGTCATTTCCCCTTTGAGTTCTTGGTAAGGCTATGATATGATAAAGTCGATGCTCACATCTTCCCAGGGTTTGTTTGGCACTGGTAATTGTGTATAGGAGCCTGCCTAAAATGAACTCATGGCTTGCTGGCAGATAGAGCACCTTCTGAGCATAATCTGGACATCCCCCATCATTTTGGGCCAGTAGAACTACTCCTGTAATATTTCTAGAGTCTTTTGGACCTCAAAATGACCTCCTAACCCATTGGAGTGGACTTATTTGTCAACAGATCCCTCTATGAGCCTCTTGGTACACACGGCTTGTTCCCATGGAATAGGAAACCCTTCTGTATTAAGAATTTGGTTCCCTGGATCTTAGTCCCCTCTATCTGAGCCAACCAGTCCTCATAAAAATCAGGATCATCTTTGTACAGTTCTTTCATGAACTCAAACCCAAGAACTTTCTGTTCCATTACTATCAGCAATGAATATCTCCTAGATAGTGCATCAGCAACAATGTTTTGCTTACCCTCTTTGTACTTGCTTGAAAATGTAAAGGATTGCAAGAACTCAACCTATTGGCATGCCTGTGATTTAATTTGTGCTAGCCATTGATATACTTCAAAGCTTCATGATCTAAGTGCAGCACAAAAGGTCTTGGTTTTAGGTAATCAGTCCAATGCATAACTGCCCTGACAATTGCATAGAACTCTTTGTTATAAGTGAAGTAACTCAGCTTAGCTCCACTTAGCTTCTCACTAAAGTAGGACACAAGCTTCCTTTACTGAATCAATACAACTCCTATGCCAACACCACTGGCATCAAATTCTACTTCAAACAAATAGTTGAGGTCAGGTAACCTGAGAACAGGTGCCATACACAACATTCTTTTGATCAAGTTGAATGCTTGTTGAGCATTCTCAATCCATTTGTACTCTCCTTTCTTCATACACTCTGTGATTGGGGCAGCAACAGAACTGAAGTTTTTGATAAATCTTTTGTAAAAGGAAGCAAGACCATGAAAGCCTCTTACTTTAATAATGCTCTTAGGGATTGGCAAAGATTTAATGGCATCAATCTTATCCTGATCCAAAGAAGTTCCCCTCCCAGAGATGATGTATCCTAGGAACTTAATCTTGGAAGCCAAGAAGGTAAACTTTTCTAATTTTCCAAACAATTTGCTACCTCTCAGGATTTGGAATAAATTCTCAAGGTGGCTCAAGTGCTCTTCTGTGGATTTGCTGTAGATAAGGATGTCATCAAAGTACACCACAACAAATCTTCCCAAGCAAGGCCTCAACACTTCTGTCATCAATCTCATAAAAGTGCTAGCGGCATTTGACAACCCAAATGGCATAACCAGCCACTCATAGAGCCCCTGCTTAGTGTTAAAGGAAGTCTTCCATTCATCTCCTTCTCCGACTCTCACTTGGTGATAACCATGCCTAAGGTCAATTTTAGAAAAGATCCTGGCACCACTTAACTCATCCAACATGTCATCCAATATAGGTATAGGGAACCTATACTTGACTACGATGTTCTTGATAGTTCTGCTATCAATACACATCCTCCAAGTGCCATCCTCCTTAGGTTCCAACAGTGCTGGGACAGCGCAGGGACTCAAGGATTTCCTCACAAATCCCTTGTTCATCAACTCATCAATTTGCTTCTGCAATTCTCTTATAGCATTAGGATCACACCTGTATGCAGGTCTGTTAGGGAGTACAGATCCTGGCACAAGGTCAATCTAGTGCTCAATACCTCTTAGTGGAGGTAATCCACTAGGCAATTCAGCAGGGAAGACATCCTGGTATTGCTCCAGTAATGGTCTAACCTCTGCTGGCAGTTGATGCTCCACATCCTTATGAATTTCGTTGGACAATAAGATAAGAACAAGCTGTTCTTCTTGCATTTCCTTGACCATTTCTGCATCAGATAGAAATAAAACCCCATTGAGCCCATTAGTCACACTTGGACTCCATAGTTCTTCTGATTAGGTGGTAGAGGGGTCAATGTGATCTTCTTTCTACCTTGCTTGAAGCAATAGGTATTGCTCCTTCCCTGATGGATAGAATTCTTGTCAAATTCCTATGGTCTACCCAATAGTAGGTGGCAAGCATCCATAGGGACCACATCATACAAGATCTCATCTTTATAAACATTGCCAATTGAAAATGGAACCAGGCATTGTTTATCCACTTTGACCTCTGCTCCCTTGTTTAGCCATCTGAGCTTGTAAGGATTGGGATGCTCCTGGGTACTAAGGTCAAGCTTGTTAACCATGCTGACAGATGCTAGATTGGTGCAGCATCTGTTAGAGTATGTGTTCTCAACAATGGTGCGATCACATTATTAAAACTCATAATAAGAATACATAAAGGGATGATTCATTTTTATACGTCAACTGATCAACATTAATCGGTAATGATTGGCTGACTAGAGTTTGACATTACGGTCATTTGACGGTGATGATCAGCTGATCCCTTAAGATCACACCTAAAGGACGATTCCCTAAATAGATTAATTAGTTAATTGTATGCTGATACATATTAATTAATTCCTTAAAAATTGAACAGTTTACATATGTGAGTGAGAATATGAATCTTATTATAATTTGATTAAATGAGATTCGTTTTAGTAATTATAATGTTATATTACTAATACCTTATTTATGAAACAATTAAATTAAGAATAATCGGTTAATTATAATTACAATATGTTGTAGATTATATTAACATGAACCATTTTATTTACTTGTGATTGTGAATCACTAGTCAATTGTAGTATATAATTGAATTAATATATGTACTGATATTTAATTGTTAAATATGCATTAATATTATTAATAACATGTTACATGTCACATGTCACACATTATATGACAAAATGATAATTGACAAAAATAAAATGGATTCCATTTTATAAAGGGGCACCGATTTTTTAGAGGAGATTAGGGTGTTTGGTTAAATTGTTTTAATAAGTGGAAAACATAATGATTGCTATTAGAACCTATGCTACATCCTAATACTTTTGGAGAAGAACAACTCTACAAAAGCAAAGAGACATGCATTGGCTCTCTCCTCTCTCTAAGCCACCGGTTTTCCACCCACTACCATAATAAAAATTGTTCTTATTTTTCTCTTGAATTCATTCTTATGTTTTGTGGTGGTTTCACAACTAGTTTTCACTCATCTCTCTAAAACAAGTTTTTAGAAAATATTTGTTCAAAGATCTAATTTAATAGATTACTATAGTAGTAATAGAAATAATATTAGAACACATTTTAAGGTTAACTACTAAGATAATCTAGTTAATTAATTAGTAGTTTAAGGGGTTGTCTTGGTGCAATTGAGAGGAGGTTCTCACATTATTAAGACTAAGGGGATCATCCATTTATTTTAAGCTCAAGAACAAGTATAGAAAGGTGTTCTTACTTGTTCCCTAATCCGATTTCCGCTATGTAAGAAGTATTCTTCTTAAACCTCACCTTTTAATGTTATGCATGCATAAGATTCACATCTAATTAAAAGAGTTATTTAAATCTAAAAGTAAAGGAGTTTAATTTGAGGGTTATTGAATCCTTTTAAGTGGTATCATGAGCTTAGGTTGTTGCATGCATAATCGGCTTAGTTTTTCCGACTAAATTAAATCTAGAATTTTGTGATTTATATAATTAAGCCACGAAATTATTTTGCATATTACGTATTCTAGTCCTAAAATGTATTTAGGTCATTTTTATGATTTATGGTAATTTTTGGCTCATTTTAATGATTTTTAGTAATTTTATTACATTTTAATGTATAACATGGTATGCTAAATATGGTTAAATTTTATTTCTGACCTTGAAATTTTTATATGACCTCAGATGTATATTTTACTTATTGTATGTAAAATTTGGTATAAATTTGATTTATTTTGCATGATTTATAATTTTTATGAGATAAAAATGAGATAAATCGAGGTAAAAAGGTTAAAATTAGATAAACTTCGAAACATTCCATGAAATTTTAATATGTTGTCACATGCATATTTTACTCACTGTGTGTAAAATTTTAGATGAACTTGATTCATTTTATATGATTTATGAATTTTGAGTGTAAAAATGACATAAATAGTGACTATTTTAGCATAAATAGCTAAAACAAATTAAATGGCATGAGAAAATTATTTAAAGTTTCATTTTTATCCCACATATCAGATCTAAAGTTGGAACATTTTTTAGATTAATCTTCATATGCTTTAGATGTTTTATTAGATAAAACCGATAAACTGCAACTATATTTTTCTCGAAATAAATTCGAAAATTTTAGCCTTTATTTTTGATATTATGAGTGTCATGGAATTAATCTAGAATCTTCGAAAATTTAAAATTAAAATTTTGAAATTATTGTAATTAAATTTGGATTTATTTCATAAAAGGTTATGATTTTAAGGTCAAAAATGAGCATATATGTTAAATCAAGTTGAATTATTGTCAAAAATTGAGTAATGACTACTTTTTTTAGTCCTAAAAGGTTAGGATAATTAACTTGGACTGAAATTTGATTTTAGTATTATTTTGTGATTTTAACAAGTTAAAAATCGCGAATAACCATAAAACCGGATTATATTTAAGATATAAGTTTAAATTGGGCGATTTGGCACATATTTTGGCATGTTAAATACATATTATAATGCTGCATATTTTATTGATGAATGTCATATTTCTTTTATATAATTTTGAATTATGTAATTTTATCCTAGTATGGCCTTAGTTTTAATCGATATTACCCGTAACGTAAGGGAATATTGATTCGGTTGTAATTTATTGTGATCTCCGTTCACTTTTATTTAATTTCATTAGATTTCATTTTACAAATGTATAATAAGAAGTAAAATGTACATTTTATTATTTAATTATTTGTAATTCCGGAGTTCCCAAAAGACGGTGCCATTCGAAAAGGAGTTCTCATCGAGACAGCGTCTATCCTTGGGAGGCGTGTCACGTGAAGACTCTAGGGACCAAAGGAGTTGGTTTCCGAATTTGTAATAGAATATAAGATTTTCTATTTTAGGAAAGGCCATACTAGGAAATTTATTTTTCTTTGTTTGCTTGCTTTATATGTTTGCATGCATTGCCAAATCGCCATAACTTCACATGCATATTTTATCGTCTTTTCGACCATGTAGATTATAATTATCGTTAGTTCACTAATATAGTTCACATAAAGGTGATAGATAATAAATCGACAAGACCATTCACATATTTGAAAATTGAGATTAGCCTTTCCAAATAGTCGGACCCATGAATCACTTTGACATTTGGGGTAGATTCGGTTTCCCGTGGTACGTTCATTTTTTATCGGGTAAGTGGGGTAATAACAAGTTATTACACGTGAAATTTGGTTGGTCTCAACGGGACATGAAGACAATTCTTATGTTCCGGGACTAGAGATGAACTTAACGTAATTTCATCGACCGAGAGTTCTAATTGTAGAATCAGTTAAAGAGTTAACCCACCAAGTTATATTAATGAGGGATGTATCGGTTTCCCGTGCCCGAGTTAATATGGATTTGGATCTCGGAATCATTTATATAATTGGGTAGAGGTCATTATATGAATGCTAAAACATACTAAAATGTTTTCATAGATTAACGATGAATGTTTCTTTTCCCACTATTTTGTTGTTTTATATTGTTCTTTATCATCGCTCCTACTCATATACTATATCATTCGATTGTAACATGAGTCTCCGCTACACTACTATTACTAACGACAAATAGAATCTCTTTCTAATTTCTCAAATGAACCGTTTAAATAGAGCATGGATTAGTTCCATAGGAATCGTTCTATTCCATAGAACTCCATAGGAGTTGTCCTATGTCATATAAGATTAGCATCTTAAAATTCCTAACATATGCCTATGTATGATTTCTTATGAGGATGTGTGAATAGAAGTAATGATTAGTCAAAATATGTTTTGATAATATCTTCTATGCATCCACGGTTCAAAGGTCTTATTGCTCAACCTAAACACTTGTCATCAAGCACTTAAGTTGTTAAGAACATGACAATGTTAAATTGGTAAATTAATTTGATAGAAATTTTGAATAACCAAATACCACAATAAAGTTCATCATTATGAAGGATTAACTAGGAATTTAAATGAAGATAAGTCTTCATCAAGTACAAATTCTTGAACTGAGTGGGAGCAATAAGAAGTAAGTATCTATCTTAATTGTTAAGGATAGAACTAGGCTCGAAAGAGAAGGTGCTAGACACTAAAATAGAGACAAACCCCAAATAAGTAATGATCTAGGAAGTTGGTTGTGTGACTTCAACATATTCCTTCCTGAATATCTATGACATTGACATTGCATTCTTGCCAATTATCACATCATGAGTATTTGATACAAATTTGTGAATCATGTTAGAAATTGCCACATTTCATGATTATGAAATATGGCAAAAGGATGTCAAAACCACCTTTTCTAAATGGGTATTTGGAGGAGGATGTGTTCATAGACACAATCCAAGGGTTTTGTAAATCCTTAGAATCCTAACATTGAATAATCGTACGACGACTAGCAAGAATATGTTCAGAAATTTGCATGAATGGAACTAGTGTAGTTGCCATTTCATCCATGAACATATGAATGTGTAATGTACTCATTTTAGTTTTGTATTTAGAAATGTACCTCAATAATTGCTATGATGTACACCAACTCTAAATAAGAATATAATTCAGGTTTTTGTAGAAAAAAGCAAAAGGGTTTCTCAAATATGCAATTAAAACAAGCGTTGTGCCCTAACATACCACGACTAAGTTTATGGTGAGACCATACAAATCAAGGTAATTATATTCAAACTAAAAATAAATGTCATATAAGACTCGAGTTGGTGATCCCAAATTATTTCTCATTTGAAAGTCGCATTAAAACTAGATTTGACTAGTATCCCACACCATTTGATTGTGAATGTCATAAAATGTGCGAATCTTGTATTCAAAGCAAGATGTTTTCGTGACTTTTCTTGAAAAGTATAGCGAATAGAATAAGTTATATACCAAATTACACTTCATTGTGTATGGTCGAATATATTTTCAATCTGAGAAGTCATTATTACTTCTTCTCTTTTACCGACGATCTAGGTAGATACTTAATATCCACTTAATGAGGTAAAAAGAGAAATTCTTTGAATATGTTCAATGAATGCTTAAAAGATATCAAAACCTACAGATTATAAAACCAAAGTATTAGTACTTTGTTAAAATTGGGAACAATAAATAAAGTGAAAACTTTGATTTACATCAAATACAGTGTGAAATGGTATCACAAGATCACTATCATAATCACACCCCATGATGATAAGGTGTGTTATAAGGATACAAAGAATCCTATACGATATAATTGAATCTTTACTATAAAGTTGGAAGTAGTTTCTATCACAATTTGTCTAGTATTTATTTTTCCCACTAAAACAAAACATAGTTAAAGCAATCAAGTACAACTCATATATGATATGATTAGGCACGGTACCTAAGTTGTAGCTTGTTTCGGAAGAAAGCATGTGGCTTTGTAACCCAACTATCACGAAAACAACAAGTTTGTGGCTCGTGATGCTGTCTTTTGAGAAAAGAAGTTTATTTTTTAAAGACAGAGTGGTAGAAAATGTTCAAGAGCCACAAACTGAGAATAAGATGCAGGAAGATGTTTCTTCTTCGTTAAAATCATTCGAAACCTAAGTGGACATGAGTCGTGTTATTTTTAAAAGTAACAAACCTGTAACTTATTAAGATGCTTTATCTAGTCTCGACTCCATAAGAGTCCGAAATAAGCATAAACATGAAAATGTTTATTTAGCTTGGTTGGTTGGTGGCAAAGGGTTTTGCACGGAACAACAACGCCTCATTGTATTCGGATATGATTTGATATAGTTGAATTTTAAAATCATCTTGCATGAGTTTTGTAAATCGCAACTATCCTAAGATAGGATACAAACTTAAGAAGAAATCTTAAGTGGAATATAAGGAGTTGGATTGTATGTTTTGATCATGTGATAAACTTTTCTCGAATTGTCGAGTAGTTCTGTTTATACATGGAGTTTAGTGGGAGTATGGTTGTATTATTAGTCTTATATGTGAATGACATATTGATCACTGTGAATTATGAAAGACTTTGGAGAGGAATATTACATTTCTAAGGTATCCAGACCTAGAAAGATAGTTCTAAGAGGATATTTGCGTTAAATGAATATTCTTATATTGATAACAGTCTAGACAAGTTCAAAAGTATTGAACATGTAGAAATTGAATCCACATGCTTCCGCTGCGGGATAAATTCATTACGCTAAGATGTATCACTATTCTTAAACCTCGTATACTTGGAGTATGACGAGATGTTACAGATCGAATCTTTGAGAGAAGTCTCTATATAGCCACATAGTTCATTAGTTAGTACTCAGGAAGTACTAAGGATATAAAGCTAAGCATTTAGAAATGAGATGGTTTTATGTGCAAAGAGTTACACAAAAACCATATTCTAATAACATAAGGATGATTGGAGAACCATCTTGGCTATATTTTTAAGGAGGATATCTGCTAGAAACGTCCTAGGCAGTTGAACAATGAGATATATACAACGGAAATTGAATACACTTGCAATAATTAGATATGCAAGAAGGGAGGATGATATTAGGATTCGGTTTTGTGAATTGGAGGAACTATGGTAGCTCATTCCAATAACCGAAGATCCTATCCCTACTCACTGTGAGGACAGTGGGAGCTATCCTAAGGCAAGAGAGCCTATGTCTAGATTGTAGCTAAACACGTACTCAAGTATTTTATAATAAAGATTATACTTAACAAAGGGAAAAAGTATTTAGTAAGGTTAGAAAAGTGGAAGGTGTTGCTAAAACTTGCTAACCAAGGCATTTTCATAGGCTAAGCATGATAAGTCATGCCATTTTAATTGAGTTGAGATGTATAGTTATCTACAATATTAAGTATGGATTATAGATTATCTAGTAATTGATATTGTATCAATTTTACATATGTGATCATGTACTCATCGTTTGAGTTTTATTCAAAACTCTTTGCTTAGATACTTTTTTTTCCAAATAGGTTGTCGAGACAATATTGAATCCTATTAAAGTGAATTGGATTAACATAGTATTTGCCCCTAATCACTTATATGAGTTGACATCTCCTAGTGACTAGAGTGTGAGTCGATTGATGGTAAGTTCAAGTGCCATAGGGTCATAAGAGATGACTAGTCGATCACATAGGCAGACTATATAAGACACTCTGTCGGGCAGTGACCGCTTATGGAGTTCTGGCAACATTTATATAGCCTGGTCGTGGCAAGAGCTACTATAGAATTCTTTTGAGTCAATTCTTTGACTTAAGACTTTTCGCCCAAGTTGGAACAGTTTCTGAGTGACTTTAAATTATGCTCTACGACTTTCGTAAATGAGGTCTAATGGGCATCTTTTGGGTCATGATGAGATGTGGCTTAACAAGGGAATAGTGCGATAGGAATTGTCCACTCCCTTATCAGGGTTATTTAAAAATCTCAGGGCCACTCGAGGAGTAGTGAACTGAAAATGCGTGGCCACGCTCGGAAGGTATCTAAGGTAGATAATTTCGGCAAGATAGTTACTCTCCAGATCGAGGAACCACTCTAGCTATGATCACTTGCAAGAACAACCTGCAAGACACCTTGCATTGAGTGGGAGATTGTAATATGACAAGAGAATTGGTGACGCACACTTGTCTCGGACAAGTGGGAGATTGTTGGAGTATGTGTCCTCAACAATGGTGAGATCACATTATTAAAACTCATAATAAAAATACATAAAGGGATGATTCATTTTTATACGACAACTGATCAACATTATCGGTAATGATTGGCTGACTAGAGTTTGACATTACTGTCGTTTGACGGTGGTGATCAGTTGATCCCTTAGGGTCACACCTAAAGGACGATTCCCTTAATAGATAAATTAATTAATTGTATGCTGATACAGATTAATTAATTCCTTAAAAATTGAACAATTTACATATGTGAGTGAGAATATGAATCTTATTGTAATTCGATGAAATGAGATTCGTTTTAGTAATTAAAATGTTATATTACTAATACCTTGTTTATGAAACAATTAAATTAAGAATGATCGGTTAATTATAATTACAATCTGTTGTAGATTATATTAACATGAACCATTTTATTTACTTGTGATTATGAATCACTAGTCAATTGTAGTATATAATTGAATTAATATATGTAATGATATTTAATTGTTAAATTTGCATTAATATTATTAATAACATGTTACATGTCACATTTCACACATTATATGACAAAATGACAAAAATAAAATGGATTCCATTTTATAAAGGGGCACCGGTTTTTTAGAGGAGATTAGGGTGTATGGTTAAATTGTTTTAATAAGTGGAAAACATAATGATTGCTATTAGAACCTATGCTACACCCTAATACTTTTGGAGAAGAACAACTCTACAAAAGCAAAGAGACATGCATTGGCTCTCTCTTCTCTCTAAGCCGCCGGTTTTTCCTCCAACTACCATAATAAGAATTGTTCTTATTTTTCTCTTGAATTCATTCTTATGTTTTGTGGTGGTTTCACAACTACTTTTCACTCATCTCTCTAAAACAAGTTTTTAGAAACTATTTGTTCAAAGATCTAATTTTATAGATTACAATAGTAGTAATAGAAATAATATTAGAACACATTTTAAGTTTAACAACTAAGATAATCTAGTTAATTAATTAGTAGTTTAAGGGGTTGTCTTGGTGCAATTGAAAAGAGGTTCTCACATTATTGTGACTAAGGGGATCATCTATTTATTTTTAGCTCAAGAACAAGTATCGAAAGGTGTTCTTACTTGTGCCCTAATCCGATTTCCACTATGTAAGAAGTATTCTTCTTAAACTTTACCTTTGAATGTTTTGCATGCATAAGATTCACATCTAATTAAAAGAGTTATTTAGATCTAAAATTAAAGGAGTTTAATTTGAGGATTATTGAATCCTTTCAGCTTCCAACATCAATGATCAAGTTGCATACCCTTCCCTGAATAGTGCATCTACTCCTGAAAATGTGGGATCGTTGGTCCTCCTCCAAAGGTGTCTGTTGAGAGTGCATTACCCTCTATAGAACCAGACTATGGCCTGTATCAGAGTGATCCATGACCAGTTCCTGGTTGGGTTCCTTCTCAAGGGTTGTCTCCTCATCCACTGGCTCCTCATACTCAACTGAACCCTCTCTTTCCCACTCCTCTACTTCCATTGTTGTCAATGTTCATTTGGAAGGACAGTCCTTCCTGAAGTGGCCATACGCTTTACATTGGAAGCATTTAATCTTTTCTTTTGTCAGAGGTGGGTTGGACTTAAGGAACATAGGTGCCTTCCCCTTATCTCCTCCTGTTTGGGACACTGGTTTAGGTGTTTCAACAATTTTAACACCAGTGTAGGGTCTAAAGATAGGTTTAGGTTTAGGTGTAGCAGGTTTAGACTTTCCCATTTTTTCCACTCTGAGTGCCAAGTTGACAACATCATCATATGACCACAATGGTTGCATTCTGACCTTAGTAGAAATATTCTTATCAAGTCGTTCTAAGAACCTAGCAATCCTTTGCTCAGGCTTCTCTTTTTTCTCACACAGTAAGGTTAGTTGTTGAAACTCTCTCAAATAGGTCTCGAGTGGTCTCTCATCCTGCCTAAGCTTAGACAACTTCATGAGCATGTCCTGGGTATAATCTTTGATAACAAACTTATCCAACAATTTCTTTTTAAGTTTGGACCAAGATTTAATAGCCTCCTTCCCTTCCCTTAACCTCTGATGTTTAAGGTTATCATACAATAGTGATGCATATCCTTTTAACTTTAACACAGCAACTTTACAA
This sequence comes from Silene latifolia, assembly GCF_048544455.1. Taxonomy (NCBI): domain Eukaryota; kingdom Viridiplantae; phylum Streptophyta; class Magnoliopsida; order Caryophyllales; family Caryophyllaceae; genus Silene; species Silene latifolia. Next base: position 289,470,422 of record NC_133538.1, read on the forward strand.
GCCTTAGCATCATTGTAATTATTGAACTTAAATATTTTTTTCAACATCCCTAATCCATTCTAGTAAGTCATCAGGGTTAAGACTACCAGAAAAATCAGGAATTTCTACCTTTAGATGCTTGTTTGCTTGTTCAAGAGCCTCCTCTTGTGTTCTAATGCTCTCCTCTGTTTCTGATTCATATTCATGATGTGGTTGTCCTCTCCCTGCTCCCATGAAGAAGCCTCTGTCTCTACCTCTTCCTCTGGTAGGTGGCTGTCTCCTTGGATGATGGTTTGGAAACCTCTCCATCACCACATGAACATCATTGAGCAGTGTGTCTACATTTCTTACAACTGTTTCTATTCTGGTCCCAATACCAGCAAGTCTCTCTCCACTCATGGTTGTTTTTGTGTTTTTAATGTAGGTAAGGATAATAATCTCCAGCTTCTCTCAACCCAAGACTAACACAAGGTGGAATTGTGTTAAACCTAAGCTATGATTACCAAATGCAGTGCAAACCATATGGACAGGCAAACAATGCAACCTGGTTTGCAGAAAACCATAAAAATATCAAATGACCTTGGAAAATTCTGAATTTTTGTGAAAATTATGCTTTAATAATGATTTAAAACTGTGCCAAATTTCATGAATTTAGAAAAACTTGAAGTATTTTTAAACTCAACTGAAACAGTCTATGTTAGAAATTATTAATCTCATATTTCGACATATTCATATATGTGATAATCTATTTAGTCATAAAATAAATTGTGATCTTATGCATGCAAACATAAGTAGAATAAAGAAGAAATCGTTTCCTTACTTTTAGTTTTCGGATGTATGGGCACAAATGAGTTCTCCTACTCACTTGTTCTTGAGCTTCCTAATATTGGATGAACAAGGATTCAAGCTTAGAATCCATCCCAAGGATTTATACCCAAGATAACCTCTTAAAAGACTAATATTATTATTACTAGAACAATACTAATCTTAATAAAATTGACCCAAAATATTGTTTTGTCCTCTTGAATTTTCTGCCAAGAGAAGAGGAATTTTTGGAGTATTTATTTCTCTTTCTAAATTTATTTAAGTTATTTTTGTGAATGAATGAATAATATGCACAACACATTAGTCATTATCTATTTCATAATAGAGATTATAAAAGGGTAAAAACCCTTTGCTTGCATGGTTGGGAAACCGGGTAGGAGGTGAGAAAAGGGGCCAATGCATGAGCTTCAATTCTTCCCAAGAAATTAGGCATGCAAGGCTATGTATTTAGGTCTTATGATTATGCTTTCTACTAAACATATTTAACATAATTAAGCTTAATACTTCCTCCTTATTTTCGGCACATATTGTGTAAAATGGAAAGTCCATTTTACACATTATTCAATTTGTCACATGTAACATGTTCCAAGACATTATGTGTATAAAATGTATTTTTAACAATTTAAAAATAAACATATTAATAAAATATGTCACTTATAAAAATTAACATAGTAATTCACAATTACTTGTACCAAAAAGCGTTTCCAAATTATAAACTACAACATTTTGTATTTATAATAATTTATTCATTCCGTTTCAATTTGTTTCTGTAAACAACAATTTCATCCGAGTAATAAAACAATTCGATTACTGAGACCGTATCTAATTTAATCAAATTATAATGAGATACGTAAATATTACTTCCAAAATTGTCCGTCAATTTTAAGTAATTTAATTAACTTGTATCGTTATACGATCAATTAAATAATCAATTAAGAGTGTTACCCTATAGGTATGACCTAAGGAGATCAACAGATCACCACCGTCGCACGACAGTAATGTCAAAATTTAGTCAGCCAACCATTACCGATATGTGTGGACCAGTTGACAATAAAAAATTACTTCCCACATGTATTCTTAAAATGAGATTTAAACATGTGATCATTATGATCAACTGTTGTGATCGCATTATTGTCGGAGGACACTTATTCCAACAATCTCCCACTTGTCCTCGACAAGTGTGCGTCACCAATTCTCTTATCCTATTACTATCTCCTACTCAATGCAAGGTGTCTTTCAGGTCGTACTTGCAAGTGATCATATCGAGAGTGGTTTCCTCGATCTGGAGAATAACTGATTGACCGGAATCATCTACCATAGATACTTTCCGAGCGTGGCCACGCATTTCCAGTTCATTACTCCTCGAGTGGTCCTGAGATATTGTTTTAATCCTGACAAGGCGGTGGACAATTCATATCGCACTTATTCCCTTTGACTAGCCACAACCCTCATAGCCCAAAATATGCCCATTTGACCCCATTTACGAAGGTCGTAGTAACATAAATCAAAGTTAATCTGAAACTGTGTCGCCTTAGGCGAATAGTCTTTAGTCAAAAGAATCGAATCATTAGAATACTATAGGAGCTCTCGCCACAACTAGGCTGTATAAATTTGTCAGAACTCTATAAGTGGTCATAAGGCCCGACAAAGTGTTTCTAACAGTCTGCCTATGTGATCGACTAGTCATCTCATATGACTCTATGGCATTTGAACTTGCCATCAATCGCATCCCACTCTAGTCACTTCGAGACGTCACCTCATACAAGTGACTATGGGTGAATACCATGTTAATCCGGGTTCACTTTAACGGGGTTCAATATTGTCTCTACAACCCGTTTGGATGTAACAAAGTATAAAAGGAATTTTCAGATTTTTTTATATATTTAAAAACTCGAACGACAAATGTGATTATCATATGAGTAGTCAATACTTGATTACTACTTCATATCCAATTTAGATCTTGTATGTAGTTCTTCATCTCAATTCAATTGAAATGCCATGACTTATCATGTTAAGCCTATGAGAAGACTTTGGTTAGTAGGTTTTATCAACTTCTTGTACCTTACTCAACCTTACTACATACTCGTTTTCCTTTGTAATGTATCCATTTGCATTACAAAACTTTCTGAGTACGTGTCGAGATCCAATCAAGAGATAGGCCCTCTAGCCTTAGAATAGCTCCCACGGTTTTCACAGTGTGCGGGACTCATCCTTCTTGCACATCCTATGATTGCAAGTGTACTCATTTTCCGTTGTAAATATTTCTCATTGTTATTTATTGCCTAGAACAATTCTAGAAAATCTATTTCTTAAATAACATAGCCACAATGGTATCTTAACCATCCTAATGTGTTTTGATTATGGTTTTGTCGGAAACCATGTGCAATCTCAATTGTCAATTGTCACTTGTGTAACACCCTTACACAAAATTGCATCAAAAGCACTTTGCATTACATCCTTAATGCTTCTGCAAGCACTTAAGGGTAATCTTTATGGCTTACTTGGTAACTATTACTTAAATTCGATTTGAAACAATTCATCATACTCAAAGTATATAAAGTGTTATACATCATTTCCTATTTAATTGATTCGGCAGCGGAAGCAAATAGAATCAATCAAATATGTTCAATTCGATTGAACTAGTCATGAACCTTATCAACATAAGACTTCTTATTTCACATTAATATCATGTGGATTAATCTCCATAAATCCGGATATTAAGATGTATTATTTTTCTCCTAGTCTTAAATCATTCCCAATAATCAATATGTTATCCACATATAAGACTAATTAAAATTTCTGTAACTCCCACTAAACTCCATGTATAAACACAACTTCTCGACTTATCGAGAAAATTTTTATAACATGATCAAAACATTGATTCCAACTCATTGACGTCCTAATTAAGATTCTCTCTTAAGTTTCACATTATCTTAGGATGGCAAGAATCTACAAAACTCAAGACATGTATTGAATACATTCCTTCTATTTGAAGAAGTGGGTTTTAGATTCACTCGCTATATGTATATCATCATAATGAAACACAATCTCTAAGAAGATCCAAATAGACTTAAGGATTTCAACTAGTGCAAAACCCTTTGCTACCAATCAAGCTTTGATATCTAACAATTCACTTGGAATTTATTTCGGATTTTCTTGGCACTAAGCCTTGTATTGAGTTCTGACTTAAACACTCTCATGTAAGTCATATGTTCATTACTTTCCCGAAGTAATCAACTTGAATCAAACAATTTCTTTGTAAGTTGCAAGCTCTTTACTTTCTAAAAGTAACACTAATTCATAATCGTCAACAAGTGATGACTTTAACCTCCTAGGTTTTGAAGAAACAACGTCTTACACAAATCCTAGGTTTTGAAGAAACAACGTCTTACACAAAATGTCTCATGTAGCCAAGAAAGACCAGTTTGTGTAGCCAAGAAAGACCAGTTTCTTGTGACATAACATTCGTTGTGGCTCTTTGAATAATTTATCCCACTCTGTCTTCTAGAAATAAACTTGTAATTTAGAAAGACAGCTTCACGAGCCACAAACCCATTGTACTCGTGATTATGATAAGGAAAAATGAGCATTTGTTTCTTTTGAAAACTTACAACCATGGTACCCTACCATTTCATATATCATATGATTCGTTTTAGATTTAGTGGAAAAATAATTTAGACAAAATGATAAATCCCCAAAAGGATCAAGTAACTCAAAGTAACTTGATCGAAGTCCAAACCATATCGAATAGCGTTTGATTTCTTATCCAACCACACATTATCCCATAATGTGGGTTAAGAGATTAACTTGTGATACTATATCACATTTCATTTGGTTTATATCAAAGTCTTCACTTTGATAATCCCATCACGACTAAATCGTGATTCCTTGAACTCTTTGAACTTCTTCAAAGATTTCTCTATTTACCTTATTAAGTGAACACATTAGCATCAACTTAAATCGTTGGTAAAAGAAAATGATCAACCTATTTTGGATCAATTATTTACAACCTCGATCTCCTTTTCAACCAAAAGGCACGAGACATCTTGCCATGAATACAAGATACACATATACCATAAGATCTAATGGTTTCAAGAGTATTCAAAAACTCTTTGCGTTCATCATTCCAGAATTTAAGGTATAATCTTGGGATACCAATTTGAGTCTTGCATCATCTATATGAAGTATCATTCTAGTTTGGTTTAGAATATATTCACCTTGATAATGGGCTAGCCATATATCAAATCGTGGTGCATAGGGTCACAAAAGTGAAACCTCTTTTGTCTCTTAACAAGTTTATATTCTTATTTAGAGTTTATGCACTTAATAGTCATAATTAAGTACAACTATAAACCCAAAACTAGATTGAGTACACAATTACTCTATCTCTTAACATCATTGTTGCTAGTCGTCATATTTTAATCATTCTATGTATCAAATACAATGATGAAAACCACCATCGGTTTCTAATATTGACGAAGTAGTATTAGCAAAATTTATGTCAATCAAATAAACATTTAAAGAAGAAGGTCCCATTCGATGTCCCATAACTAACTTGTTGATTCTTCAATAATTTGGGGTATTTTCCTTTCTAGCGTCCAACAATTAAGACAATGGAAACTTTATCAGTCGGGATTGATAGGTTTAGAATTGATATTCTCAATAACGTTACTTTTAACATTACCTTGTATCAATTCCATTCTAATTTTACTTCTTAGAACCTTATCCTTTTCTTAACGGTTTAAGAGAATGCTCCCACTCATTTCAATGAGTCTTTGCTTAGAGAAGCAAAATTTAATTTCATGAAGACTACTCTTCATTCGTTCGTTTAGTTTTAAAACTTTCATTGAAGTGGTTGCGGTATTTTGGTCAATTTTGATTTCCAACAAATCTAGTTACCAAAATGATTTAACGTTTCAAAGTACTTAACTTAATTAGGCATATGAGAAACAATTGTAAGTAGATATGTTAGTCAAGAATCAAAAACCCTTTTGATCACAAATAACTTCCATCTATACTCTTCACAAGAGATCCTTACAATGGATAATTCGAGGTTTTAGAAGAAAATTCATATTTGTCTTTAGTTGCGATGTTTTAATGGAGATTTGAATCAAAAATCGAAATGATATCGTATATGAATTGCGGTAAAGAAATAGAACAATATGATAACGGAATAGTGGAAAACTCAACATCTATCGTTTTAATAATACTTGTAAATAACGAATAAAGCATTTACATAGTGACCTCTACCCAACTATGATAAATGATTCCAAGATCCAAATTCATATTAACTTGGGCACGGTGTGGCCGATGAATCCCTTATCAATAAAACTTGGTGGATTAACTCTTTAATTTATTCTACTTTTAGAACTCTTGGTCGATAAAATTACATTAAAATTTATGTTTAGCCCGGAACACATGCGACTACGGTCACGAATACTTCCGTTGAGCTCAATCCAAATTTCGAATAAATGTGTCCATGATCCAAACCCACATTAACTTGGGCACGGTGTGGCCGATAAATCCCTCATCAACATGAATTCGGTGGATGGACATTTATCACCCACTTCTCCTACGTAACAAGGTTTGTACCCCGGTCTGGCCGAGTGCACTCCCACACGAAATAGGTTTTCATGGTTTCTACTTTTTGGTAAGGCTAAGTCTCAATTGTTTATTTTTAGCGAGAGGTTATGTCAATTTATTATCTATCACGTTTTAAGTGAACTAAAGCGGTGAACTACGATAATTGTAATGGACACGATCGATAAACTCAATTTAAAATGCATGTTTAGTTATGGCGATTTAGCGATGCATGCAACATATAAATAAAATGCAAAGCATAAAAATAAATCCTAGTATGGCCTTCCTAAAATAGTAAATCTAATTAACTATTACATATTCGGAAACCAACTCCTTTGGTCCCTTGAACTTCGGTCTTGGCACGCAATTCAAGGCAACACTTCTTTAATGGATCGCCTTCTCGAGTGGCACCGTCTTCAAGGAACTCCGGAATAAATAAATTACATAACAAATTACATAATTTCCTATTATACATTTGTAATTAAAATAAAATAAATCTATTAAATTACAAAACGGTGATACGAGATCACAATAAATTACAACCGAATCGATATTCCCATACATTTCGGGTAATATCAATTAAAAACTAAGGCCATACTAAGTAAAATTACATAATTCAAAAATTACATAAAATTAAAATTATGACAATCATAACTAAAATGCAGCATTATAGTATGTATGAACATGCCCAATTTTATGCTAAATCGCCTTTAAGGAGCCAATATCGTATATTAATTGGTTTTTACGGATTTGCGTGATTTAACCTTTTATAATCACAATAATTACATAAATTCAAATTTATGTACAAGTTAATTACCCTAACCAAATTAGGACCCAAATTAGTCTCCACTAACATATTGACAATAATTAACTTATATTTCTTAAAATTGTTCATAAATGGACTCAAAATTACAATATTATGTCATAAACTTCAAATAATTCATAAAAATTTCAAATAAATTTGAAATTTGAAATTTAAACTCATGAACATTCTGGGAAAATACCTTGACACTCATAATGGTCAAAACTTAGGTTAAAAATTTCAAAAATTTATCGAGAAAAACAATGTTGCGGTTTATCGGATTAATCAATTATTACCATAAAAATGAGGAAAAATATTTTTATTAACTTTTCAGTTTTAGATCTGAAAAAAAAATGATAAAATGCAACATGTGACATTTTTCTTTAGTCATGAAGTATGTTTTAGCAATTTTTACTAATTAAAGTCACTATTTATGTGATTTTTCATCAAAAATTCATAAATCATGCATTAAGTTTTCATTATAGCCAAATATTTTATACGTATCTTATAACATTTCATGTGACAACATACTAAATTTCTAAGACCAGATTCGAAATATATCTCATATTAACCTATTTATCAATTTAAATACGATTTTAACTTAAAAAATCCATATTTCGAGCATAACAACTCATATTATTATGAAAATTTACAGGACATCAGTATATACTATATGTCCAAAAACCACTGGAAAAATCAAAGTTTAGCTATTTTTAGTCCAAAAATGACATTTTAATCATAAAAATCACATTTTACTGCCATTATTAATAAAAATGAACAATAAAATCCATAAATAAACCAAAATATCCTAAAAACATTTTAGGATCATAAAATTTAACATGCATAATAAATTTCGTGATATATCATAATAAACACAAATTTATAAGTTTTATTTGTTAATCGTATAACTCGGAAAAACAATAACCGATTTGCATGCAAACAACCTAAGGTTCATGATACCGCTTGTTAGAAATTATTAATCTCATATTTCGACATATTCATATATGTGATAATCTATTTAGTCATAAAATAAATTGTGATCTTATGCATGCAAACATAAGTAGAATAAAGAAGAAATTGTTTCCTTACATTTAGTTTTCGGATGTATGGGCACAAATGAGTTCTCCTACTCACTTGTTCTTGAGCTTCCTAATATTGGATGAACAAGGACTCAAGCTTAGAATCCCTCCCAAGGATTTATACCCAAGATAACCTCTTAAAAGACTAATATTATTATTACTAGAACAATACTAATCTTAATAAAATTGACCCAAAATATTGTTTTGTCCTCTTGAATTTTCGGCCAAGAGAAGAGGAATTTTTGGAGTAATTATTTCTCTTTCTAAACTTCTTTAAGTTATTTTTGTGAATGAATGAATAATATGCACAATACATTAGTCATTATCTATTTCATAATAGAGATTATAAAAGGGTAAAAATCCTTTGCTTGCATGGTTGGGAAACCGGGTAGGAGGTGAGAAAAGGGGCCAATGCATGAGCTTCAATTCTTCCCAAGAAATTAGGCATGCAAGGCTATGTATTTAGGTCTTATGACTATGCTTTCCACTAAACATATTTAACATAATTAAGCTTAATACTTCCTCCTTATTTTCGGCATATATTGTGTAAAATGGAAAGTCCTTTTTACACATTATTTTGTCTATTTGTCACATGTAACATGTTCCAAGACATTATGTGTATAAAATATATTTTTAACAATTTAAAAGTCAACATATTAATAAAATATGTCACTTATAAAAATTAACATAGTAATTCACAATTACTTGTACCAAAAAGCGTTTCCAAATTATAAACTACAACATTCTGTATTTATAATAATTTATTCATTCCTTTTCAATTTGTTTCTGTAAACAACAATTTTATCCGAGTAATAAAACAATTCGATTACTTAGACCGTATCTAATTTAATCAAATTATAATGAGATACGTAAATATTACTTCCAAAATTGTCCGTCAATTTTAAGTAATTTAATTAACCCGCATCATTATACGATCAATTAAATAATCAATTAAGAGTGTTACCCTTTAGGTATGACCTAAGGGGATCAACTGATCACCACCGTCGCACGACAGTAATGTCAAACTCTAGTCAGCCAACCATTACCGATATGTGTGGACCAGTTGATAGTAAAAAATTACTTCCAACATGTATTCTTAAAATGAGATTTAAACATGTGATCATTATGATCAACAGTTGTGATCGCATTATTGTTGGAGGACACTTATTCCAACAGTCTAAAATCCTGAGAATTGCAGACAACTGACTTAACTAGTTTTTTTACTTGTTTGTGTAATAAAAAGATATAGTTAAGACCCTAAACTCCCACAGAAGATTCACAGGAAATTTAAGATTATAACTTAACAAATTTCAGACTCAAATCCACAGTTGAACACATGATTAAAGTTTGAACTTTGCTCAACACAATTAAACTGAACCACAGATAGACACAGGTTCAACTTAATGTTGCCAACTGACTTTGATCAATAAACCACAGAGATCACAAGTTAATCACCAGGCCAGAGTTCCAAAATATAGTTTAAACATAAGTTTGAAAGAAATGAGACAAGTCTCAAGGCTAATTTTCATTCAAAAAAATCTGTTTGAAACAGATGAGACATATGTGCTTATATAGGCCTTGTCTTGGCATTACAATTCGAAACCCTAGCATACAATTGTCCAGAATTAATCTAAGATGAGTATAAATAACATAAATTATCTTACAAACTGGTAAATAAGGTGAACAAGTGAAAATAAAAAGCAAATGGGTAAAACAGACTGAAATAAAGCATTGTTGCAGGCTGTCATTGTCACTTGTCTTCTTGTGCACATTTTGCTGTTCATTTGGTGGCTAGCTGAAGTTAAGGCTTCTTGTTGTTATCTTGGGGCAGGCTTTGTGGAAATGTTGTAGCAACCCTTACAAGGAGCCTCAAAAATGCCTCGCCAAATAAGCAAATGTTGCTTTATGTTTTAACTCCAACACGTGCCTGCCTTTCTTTCCTGATGCTGAATTTTCTGCTGAATTACATTGTATTTTAGGTTGACTGGTGTGGATGATTAGGGGCCCTTGGTTGGACTCTTAATTGAGACTCCTTTCAGCTGGCCATGGTGGCAGCTGAAAGCTTGATCTTGTGAACCTCTTGATAGGTATCTCTGGTGGTGCAGTGGGTGTTGCCTGGACCTGGTCTGTGGCTTGGTCAGGATTGGGAGCCCCTGATTCAGCTCCTGCTGCAGAACCTTTCATGAAAACATGAAAGATCACTTTATCATTATTCTTCTCTCTTTTTTAAAATATGAAAGATCATTTTGGTAGCAAATGAGTTGTAATCACTGCCATTTGGTCTGCAGGCGTGGGTGTACTCCTAATTTCCTAGCTTTGCGCCCATGAGGGCGGCGGACGTGCTGAGAGTGTAACCCGTCGTGAGGGAATGGGTAGTGTGTCATCGGAAGAGTCATCGATCTTCTTACGATGTTTGTCGGAGAGGTGTGAATGCCCTGAGCTTAGACAGCGTAAGTATCTTTGATTTTCATTTTATCTTTTCTTTGGTTAGAGACAATCATAATAATGACCCCTCGTTTCTCTGCCTTAGTGGGTGCCTAGGCCTTGGGAGAGCTACACTGGAGCTCCAGCCTTTGTGGCTGAGGTTATCCGTCCTCCGAGTTCGAGTCAGTTGTTGTTGACGACGCCCATGGGGCCAGTGTGATACTTTAGTGAGCGTTTGGCTCTGCATTGCTCCTGCGACGCTTTTACGGTTCCCATTTGTTAGGCCTGGAAATCCGCAAACCTCCCTGATCAGTATCCCATCTTAACCTGACTACCATGCTGTTAGGATGTCAGGCTTTCAGGATACAAGATGATAGGCACCAGGCCATGGAGAGGACAACGGTCAAGTATTCATGTTGGCTATGACTGATTACTTCTGCAAATGGATCAAGGCTGACTCTTTCAGGTAAGTAACTGAAAAGGAACTAATATCCTTCATCAGGACAAATATCATTTGCAGATATGGAGTCCCGTCAGAAATAGTATGTGACAATGGAACCCAATTTGTGGGGAAAAAGACCCAAGCATTTTGCCAAGAATGGAATATCAACCTGGTAACATCAACTCCTGGATACCCAAAAGCTAATGGCCAGGCTGAATTAAGCAAAAAGGTAGTCATAAGCTGCCTAAAAAAGAAGCAAAAAAGAAGACGAGGCAGATGGGCTGAAGAGCTTCCATTAGTAATATGGGCAGACAGAACGACTCCAAAGACATCAACAGGCCAAAAACTTTATTCTATGGTGTACGGCTGTGAAGCTGTCATCCCTGCAGAAGTACGAGTACCAACATCAAGGTAGAGCCTGAATAATGTTGAGACAAATAGAGACCTGATGCAAGAAAACCTGGTTCTAACAGAAGAGCTAAGAGACGATGCCAAGATTAGAATGGTGTCATACCAACAAGCAGTTGCCAGGACTTACAACAAAACGTCAAAATCAGAGTCTTTAAGGAAGGAGACCTCGTTTTACGCAAAGTTTTTCCAAATAAAAAAGAAAAATCAGCAGGCAAGCTGGCCCCCACATGGGAAGGCCCTTACCTAATTGATTCAATTATTGGACAAGGTGCAAATAGGCTCCAAACATTAGAAGGAGAAATGGTCCCAAGATCCTGGAATGTAACCCATTTGAAATTATTCCACGTGTAAAGATCAGACCAGGCTACAATCAGGTATAAATTCAATCACCACTCAACCTGATGTGCTACCTAGAAAACTATGTGTTTTACATGCCTTGTATGCAATTCATATCTATGTATTCAACTAACCCATTTATTCACTTCTTGAATCCTGAACAATTATACATGATAAATGATTTTATGCATAAATATTCAGGATTGAGGGCTACTTTACTACATATTTCTAAAACAAAACTTTGCACTTAACTGTTCCTAACGAGTTGGTAACCACCACCAGATACAGTAAATGTCAGGACCAATCAGGCATGAAATAATTGCCTGACCTGACTAGGTTTACTGCCACGGATTACAATAGGTTGACGCGCGAAGAAGACAGTGCAAGGGTGTTCTCTCCCAACCACTTAGTCTAAATGCCCTCCTGACAGGCTGAATACCAAGCCCTCTAGCTAGGCAGGGGACATAAGCCCTCCTGACAGGCCGATTTTCCCACCCCTTCAACCATTAGCAAAAAAACTATACTTGGTTGAATTACTCATGAATAACAGGATAAATTAAAAATGCTTTGCAGGTTAATCAAACAAAATGTTTGAAAGGTCCAACAAGATGGGAAAAATAAAACTCACAGGCTCATAAAACTCATAGGCTAAAGAAAAAAAAGCAAAATCAGCCAAAAAGGGCCACCATGCCTATATTAATAAAGCCCTTACCCCCTGGGGGAAAGGCACTAAAATATTCATAAAGGCCAGGCATAGTCTCCCTGACCTGAACAAAGATAGAAAAAGAAAAAATTGTTCGCCCAGGGACATCCCTCCTGGTTGGGCCAAATACCAACTAAATTAAATTACTGCTTCTCCTTAGAAACAGTACCAGCACTCCCACTCTTAGCCGGATCAGCATCAACATCCTGCTCCCCTGGAGAATCGACCTCCTGTTCATTTCCCATGTTATGCAGGTCAGGATACTTTGAAGCAGCAAAAGCCATCTCAAACTTCGGGGTTCCACTTCGCCCCGGCCTTGACAGCTCGACATAGCAATGACTGACCCTCCCCTTAATATAGAAATAGAGGGAAGCATCATCTAGCTTGAACTCCAGGTCATCCATCTCCTGGGTGAGCTCCTCATTCCTGTCCAAAGCTTCCTGCAAAAGCCGCTTACTTGAAACTGCCTCAGCCTTAGCAACATCTCTCTCAGCCTGCGCCCTCACCAAGTCAGCAGCTTTAGCAGCCATGTCAGCTCGTGCAAAATCCAGCGCATACTTCAGCCTATCATAATCTGATCTCATCAGATCAATCCTGGCTACTAAAGACGTAACATGATAGGCATTATGGAGACAGGTCGCAGCACCCTGACCAAAAATAGGAAGAAAAATATGAGTAATATACCCTAATAATAAAAACTACCTAAACAAAATACACAAAAAAATTGTTCCAGCCTACCTCTCTTACAGCAGCCTGGGCACCCGCCAAAAGGCTGACTGAATGATCCACTGAAGCAACCGCCTGAGTAGCAGTCTCGACGGGGTCGTGGGTGAGCATGACATCTGATTTGGAAGCAGCATAATCCCTGATTTTCACCCTGGCAGCCTCTATATTGTCTACCCTGGCCTTCACTTCCCTGACTGGGGAAGAAATGTCAACATCTTCAATTTTCCTATTTTTGGGCTGCTGAACTTGTTCCAGCAGGGGCAACAGGTACAGCAGTGACCTTGGGAGCATCAAGTTGTTTAGTCAAATCTATAACAGGTTCAGCATCTCCGGTTCCCTGGGAATCTTCCTCCTTGATCTTAGCCAGCCTGGGTGAAAGGTCAGCTATACCAAATCTGGCAAGCTGAGTAGATGACATGGTGGCTACAACACGAAACACTATATTAGCGATACAAACTAAACATCACCAGGAAGCCAAAGTAAAAAGAAAAAAGAAATCAAGATAGACTTACTACCTGAGGTAGTGGCACTAACAGCCCCAGAAGGTTTAGCCACCCTCGCAACACCATCAACCTTCAAACAGCGAGGGAGATGGCCAACCCCACAATAGAGAGGCAAAGACCTCTCCAAAGGAGGAATAGCAAGGAAAGCAGAAATATTGGCAGTGGGATACTCAGTTTCAGTAACCCAATCATCGACTGCACGCATAAAAGGTATAATTCAATATGAAATTCATTTCATGTTTTACTAACAAGTAAAACATGCAGGACAAAAGAGAGAAACTCACCAGCAACGCAAGCTTCGTAATTTAAATACGTCAGGTCAGGACCTATAGAATTAGTCCTGACAAACATGTACCCAACAGCCCAGCCTTTATCATGGCCGCTATCCAGATTGCTCAAAAGGGGAGTAGTAGAAGCCCTGACCTTAAAACTTATACGGCCAGGACTATTGGTTTTGACAACATAACAAGCCTTCAGATCATCAAGGGAAAACGAGATATTGTGCTTTTTACAGAGATGCTCAATGGAACACACAACCTTCCGCACCATAGGCATCAGCTGATAAGAGGGAACGCCAATCTTCTTAATAACCTCAATCATAAGAGGAGAAAAAGGAAGCTTACAACCTGCCCTGAAAGCCCAGTCATGATTGCAGAACCAACCAGGACAAGCCCAGTCGGCCCTGATAGGAGAATTTTCAGGGATCCAGACTTCAACATCAGCAGGGATGATCCCCTTATCCTTCAACACCTTCTCAAACTCAGGCTTCAAACGATTTGCAAGAGACTGGTCATCCTTCAAAGCCTTTGTAGGCTTGAACTGGAAATCCCCATGAAAAATTGAGATCATCTTCAATAGAGAATCACTCTGCTTATTGATTGTGGGAGATGGAGCAGCAGAAGAAATAGGCAAATTCTCAGAAGAAGTTTCTTCAGGATTCTGAGAGGGAGGGGTTACAGGAGCTGCTGCCCTGGTAGACTTTTGTTTTGCGGCCATATTTGAGAAGTTATGAAAATTAATTAAAGATTGAAGAACTGGGAATTAAGGAAACTAGAGAGAAATAAGAAAGATTATTTTGGTGAAGTTCAACTTAATGAAGCAAACAGGTATTTATAGTGGAGTAAATTAGGGTTTCAACTGCAAGAAAGCGGATGATCATTAAGGAAGTTGCAGTAAAAGTCACACGCGTCATAAACTGCAGTAAGTAGCCGTTACATGAACTGACTAGGCATAACTTAACAGTTGGGTAATTTTTCTGAGATTAAGGTTATCTCCTCATTTTTGTCCTGGCACACTGAAAATAAGGAGATAAGGGGCAATTGTTAGGCCTGGAAATCCGCAAAACTCCCTGATCAGTATCCCATCTTAACCTGACTACCAGGCTGTCAGGATGTCAGGCTATCAGGACAAAAGAAGATAGGCGCCAAGCCATGGAGAGGACAACAGTCAAAATATTAGGACAACATTAGACCAGGAATTCACGTTATAAAAGGAATATACACGCAGCATGAATGGGAAGATCTCGCAGTAAATGCAGAAATTAAGGGAATAATATTGTCCATTATTACGGTCAATTAAGGAGAATAATCTGCATTAATTCCAGCATCAGGCAGCCGTTCAGCTAGAGCCTATATAAGGAGCATTTGGGAAACACTTTGGAGATCATCAAACACGAGACAAAGCACACTTCTACGCATACAATACTTAGAGAAATACTACAAATATTGTCATTGTCATACTTTTACTCTCCCAATTACATAGTGCAATCCTCTCCTGGCTTGGTGCCCGTGGTTTTTTCCCATTCAAGGGTTTTCCACGTACAAAATTCTTTGTTTTATTGTTGTTATTTTTATTATATTTATAGCCCTATATCTAACCTTGACGACCTAACTAACAGACCAAAAAGAGCTAGTTAACCCTACCAAAATCTACCCTGACCTGATTTCGCCTTGCGCAAAATCCACACAAAACACCATCAATCCTCCACGAACGATGTTTAGGAAGCCCTCAGAGGTTGAGAGGACGACCGACCTGGCTGGTGCGAGTGGTGATGCTCTCCTTCTTCCTGGCGAGGAGTACGCCGAGTTTGTTCGCCGGAGGTTAGCGTACTGGCCGATCGTGGTAAGCATATTCATTTGTTGTTTTTCATAAAAAGGTTAAATGATGAATAATCATCAAAATAATGAACCATTTGAGTTCTGCAGGAGATCGAGGTGGCGGGCGTCGAACCCCCAGCTTTTCCAGAGACACTGGAGTACACCGACTCGACGGGCATGATGACGATCTCGGAGATCCGGGACTTTAGCGAGGCGGTGACTGACGCTGGCTTGGACGAGTGGCAGGACATCGTGAGGAGGGTAAGCCCCCATCTTTTGTGTTTTTTGTATTTTATGCTTTATTACATAGGAATGTATTTGCCTGAACCTTCTCCGTATTTGAATGAAGGTGGCACCGTCTAGGCACGTGGAGCTGTGGAGGATGGCCATCCGGCTGCGAGCTACAGCCATTAAGGCCCTTGCAGGTGGATATGGGTGGCAGGTGACATGCTAGTCGTGTACCTACCAAAAATAACCAACTGGCACTAACTAATATAGCTAGGGAAGTCGGGTCGATCTCCACACGGAGGCAAGATATCTGTTAAAGGTCCGTCTATTTTGTCACAAATGGGGGTTTGAATTTTGTTTTCTAAACTAAAAAGGCTTAAGGGAAAGAGTAGTAAAGAAAGAGCAGTAAAAGCAAGAAAATATGAATAAGAGTGAACAATAAAGGGGGAACATGTAGGGATTTTGATTCACTATGGTAATCTAATGTCTCAACTGCAAATAGTCTAGACAATTTACTGTGAGACGGATGTTGAAAGGTCCTTCCGGTCCATTTTCTATCCTAGATTTCCACTAACTCAACTTCTGTCCTGATTAGGGTAGTCTACTGTTCATAGCATGTCTATTTAGTCCAATCTTCCGATCCAGGAATAAATTTAACCAGATTAAAGGGTAACTTAGAAGCGTGCACTCAACTAAGTCGGTATTATAATTAAATTGCCATGGATACAGATTCTCACAAATAAGTCATCTAGCCTATTCGCTACATCGTCACATTTCTACCATAGATCCCCTAATCCCAACATGAATGAATTTAGCTACTCATGCAATGTTGTCAAGATTAATAATAATGAAATAACTAATAGTAAACATGATGAAATAATAATGAAATTGCATAAATAAAACTTAGGGCGGAAATTAAGAGAATAAAACAAGAGAATTAAAGCAAACAAAGGAAAGATTAAGATTAAAAGGAGGAAAAGATTACAATAGCAAGAATTCCGGCGTAAAGAACAACAAGATCCGAGCAAAAATAATCCCAAAAGCAAAGTTACAGTGAAGAGTTTAAGGGAAAGATTAAGACAAGAGAAAGTGGTGTAATACCAATGTTAAGCAGTGTAAAACGTAATTAAAACCTAATTATTGAAAGCTTAAATAGAAAACCTAAGTCCATTAACTAACTAAGCAACACGGACTAATTAAAGCCCGTAAAGACTCAAAACCTCTCGATCGAGTGATTTGAGACAACTCGATCGAGGACTTCAGCAAGTAAACCACTCGATCGACCAAAAATGTTACTTGATCGAGTAAACCTGATTTCCAGCATTTCGATCGTGTAAAACAAATTACTCGATCGACCTCCTCAGCATGTGACACTCGATCGACCAAGAAAAGCATTCGATCGAGTGTTCTTCCTCCAAAACAACTTCAACTCGTTGTCGACGGCTTTGTTGACCATTCCTTCACGCATCCCAATGTAGTGCTCTCGCTCTAAAGTTTCCGTCTCCTCAAAATGCATGCAAAACAGGACGAAAGGGGTACGATTCCACTACTTTCAGGTTCATTCCTACAAAACGGACGAAACAAACCAAAGTAGCCATTTCGGGGCAAAATGCAATATAAAACAGTATAAAAGTACATGGAAATACGTGCAAAAATAGACTAAAAAGACTATATAAAATGCACGTATCAAATCTCCCTAAACCGAACCTTTACTCGTCCTCGAGTAAACTAAATGCAAACTAATGAAACGGAAATGAAAACTCAGAGCTAGCTATAACTTGTCTACTTGAACCAATTTAATGCAACAGAAATCAACAGTTACAGCTACAGGAGTCATTACGCAAACGAGTTATAAGATGTCTAGAAATAAAGCTGACCTATCGACCTTGCAAGACCAACAAAATCGACTCTCACGTGGTCACTCTTCTCTCATGAAGCAAAGGGTGAATTATTATGTAAAAGAGAGAAAGAGAAACAGTCACTCACCTAAACTGCGATCTACATAGCATGCATGCAACAAAAATGAAAGATGATTCGAGCACTAATGCACACATTCCAACCGACAATGTCCGTCACAGCCGAGGGCTTGCAAATAGTATAGGAAAGTGAGGTTCAGGTGAGAAAAGGCAAAACATATTATGGAAATGTGGAGATTAAAGCGCCAAGCTAGTTCCTAAACAGGACCATATAAGACCGTCTGAATCTCAACTGACTGAAAAAGTACAAGCGCCCTTCATTTGGCATACAACTCACCATCCAAATACACTATCTCCTCAAAAATATATGAATAAGAACAAGGAGTGAGACGGTCACAAACTTCCCTTTTTTAAGACCGTCTTAATTAAACAAACAATACAAATCAAATAAATTCTCCAAACTTTTCCTTTCTTTTTCTCTGATCACACGTAAATCACTACTCTTTATTTTTTTCATTTTTTTTTCTTTCTTCACGTTTTTCTTTCTTTTTCTTTTCAGTTTTTTTTTCTCCCTTCCTTCATTTTCACCAACTCCAATCAATATATACGGGGCAAACTCGCAGACGGAAAAACATACCACAAAAGACATTCTAAACTAGCTTGACTAGGCAGGCTCAGTTTTGGATGTAGCTAATGGGTTAAAAAGGCTAAATTTGGCTTAAGTGGAGCTAAATGGGTGAAAAATGTAAGAAAAGGGAAAATTTGCAAGCACCTCCCTGCATGTGACACCAACCCCAAACCCGAATGTATGCATTTGACAAGAAATCGAATGTCATAAAAGTGCAAAAATGATGAGCATGCTATGCAAGGAGTACTACCCTCAATTTCTATGTAAACTGGTCATGAATGTCACCAGTTATAAGGCTCTAAATCTCAGAAATTGTAAGTAGGTTGCCAATTTATCAGGTCAAGTCTAAACAGTCAGCTATATTTGAATAAAAACTCGTAGATTATGCGTAAGAATCAGCTAATAACCGTCAATGAAAGTGCAAGGTTCAAGTAAAATGACAAGTTAAAGTGCAGTATCATCACGGAAATCAACTGTTCCGACTCAACCTATATGCAAAAATAAACGTGAATATTTTATTAATTTTTCGGAAATTTTCTATTTTTTTTGGATTTTATGATTTAAATAAATGTAATGCAAGCTGAAAATAGAACGTGAATGCAAAACAAATGCAGACTCAAAGGATGCATTACCCTCCCCAAACCAAAATGGACAACGCCCTCGTTGTCCTCCAACATACACTAGCAGATATATACAGGGGAACGGGAATATACAACCAATAAATGAATAAAACCAATAAAATAAAAAGGAGACAAAAGAAAATAGAAGAGCAAGAATATACATACAAAACACGAACTACCCCAAACCAGCCTGAAAACTGGGGAAGTGAGTAGACCAGTAGCTACTCGTCAGCCTCCTCTGTCACGTCCTCCACCGTCACCATGAAGTCCGTCTCCTCCTCCTGCTCTCTCCTCCTCCTCTGCTCAGCTTGAGCTCTCGCTACCGCCACTGCTGCGTCCTCCTCCGCCTCCTCACTAGCTGACTCAGGGTACCCCTCCGCTGGGTACCGGTAGAAGGACAGGTGTGGCCAACCCTCTGGAATGGGATAGTGTCGCCTCATGTGATACTCGTACTGAGGGAACAAAGTAAGAGCTATGTCCCTCTCCATACAAGCCTGTCTCTCTGCAATCTCAAGCAACAAACCATCACGGCGCCCTTGGTCCATGACCACAGACGCCTCAAAGGGTGGAGGAGAAACAAAATTAGCCGGAAGAACCGGCTGTGCCTGGTCGGGTGCAGGAGTAGGAGTAGGAGTAAGGATCGGGGTAGGAGTGGCCGTGGAAGTCTGGCCACCCGTAAGAGGTGTGGATCCCTCTTCGGTCTCAGGTCGGCACCGCTTCCTAGAAGCGGGCAAGGTAGTAGGTGGTCGGAGCGGTAGATGGTACATGGGTAACGGTGGTGGTAAAATGCCCCGTGCAACAGTGGGCAAGGGGACGAGACGAGGAAGGGTGGTGCAAGGAAGGTCGACGGACAAGGAACCACTAATTTTCCAAGTCCGGTAGTTAGAAATCAGCCAAGTCATGGACAACATAGATGCTCGGTGTAGGAACCTATCTCCCGGTATGTACGGTAAGTCACGAGGTAAAGCAGGGAGGAGAGAACGAGCAAGGAAGGTGGCTATGCCACCACAGACAATGGTGCCCGTGGTCTTCTGCCCCTGAGATGGAAGTACTGGGCGGTTAGGTAAGCAATGCCGAGGGCAAATTGGCCCTCGCTGTCAATGTTCAAGTACCCGCCCAGAATATAAAGCTGGGTGTTAGTCACGTTGTTTGGCTCCTTACGACCAAAAATAGTAATTCCCACCAGTCGCAGGAAGTAACAGGTAGGAGGAAGGTGGACCTGAGCTAGCCGTCGCTCCTCGTAGCTAGTCTATGCCAAACTCCGCCAAAGCTGACGGATGACCTTCCTAGGGGCGGCAGTGGCGCCCGTAAAGGAAAGGCCAAGTCTAGTACCAAACTCCTCCAAAGTCAAAGAAAAAGTCCGGTTGTACAACCGGAAAGACACAAAAGCACAAGTAGGGGCAGCGTCATGTGCCCCGGAGGAGAAGGTAAAGGAGCTGAAAAACTCAAAGGTCAGCTCCCTGAAGGTGTAGGCACTCATCGTCACAAGTCCAGCCATCCCCGTACCCCTCAAAATCTCACACACCGGCTCGTAGATACCAAGCCTCTCAAGTGACGAATGGCACAAAAAGCGAGTCGGGAGAAAGTCAAAGTCTACTAAAACATAAAATCTAGTGCGATGAATACCGTTAACAAAAATTACCTGGGGGTAGTCGGGGTGCGAGTCGAGGGATTCGTCCCCTCGGATGGTAACACGGCCAGCAGCAGGTGTAGCTCGTGCACGACCCCGACCTCTAGATGCCGAAGTAGAAGCCCGTCCTCTGACGGGGCGAGGTACTAGAGCCGCCCGATAAGCAGCTGTGACTGCGGGTGACCACGCAGCAGGGGTGGTCACCGTACCTGAAGTACTAGCTGTAGTTGCAACAGAAGAAGCAGCAGAGACCGACACCGACGCAGAGGAAGAAGGACTAGCAGCAGTGCTTGCAAAGGCAGAGGCTGTGACAGAGGTGGAAGCTGAGACGAGGCTAGCTGCAGTAACAACTGTACGAGCCGATGTAACAAGGAACACAGGAGCAGTGGCAGTGGTACTAACGGAAGTGGAGACGGTTGTGATAACAGGTACCACGGTCTCAGTCAAGGACGGACTAACAGACGAACTGGAAGAGGGCATTGAGCTACTGTCCATCCTAATCAATTAAGTAAGGGGAAACGATAATCAATTAACAATAAACAGCGGAAATTCCCCAAATCAGTCGATGTTTTCGACTGAACAAACCCTAATTCCCAATTTTTACCCCAAAAATTCAAAGCACACATGTAAACAGCAATAAGGTAAAGGGAAAACAATCATCAAATGAAGCAACTTATGTTAGGATTCATTAATCTCATTAGTTTACATATTCATATATGAATTAATTTATTTAGTCATAAAATAAATACAAGATCTTATGCATGCAAACATAAAACAAAATAGAGAAGAATCGTCAATCTTACTTTGGGATTTCGGATTTTTGGGCACCAACAAGATCTCCTTCTTGTTAGTTCTTGAGCTTTCGAACAATGGATGAACAAGGTTCAAATTAAACCTCTCCCAAAAGCATATACCCAAGGAATACTCTTAATAACTAATATTATTATGAACTAGTAATAATATTAGTCTTACTTAAAATTTGAACACAAAATAAATTTTGTTCTCTTGTATTTTTCGGCCAAGAGAGTAAAGATTTGTGAGGTTTTTATTTCTCTAAGTTTTTCCACAAATTGTAGAGAGATTAAAATTTCTATAACTAGAAAATATTAGGTAAAGTAGAATGAATAATTATAGAGGAAAAACCCCTTGGCTTTTCTCATGCAAAACCGGTTGGAGGGGGGAGTAGGAGCCAATGCATGAGCTTGTGTTGTTCTCAAGATAAACTAGGCATGCTAGGCTAAGAGTATGGGTAATCATTGTGTTTTCCATTTAAAATAATCAACACAATTTATCCACTAATACTGCCTCCAATTTTTCGGCACATTTAACATAAAATGGAAGGTCCATTTTATTTTGTCATTTGTCAATTGTGACATATGTGACATGTTACTTGACATGTGAAATTGTAATGTATTTTTCACATTTTAAAAATCAACATACTCATAAAATTTGTCATATACAAAATCGACTAGTAATTCGTAATTACTTGTACCAAAACGGTTTATCAAATTATAAATTACAACGTCTTGTATTTATAATAAATTATTCATTCAAATTAAATTGTTTCGTAAACAATAATTTTATCTAAGTAATAAAACAATTCGATTACTTAGACCATATCTAATTTAATCGAATTACAATAAGACACGTTAACTTTACTCACAAAATCATCCGTCAATTTTAAGCAATTTAATTAACTCGTATCGTCATACGATTAATTAAATAATCAATTAAGAGTATTTCCCTATAGCTATGACCTAAGGGGATCAACTGATCACCACACCGTCGGGACAAGCAATAATGTCAAACTCTAGTCGTCAATCATTACCGATATGTGTGGACCAGTTGACTGTAAAATATTACATCCCACATGTATTCTTAAAATGAGATTTAAACATGTGATCATTATGATCGACAGTTGTGATCGCATTATTGTCGGAGGACACTTATTCCAACAATTTAAACAGAAAACCCCAATTTTAGTCGAAAATTTCGACTAGCAATTAATCGACAACAACGATGCAAAGAAGACAATTTTTCGAACCCAAAAACCGCAAACCCTAACTCCTCAATTGACCACAAAAACGAACAATAATCAAAGGGAAAAAAGGGGGAAATGTCGAGTAATTAGCAAAGAACAAATTGTAGGTGATTGATTTGGCAATTGTCAAGAAATTAGAGAGGATTTGGGGGATTTGATATGAGAAAGGAGAAAAATGAAGAAATAAGGAATAAAGGATGAAAATAGGGAGTTTAAGAGGAACTTCCTGCGCGGGATTTTCAATTTCACTCGATCGAGTGATTTGAAATCACTCGATCGAGGAGTTTCAGCATCAGTGCACTCGATCGAGTAAAAAGTTACTCGATCGAGAACTCCCTCTTTTTGCCTTTTCGATCGAACATCTGTAAAGTCCTCGATCGAACCTTTCCCTGCAAATTCCCCTCGATCGAGTACAAAAAGAACTCGATCGAGTGTTTTTCTTCATGTGAGTCATCCAAGTTGCGCACAATCTCCCCAAACCTGCATAAAAAAATTCGCAAACATATCCCAATATACCAAATCACAAAAATAACAGTCTATCTTTCTAATTATACTAAAAATGTCTAAATTCTAATTGTCCTAAAAAACGCAATAAAGAAATTCAACGGAAATTTAAAATTAGTTTTTACAAATTGTTACACGGGGCATTCCCCGCTCATCTCTCAAGCCAATTCAGTAGCCCAACGGAGGGCTTCTGACTGGAGGACGTCCCTTCGGCATCATTAACCGTCCTCTTCATTCTCCACGAGCTTGAATTAGAACCAGTAGGAGGAGAATAGTTGACGTCTACGTACGCACGAACCTTTCTCGTTCCTTTTTCCTTCTCACCAGCCTTGACGTTGTCATCCCCAATTTGAGTGATTTTAATTGCACAACGACCCTTGACAGCTCCTGCATCTTTTTCATCTGTACCTGCAGCAAGGAAAATAGACGAATTCTCCTCCTTTTTGCTCTCAATCTGAGGCGGAGGGGTCACAATAGCAGCACAAAATTCCAAATTTTCATCTGGAGTGTCAATATGAGGGTAGAGGAAAGGGCATTGCAAGGTTGCGCTTGCGTGGGAGCCCTTCGAGACTTAGACTGATGGAAAATTAATTCCTCGTCTCCTACCTGAAATGTTAGTGTTTTACCCCCAACATCTATCACTGGACGAGCAGTGAAAAAAAATGGCCTCCCTAAAATAATAGGGGTGTGAGTGTCCTCGGGTATGTCAAGTACTACAAAGTCAACGGGAATAAAAAATCTCCCGATTTTAACAAGTATCTCCTCTATGACACCTAACAGCCGTGATATACTACGGTCGGCCATCTGTACAGTCATGTTTGTGCAATTAAATTTAGTTAAACCAAGTCTCTTAGCAACAGACAAAGGTAAGACGCTCACGCTAGCACCAAGATGGCATAGCGCGTTATCAATCAAATGGGTACCTATATGACAAGGAATTAAGAAACTACCCAGGTCTGACTGTTTAGGAGGTAACTTATTTTGAACTAGGGCAGTCCCTACCTCGGTCAAAGCTATCGTCTCATGATCATTAATATGCCTCTTACGTGATAAAATTTTTTTCATAAATTTTAAATAAGAGGGTACCTGTGTCAGCAATTCGGCAAATGGAACAGTGACCTGCAAGCTTTTCAAGAGATCGGCAAATTTACCGAACTGTTGATTGGCCTTCGTGTTCTGTAATCGCCTCGGGAAGGGCACCGTAATAGGTATCTTGAGCCCTTTGTTTCTCTCTTCCAACGTATCAGCTGGATCAAGCTCCTTATCACTCGATCGTGACTTTTTACCTCTCGATCGAGTCCTTTCTTGTGAAATATCACTCGATCGAGCACTAGAAGGCTCTCGATCAAGGACTCCAATATCAGCAGTGTTCGATCGAGCAAAATTACCACTCGATCGAACAGTTTCCTCAGCAATATCACTCGATCGAATGATTTGCACCTCTCGATCGACCTCTTCTTTATCCTGTTCACTCGATCGAGTAAGAATTCCCTTCAATCGAGTCCTTTATTCATCAATTTTACTCGATCAACCCCCATAAACCAGTCGATCGAGTATCTTCTTCGGGGTCAACTCGTTTTCAGCAACAAATGACTGTACATCATCATTTACTTCCTTCCTCGGGTCTGAAATATCCCTGTCATCAGATAATTTTGGTCCTTCATAAGAACGAACACTCCTCAAATTAATCAAATTCACCGTCTCATGTGAATTCTTCTCAGATTGAGATGGCAAGTGACCTTGTTTCCTCGTGGACTGGTTCGCAGCTAACTGAGCAACTTGAGTTTCAAGTGACTTGATGGATGCTTCTTTCTGTTGGTCACTTAGTTGCCATTGCTTTGTCAAGGAATGCAACATCGACTTAAGCTCACCTAGCTCACTTACCCCACCTAAAGATGATGCACCTTGATTTGGAGGAGGAAAGGAAGGAGGTTTTTGAAAGCCTTGTTCAGCCTTATGAGGAGGGACATATGGTTGCTGCTGCTGTGGTGGAGGAGTGGGATTGAGCACATTTTACTTGTCCACCTCAAATTGGGATGGACTGCCCCTTGATTGTTGTAATAAGAACCCCCTCCTTGCCTGTATTATCAGAAAGCAAGGACATGTTCTTTCTCAGTAAGATAGTCAATAGCAGTAAGACCGTCATCTCCTCCACATCTCTCACAAATGACAGTTTCCTGTCTAGTCAGCAAATGAACTGTATGTGGCTCCCCAGCATTTTGCGGCTCAAATATATCAAACCTAGCATTGATGGCTACCAGCTAAGCCACAACTGCCTTGTCAACTGAATGGACTGTTCGAATACCGTCCCGTAGGTTCCCATATTCAGCACAATGGGTCACCATTTCCTCAATAATGGCCCATCCCTTATCATCATCAGTATTCTTTTGAAATCTTCCATTGGATGAGGCGTCTAGTTTATCTCTGTGGTCATCATATAACCCATTTTAGAACTGATTGGACAGAAACCACAGATCAAAACCATGGTGAGGAAGAGACCTCACCAACCTCTTGAACCGACACCAAGCTTCGTAGAAAGTCTCATCAGGTGCCTGCTTGAAACTAGTAGTCTTTGCCCTTAGCTGATTAGTGCGCTGTGGAGGGAAGTATCTTTTGTAGAAGGCAAGTGCGAGTGTTTACCAGTTGGTTATACCAGCAGCTGCACGGTCCAAATCAGTCAACCACTCACGGGCTGAGTCAGTCAGAGAAAAAGGAAAGCGCACCTCCTTAATCTTGTCTTGAGTTACTCCCATTGTAGCGGGAATAGTAGAGCAGTAATCAGTAAAGACCTCCATATGCTTCCTTGGGTCTTCACCCGCCACACCCCTTTACAGATTTCTCTCCACCATATTTATGTAAGACGGTCTGATATCAAAGGTGTTGTCGTCCTTAGTCTGGATGTTGAAACCCTTGGGAATAGAAGATGCTTAAGGCTCCGAATAACTTGCAATGTTCGGCATCTTTACTGGTTTTTTATCAAAAATGAGATTGTCTTCTTCTAAAGACTGGTCTTCTACAAATAGAAAATGTTTTAGATCGGGCTCGAAAGTACTCAAGTCTTCCTTTCGAAGTTCTCTTTGCAGATGGAGTCTATGCCTAAACAGTCTCTCTGGCTCAGAATCAGCTAAAACTAACTCCGATCTGTTTGACCTGGGCATACACAACATTGAAGGAGATAAATGAGAGCTGTCTTAAAGAATAAAAATTCCTTGAGACGGATAAAAATAAATGAAAACAAAAACAGATAGACCTATTGCCTCCCCGGCAACGGCGCCAAAATTTGACAGGCTAGTCGTGTACCTACCAAAAATAACCAACTGACACTAACTAATATAGCTAGGGAAGTCGGGTCGATCTCCACAGGGAGGCAAGACATCTGTTGAAGGTCCGTCTATTTGGTCACAAATGGAGGTTTGAATTTGGTTTTCTAAAATAAAAAGGCTTAAGGGAAAGAGTAGTAAAGAAAGAGCTGTAAAAGCAAGAAAATATGAATAAGAGTGATCAATAAAGAGGGAACATGTCGGTATTTTGGTTCACTATGGTAGTCTAATGACTCAACTGCAAATAGTCTAGATAATTTACTGTGAGACGGATGTTGAAAGGTCCTTCTGGTCCACTTTCTATCCTAGATTTCCACTAACTTAACTTCCGTCCTCATTAGGGTAGTCTAATGTTCATAGCAGGTCTATTTAGTCCAATCTTCTGATCCAGGAATAAATTTAACCAGATTAAAGGGTAACTTCGAAGCGTGCACTCAACTAAGTCGGTATTATAATTAAATTTCCATGGGTACAGATTCTCACAAATAAGTCATCTAACCTATTCGCTACATCGTCACATTTCTACCATAGATCCCCTAATCCCAACATGAATGAATTTAGCTACTCATGCTATTAATGTTGTCAAGATTAAAAATAATGGAATAACTAATAGTAAACATGATGAAATAATAATGAAATTGCATAAATAAAACTTAGGGCAGAAATTAAGAGAATAAAACAAGAGAATTAAAGCAAACAAAGGAAAGATTAAGATTAAAAGGAGGAAAAGATTACAATAGCAAGAATTCCGGCGTAAAGAACAACAAGATCCGAGCAAAAATAAACCCAAAAGCAAAGTTACAGTGAAGAGTTTAAGGGGAAGATTAAGAGAAGGGAAAGTGGCGTAATACCAATGTTAAGCAGTGTAAAACGTAATTAAAACCTAATTATTGAAAGCTTAAATAGAAAAACTAAGTCCATTAACTAAATAAGCAACACAGACTAATTAAAGCCCGTAAAGACTCAAAACCTCTCGATCGAGTGGTTTGAGACAACTCGATCGAGGACTTCAGCAAGTAAACCACTCGATCGACCAAAAATGTTACTTGATCGAGTAAACCTGATTTCCAGTATTTCTATCGAGTAAAATAAATTACTCGATCGACCTCCTCAGCATATGACACTCGATCAACCAAGAAAAGCATTTGATCGAGTGTTCTTCCTCCAAAACAGCTTCAACTCGTTGCCGACGGCTTTGTTGACCATTCTTTCACGCATCCCAATGCAGTGCTCTCGCTCTAAAGTTTCCGTCTCCTCAAAATGCATGCAAAATAGGACGAAAGGGGTACGATTCCACTACTTTCAGGTTCATACCTACAAAACGGACGAAACAATCTAAAGTAGCCATTTCGGGGCAAAATGCAATATAAAACAATATAAAAGTACATGGAAATACGTGCAAAAATAGGCTAAAACGACTATACAAAATGCACGTATCAGCAGGTATGAACGTTCCGTACCCGTTCTTTATTTCTTATTTTTACTTCCAATTTTGTGAAGGGACGTAAACTAAAGTATTGCTCCATTTCTTCTGTGTAGAGGGAGCATGTCTTGGAGCGTGAGCTAGCGCAGTCCCAGGAGGAGATGACCCGCTTGTTGAGAGAGCTCGAGGCTAGAGATACTGAGATCGCAGCCCTTGAGGCGACAGTAGCTGAGCTGAGGGATCGTCCGGACTAGTTTGCTGACTTTTTGTTGTGCACTTGTACGTTTTTTGGATGTCACTTTGGGCAGGAGCCCGTACTGTGATGTACATTTTGCATTTTTGGGTTGTATATATGATGGCATGTGTACCTTTGCTGCTGGGTGTTTGCTGTATTTGCAGGTTAGCTTTAAAAATAGGTTTGGCATGTGACGGTTCACGCCGTCATGCTGCCGAAATTCACTTAGAAAATCACATAGCAAATCATGTAATAAAAGGAATTAACTTAAATAAATGGCTTAAATAAACGCGATTATAAAAAACAATGCCTGAAAAAGTGACGATAATGTGGCTGAAAATGGACAAAAATGAAAAAAAGTGTCCAAAGAAGGACAAAAATTGACAAAAAAATGACGAAAATGACAAATAGTGCCCGAAAATGGACAAAATGACGCGTATGGACAAAAAAAAAAGTGCCCAAAAATGGACAAAATGACGCGTATGGACAGAAAACAACTGCCCGAAAATTGACAAAATGACGCGTATGGACAAAATGATGCGACCGGATGGTAGGGAGGGCTACCCCCTAAAAAAAGAATTTAAAAACAATGTCTAAGTGTATTAGAAACATTTTTGAAAAGAGAGAGTGAAATGATTCCGCGAAGAAAATTAAAATAAAAAAATGAGTAAGTGTGCTTATTTGGCTAAAATGTTTATCTTACCTCGAAAAGCGAACCCGTAAAGATTAGGAAACTCAAATTTGGTAACTATTCAAAATTACCGAATTAAATCCCTATAGGAATAGGAAATTTTAACTAAAACGGATTTGGGAAAGATCCATGGCCGTCAAACGAGAAAAGGGAGCTGGGGAAGAGGCGCAGCAGGAGCTGCGACCCTTCAAAGAAGCGCAGCAATTGCTGCGTTTTTTCTCTAGCTTGTCCTTCTTCAGCTGAAATGAGGAAACAACGAATAGTATAAATAGAGACCTCGGTTGAGCTTCTATTCTCACAATTCTTTTCTTCTCGACTTCGTCATAAAACCTACCATATCTTCTCAAAATTTTCCAACAAAAATATGGATGCCTTTGAAAATCACATGAAGGAGTGCACGAATGCATTTAAAAATGTGGAGAAACACGACATGGGTGCTTTAAATTGGGGATCAATCATAAGTTTGTAGCTAGTGAAGGTATTTAGGCCCTTCTTGGATGCTTATCTTGAATATTGGGACCCGAATTTCCATGTATTTGCCTTTCCGGGAGGCGAAAGTTGTCCCTTTCCTGAAGAAATTGTTACGGTTGGAGGATGGGACGCAGAAAGTGTTCCGGTTATTCCCCCTAGTTCTCAAGGATATAAAAACAAATTTAGGGATTTGTTTGGATTGACCAAGGCTGAGGTAGACCATCTTGTGACCTCAAAAGGTGTCCGCATGTTTGAATTTGTCGATCGATTAACAAATAGGGAGGACCCCACTATTTCTTATGTGGCGAGGCGTCGAGCTTATGGATTTTGCCTTCTTCATTATTATGTCCTTTGAGGGCATGTTGACCAAGAGATAAGGGGTGACCCTCGATTTCTAGGCATAGTGGAGCAAATGGAACTGCGTAGGAGCCCAGCATGCGTGATTCTAGGGGAGACAATTCTAGGATTGGACAATAGGAAACGAACCGCGAGCAACCCTATCTTGGGAGTCATATCATTTTACAGGCAAGAACCCGTTTTCTTATCCTACGCAGTCGTTTTTATCTTGGCCGGTTTCTGGGACTGACTCTCGTCTCCTCTTTTCGCAGATTTGGCTAATGGAAAGACTGCGATTCATCGAGCCCCCTAGTTAATGGGATAGGATATCCCTCCCGATCAATTGCTATGAGGACGGGGCTATACACGGTGGACTTCACTCGATTATGCGATTTTTGGGAAAATAAACTGAAGAGTGAAGGTGGGCCCTTGATCAGGTGGATAGTGCCATGGTGGCATCTCAGATCGGTGACTGGAGTATCGTCTTTGGTTCCGACACGGTCCATTCACGTTCCCGGCTTAGAATTCATGGTCCATAATTTCCCAGAGATATTGATAAGGCAGGTGGGCTTCAGACAGAAAATCTCCAAGCTAGACACTGTCCCTCAAACTGCCTTGGCGCATACTACGGAGTCTTATCGACAGTGGGCTATTCGCTGGGCCCAAAAAAATATGTGGTTCATACCTGTCCCGTTTGCCTCATTATGGGTATCTGACTCATATCTGCAGTGGAGGAAAGCTAGCACCCCCGAAGAGCATGAAAAGCTAAGGAAGCATGAGGCCGTTGACTAAAAAATTCGTGAAGTGGCGAAGAAGAACCTAAGGTACTTGACTGAGGAGGAAGAAGAGGCCGGATATCGGGTTGTGCGTCCGTCGAAGAAACCGAAGAATGCTCCTGCTGAGAAGATGGTTGTGGATCGAAATGGGAATGCTAGACCGCGAGAACGACCGTTGGTCATTAGGTCACAGATAACGCAAGAGCGTTCTGCTCTTGGTCGAGATAAGAAATATGACAGTGACAAAGGCAAGGGTAAAATGGAAGAGTAGCCTTAGTCATTTTATAATAGTATTATTTATTATTATTTGAATTGTAATAAATGGCGGAGTTTTTAAAATCTCAGCCTAGCATTTAAAATTTCAGCATTTAATTTTATAGGTATTCGATGTATTACTATTATTTATGGAATAATGAATAAAAGATTTATTAGTTAAGAAACTCTCATGAATTTCCTTTATTTATACTTGTCGAAATTCAAATGCGAATGCAAATGTCCTTCTATTTACATCTAGAAATGATGGGTTATATCCGGTGAGAGATTGCCTACGTATTCATTAGCAAAAATGAAATCCAACATTGTACGTAGTTCGAGAAAATGTAAAAGAATAAATGTTCGAAGTAAGAGCTTGTAATGAACTTAGAAAATAAGCATGTGCTTGACATACTTCTAAGGAAATACAATTTAATTTATTTGATGATATGAGGATGTCAAAATGTCAACGCAAAAGCGAAATGTCATAGGCTTTTAGCGGGCTAGGGCCGGTATTATTTCATGTCGCACGAGTGGCACATGGGTCACGCGAGGCGCGTTTTATCCTATTTCTAAGGGTAGTACCGTTTCAATTGGTCTAGGTTAGTCGGGTTAGAAAACTCATTCTCGTCTAGGTCTGTGATCTTAACCGCACCCCCTGAAAGTATGGATTTGACCAGAAATGGTCTTGCCCAGTTGGGCTTAAATTTTCCTCGTGGATTGACATGTAAGAGAGCTCTAACTGACTTGATTACCAAATCCCCTTCCTTGATATTTCGGGGTTTGACCCATTTGTTAAAGGCTCGTTTGATGTGTGCCTGATATGTCTGCACATTATGTAATGTGCGTAGCCTCCGTTCGTCCAAAAGGAGGAGTTCGTCAAACCGTTCCCTTTTCCAATCAGCTTCTAGAATTTGACTTTCGAGTAGAATGCGTAGAGATGGGATCTCTAGCTCTACTAGTTGCACAGCTTCCATGCCGTAAGTCAAATAAAAAGGAGTAGCCCCAGTGGGCGTCCTAATTGATGTGCGATATCCCCAAAACGCAAAAGGTATTTTGCTAGGCTAATCGCGATAATTGTCGATCATTTTCTTGAGGATTATGATGACATTTTTGTTAGCTGCCTCTACCGCGCCATTAGTTTGAGGTTTATACGGTGAGGAATGGTGATGGTTGATCTTATATTTGGCTAGCAATTGTGCAGCTTCGGCCTGAAAATGTGACATGTTGTCGCTGATGATTTCATGTGGGCAACCGTATCGACATATGAGATTGGTTTGTATGAACTTTGCTACATATTTGGCTGTAAGGCTGGTGTAAGATGCTGCTTCGACCCATTTAGTAAAATAATCGATGGCTACTAAAATGAAACAGTGACCTCCTGTCCCAGCTGGAGTGATTTTCCCGATGATGTCTATTCCCCAGACAGAAAATGGCCAAGGAGATGTCATGGTATATAGCATTGAGGGAGGAACATGATGCATATTCCCGAAGATCTGGCAGTTGAGATAATGCCTGACATATTTGATGCAATGTGACTCCATTGTTGTCCAGTAATACCCTAGACGGGTAATCTTCTTTGACATCATAGGTCCACTCATGTGAGGACCGCATTCTCCATCGTGAACTTCTTCCATTACCTTCTGTGTCTGTGAATGATCAAGGCAACGCAAGACAACACCAAGTGGTGTTCTTTTATACAACTCTCCCTACATGAGGAGGTATTGAGAGGCAAGTAGGCGTATGGCGCATTGTCCCCTCTTATCCATATCTGGTGGGTATGTACCATTTAGCTTGATATTGAGAATAGCCTGGAGCCAAGGTCCCTCCGGGCTTTCCTCTTCATCTGTAAGGAAGTGTACATAGGCTGGCCCAGACCGCCTTTCGATGCATAGAGGCATTTC
The DNA here is from genome assembly GCF_048544455.1 of Silene latifolia. NCBI lineage: Eukaryota > Viridiplantae > Streptophyta > Magnoliopsida > Caryophyllales > Caryophyllaceae > Silene > Silene latifolia. The sequence continues at coordinate 289,503,303 of NC_133538.1, forward strand.
AACCACGTTATATGGCATATTGATCAAGGATGCGACTTTTGCAAGAGCGTCCGCAAACTTATTTTCTTCGCGAGACAGGTGTTAATAAGTAACCTGATCGAAGAATTGAGCAACTTGATCTATCCTAGCCTGATAGGGTGCTAGACTTTCACTTTGGATTTTCCAGGATCCAGTGATTTGGTTGATGATTAAGGACGAGTCCCCGTGAACTCGAAGATTTTTTATTCCCAAACTTACTGCCCCTTGTAGACCAATGAGACAGGCCTCATATTCTGCTACATTGTTCATCACCTCGAAGTCGAGTTTGACAGAAAGTGGTGTATGCTCGCCTTTTGGAGAAATGAGCAACACTCATATTCCAAATCCGTACAAATTGGATGCCCCATCAAATTAAAGATCCCAAGAATCCATACTAGTTTGTAAAATACCCTCATATGGAAACGACCACGTATCTATTGCTTGCGTATCGTTGATTGGATTATCTACAAAGAATTCAGCCACGACACGCCCCTTTATGACTTTCAAAGCTACGTATTTGAGATCGAATTCTGAGAGCATTAAGGTCCATCTTGCCAAACGTCCATTGAGAACGGGTTTCTCGAAGAGATATTTGACGGGATCCATTTTAGAATACACCTTCACAGAGTAGCTAAGCATGTAATGGCGTAGTTTCTTTGTTGCCCACACAAGAGCGAGGCATGTCTTATCGAGAGGCGTATACTTACTCTCATACTCTAAGAACTTCTTACTAAGATAGTAGATAGTTGTTTCTTCCTTTCCAACGGTCTGCCCGAGCATAGCCCCCATGGCTGTTTCGGTGACTGTGAGATATAAACCAAGAGGTTGATCTTGTGGAGGAGGCATTAGCACGGGTGGCTTAGCGAGTATCTCCTTTATCCTGTCAAATGCCTATTTACAGTCTTCGTCCCATATGGTATGGTCCATTTTCTTGAGCTTTTTGAAGATAGGCTGGCAAATCATTCTGCGTTTCGATATGAATCGACTTATGTATTGTACCTTGCCCAGGAATCCTCTAACCTCTTTTTCTGTTTGAGTTTGTGGCATCTCGATTAAGGCCTTGATGTTGGATGGATCAATTTTTATCCCCCTCTAGCTAAAGACATATCCCAGAAGCTTGCCTGACATTATTCTGAATGCATATTTCTGAGGATTGAGCCTCATGTTGTACTTGCGCAATTTGAGGAAGAATTTGCGAAGGCTATCAATGTGCCCTTTCCTATCCTTGGATTTGACAATCATATCATCCACGTACACCTCCACCTCTTTATGCATCATGTCATGTAGCAAAGTGGTCGCATTGCGTTGGTACGTAGCCCCAGCATTGATTAGCCCGAATGGCATAACAGTATAACAGTATGTGCCCCACTGAGTGACGAAGGCTGTCTTGTGTATATCTTCCCCGGCCATTTTGATTTGGTTATACTCTGCATACGCGTCCATGAAGGATATAAACGCATGATCTGCTGTATTATCTACCAATATATCGATGTGTGGTAGAGGGAAGTCGTCTTTAGGACTTGCCTTGTTCAAGTCTCTGATATCAACACAAACTCGGATTCGCCCATCCTTTTTAGGTACGGCGACTATATTAGCCACCCAGTCTGAATACTCAAAAACTATGATGAATCCGGCTTTGAATTGGTTATCGACTTCTTATTTAATCTTAAGAGCCCATTATGTCCTTATCCGACGAAGTTTCTTCTTTACAGGTTTGAAACTTGGCTTGATTGGAATGCGATGTTCTGCAATATCCATGTCGATCCCTGGCATGTCCTTGCAAGACCAAGCGAAGACGTCTTTGAACTCGTATAGGATGTCGATGAAGTTGGCCCTTTCAGTTGGGTCTAGGGTCGTCCCTATCCTAAGTTCTTGGGGTTCTAATTCTGTTCCTACGTTGATAGGTTCGGTGTTTTCTATGACTGGTGCCCCTTCCCTCTCTTCTAGTATTTCTTTGATTACATAGGGCGGTAATTCGATTGAGTCTGGGTCAGGATCATCCTCATTATCATCGTAAATATAATTGCATTAAGAATAACATAAGGAGTAAGCATAATCAGATTTGTTCATATTAAAGTTCGAAAACAGCTGAAAAAAGAAGCCATCTGCGCAGTAGCCAGAAGCAGTTAAGGGACAGTTGTTGGGATATGCCCTAAGCTACTGTTACTAGGCGATTCTATGCTAGGAGAAACAAAAGTGTGGGGAGTGACGACAGGAGGAGACTCTCTTGTGACTTCTCTAAACTTAGGCTCCGACGCCGACTCTGATTCCGACTTTGACTCGAATTCATCATCTTCGGGTTCTCCTTTGAACATCTCTCCTTCTCCAGTAGTGACCTTGAAGTGCTTTCCTTAATTGTTGGTCCACTTGATCGACTTTCTTCATCCTTTCTGCTGATTTGGGTAGGTGTCAGTGATCAGTGCTGTAGGGTTGAAATGGTCTTCTTGAAGTATCATGGTAATGATCTCATCCTGTGCTGCCCTGACGAATCGATCTTCTCCAAATAGAAGGCTAATGACCTGTTCGTCGAGACAAGGTATCTGACGAGTTTTGACGGTAGGAACCGATTCTTGAGGAATGAAGTAGCAATCGTGGAAGACCTCGATTCCGGTTAGTTTCATGCCTTTGTACCACCAAGGTTCAGGAAATACATGAAAATGTTCACAATCCCCTTTTCTGACGAAGTAACCAATTTAGTGTAGGGAGATAGGGTTGCATTTGGATTCCCTGACTTTTGCGATTTTCCACTTGAGCAAGCATTTCGAGGGTTTCAGCCTTTGTAGGCTGCCTAGTGGTATCCTTTGGGAGTTTCCTTCCTTGAAAGGTGCAAAGATATTCTTTATGATAGGGTTGAGTGGCATTCCTAGTAAGTATCCCTGGGATTTGAGTATGTGGTTGACCACTAAGTTGGAGTACGGATTAAAGTATAAGGGAGCCAGCTCGCTCTATAAGGTTTATGATTTGAAATCCTCCAAGCTCGTACACTAGATCTACAACTACTTGGTTGCTTGACATTTTATCTATCACGGCCTTGATAGGTGATGAAGTGATCGTCAATACCTTGCCATCTAGAGGGATCTTGATCATTTGGTGTAAGGTGGATGTTAGTGCTTTGGAAGCATTAATCAAAGGCCTACCCAGAAGTATATTAAAATATGCCTCGATGTCCACTATCTGAAAATTAACATTTCGCTCGATCGGCCCAGTAGCCAAAGTAAGGTTGACTAGCCCCACTACTTTACGTTGCGTTCCGTCGTACGCCCGGACGCCTTGGTTAGTAGGAGTCAAGTCTGATTCTTTCATGCCTAACTTGTATGCGGTTTTTAGCGGTATGATATTGACTGCGGAGCCATCATCCACCAAAGTCATTGGTACGTTCTTCTTCAAGCATGTGACTGTGATGTATAGAGCAAGGTTGTGAGTGACGCCAAAGGGAGGCAAGTCCTCATCTGAGAAAGTAACTAGGTTAATTAGCTTGACTGAGTCTTAGAAAACTAGGTTGACGACGTCGTCAAGTGTAGAGTCGTGTCCTATGTTCAATTTAGCCAATGCTTGCAGTAAAACCTGGCGATGAGGAAATAAGCTTGCAACTAGTTGTCAGATTGAAAGATCAACCTTTGTCCTTTAATGTTGCTTCAATAAATGGTTAGGAGAAGTATCTTCGCTATCGTTTCGTCTGATGACATTGGTGTTAGTGGTAACTGGACCACTTGATTGAGTGACATTTTGATATGGACGTCCTGAGCGAGTAAGGTGGTCCACATCTTGATCTTCATTAGCCTTGACTAGAGGGTGTTCTTTGAGATAAACGTCTTCATCGTCATCCTCCCAAACTCTATTGACGATATTGAGCTCTCTCAAGTTTATGAGTTCGGCTTCTAGGCTGATTATGTGCTAGACCAGATTGTCGGTCACTGCGATCACTTCTTGCATTGCGGATTCTTTAGATAAGATTGGGACCACTCGCCTTTTTTCCATAGGTATAGTGCTTAGATTTCGTAGGAATGCCACTATAGCTTCTAGCTCTGAAACTTGTCTACTTACACTCTTTGCCCATGCGACAAAATCACCGATAGTAGGGGAGATGGGAGAATAACTCTCCTCACTTTCCAGTGTATTGACCTCATCTTCAGTTGGAGAAATGAGGTGTGAACAATCCAAGGTGTATTCCTAGTCTGTGATCATCAGAACTCCAAGAGGATTCTGAGTATTGTTAGGCTTGCTCGCTGTAGGTATGGGCAGGCGCCCATCTTCAATCATATCTTGAATGACATGTTTTAATTTGAAGCAATTCTCTGTATCATGCCCTTTGCCTCTATGGTACTCGCAGTAGGCATTCTCATCCCAGAACTTAGACTTACTCTCTGGGTCAGGTGTTGGTCCTATGGGTAGGAGTTTACCTTGCTTCATTAATCTTTTCAGAGCATTGGAGAACGAGTCACCAACATTGGTGAACTTCCTCTGCCGGTTATTCTTCTTGGTAGATGATTCGACAAGGTTGACCTCGTCGGTCTTGCTAGTGGAGCCATAAGAACGACTCGTTGTGCCTTGATATCCGCAACCTACCGTTTTGGACAAGAGTCCTTTACGAATGTCGTCTTCAATTCTTGTTCCTAGCACTGTTAAGTCTTTGAAAGACTTTATGTTTTGGTACCTTAGATGGTTCGCGTAGATTGGCCTTAAATTGTCCACGCATTTTTCAACAAGAGTAGCCTCGTCTGGGCATTCGACGAGTTGCGAGCTAGTCTTTCTCCACCTATATAGGAAGTCGGTGAATCCTTCTTTCACATTTTGGGTAAGAACCTCTAGAGTGCGCATATTGACTTTAATTTCAGCATTATCTACATACTGTTTGGTGAACTCAATTGCAGCATCATCCCAAGTAGCAATTTTCTTGTGATCCAAGGAGTAGAACCATTGCTTAAGAATAGTATCGAGAGATGAAGGAAAGATCCTTAGGAACATCTCTGGCTTGAGGCCTTTGATAGACATCTAATGTTTGAAGGTTCGAATATGTTTCAACAGTTTTTAATACCCCTTAAACTTCGGGATGTCAGTCATGTTGAAGTTAGTTGGCAGTTGAGCGTTTACCGCCTCATATTTGCGACTGTTTTCCCTATAGATGTCATTTCCCTTGAGGTACATTAGTTGCTTCTCCAAATATTGGAGTCGCTTTTTAGCTTCACTAGGACCTGGTGGAAGATTGACTTCTGGTTGTCCAATAAAGGGTGAAAGATTATCGTGTATAACCATGTCGGGAATGGCATTCTCTGCAGGAGGAAGTCTAGCTTCTACAACGAAAATTCGGCCTTCGATGGCGTTAAGACGAGCATAAGGTTGGTCTTGGCTTGTCTGGAGATGGATGAGTGCAGCTAGGATTTGATCATTACCATTTATGGACGGTTGGGGTTGACCATTAATGATTTCATGACTAGTTCCCACCATTTTGGAACTGAGGATAAGAGATCGACAATGAATCAAAACATGATCGACCATTTTTGCACACTTACTCAAAAAAAGACTTGACTCGTGAAGTAGGCGTGTGCCACTGTGTCCAGTGGGATTTGAAAATGACAAATTTTGAAATGTTTGTCCTAGACTACTTTAGTGTAGTTGTAGGAGTGCTGACTCGAAGTGAGGTTTGAAATGGGTTTGAGGCCCGAACTTTGACTCGACATTTGGACAGAGTTTCGACTTATTTTGCGCTATTTTAGGCCATTTTTGAAAATATTTACATTTTGAAAAAGGATTTTATTTTACAAAATTTCGTCATGGTTTTGTTTACTAAATGGTGATCACGTATATGATACAAACATACATATGGGCATTATAACGGTATGCTGAGTGCATTTAAAGGGTTTCGGCTTAAAAAGGTTGGTTGCCATACCGAGCAATCAAACCCTGGTCTGTGGAGAGGTCCGTGCCAAACATGAGTAAGGTCGGTCCCTAGTCCATTTCCTCGAGTAGTGAAAGCCCTTGATACAAACATGAGTATGTACCATGGTATGGTTTAGGTCAATCACTATCCATCTTTAGGCCCAGATAAGAATTTGGACCTTCCAGACAGGACGATTGGTCGAATGGGTTGGGTTAAGCCTAGGAAGGCCGAATGAAACGACCTAAGAAGGCCGAGTAATGAAAACCGACAACTATCTCATATAAACTATTCCCTAACCTTGTTCAAGTTTCACCCTGGTTAACACGTAAGTGTATCATCGCCAGCGGAGTCGTCAAACTATGGACATGGGCCACCCGCGCCGCGCGCACCCGTGCGTTGGTCTCGAGACGGCGGCACTTCTCCCACGGAACCTTGGGTTCGCCAAAGCAGGTCATGGGCCGTTACCGATTGGTGAGGCATTGAAACCGGTGAAAGGTTGAATAAGCCTACATTTGTGGTGTCGCCACCAATTTTTATGGAAAATTGGAACCGTTCGAGTACCTCGTGTCATGTCAAGACACAAAGTAGTGACATGAACACTAAGAACTCGTTACCCTTAGTATTCTATGTCTAGAATGACTCTCAAAGATGCCAATGGACACGGATGTCCAGAGATAACTGGAGTAAGGGGTGAGGGTACGTATTAGGAAGTTCTTTAATAAAACACCTAATCCCGCCCACCTCGATAGCGGCCCCTACTATATTTGATATGTCGTCAATGTAATGTATGCAATGCAACAAACATAAATTAATCCTAGCATGAGAAATGAGACTATGTCGGTTAAAAAACAATTTAGCAAACAATGTGGGGTCGAAGTAAGAAGTTGGATTAATTACATGTGAAAGACATACAATCAAATCATACATAAATAACAATTATAAATTACAATAATGATAATTACAAATATTACAAGGATTATTTGATCTAGGTCAAAAGCACGCTCAAAGACGAGATTTCAAAGAAGAAAATACGTCAGATTAGAGGTGATAAGACAATTAATAGTCGATTTAAACCGTAATTAAGAGCTAAGTCAAACCGAAAAAGAGTTCAGAGACAGAAGCCAACCCAGAACAGGCGCAACATCTGTTGCATCCTCTGGAAGAGGCGCAGCTCTTCCTGCATCTGTTCTAGAGCTGGGCTCTGGCTCTGAAGTCAGAACCGCAACATCGTTATCGTTCATTGGTAAATTTAAGATCGATTATTGATATCATACTCAAGTTGAAGTGTTTTAGTTGATTGTATGTATCTGGGCAAGTCATAAAATGAATTAAAGATGAGAATTTACAGCGATTTACATGATTACGATGAATTCGTGTCGGAAATACAAAAGAACAAAACTTTGAACTTGAAAGCGTAATTAAATTTGTAAAACTGAAATCAAATAAATAAAACTATGTACAAAAGACGAATTCTATAGAATCGATATGAGAAAAACGACCCTTTAAAATCCGGGTTTGAATAGACGACGAAAACCCGCAAATATTGAATTATAAGGGATTTAATGTCGAATTATGCATTATAATTTAGAAAGGAATTATTAAAACATGATTTACATACTGAAACAAATAAGTGGAACGAAAGAAAAGAGAAAAAAGTAGAAAATTGCAGAAGGTCGAGGAAAAAGAAGAAGAGCAGGAGCAGCGGCAGCCTCAGGAAGAGGTGCAGCTGCTGCTGCATTTCTTCTCGACATTAGACCTCCGTTATTTTGTAAATACAGTTTATAAAAGATGGTTTTAAGACAGTTTTTGAGCGTGCTTTTGATATAGACCTTACATTAGATGATACAAAATAAAAGTACAATAAATAAAATGGGATTTACACCCTCAAACTTACATGTTTGACGAAACAAGATTGACAAAAGTTATCGTTTAGTGATTGCTCGACTCGAATATGCGTGGAAAGTGCCTTTGTTAAAGGAATTAAAAGATTGATTAGGTTGATTAAAGTGGAGTTGGTCAAATTGGTCGGTCTATGCAACGTGACAGTGACTCAGAATGATCTGAGCTTACGTGGTCGATTGATCAAGCACGTAGGCGTCGAAAGCAATAGTGTAGTCTAGAATGCAAAGAGAGAGAAAGAAGGGGCAGAACACTCGCGTGCCAAATATGGAGGCCGAAGGTCTCTATTTATACTAAACACATAAAAGATTTTAGGAATGATACGGATAAAAACAAATCACAGAAATATTCTGGAAAGCATGGAAAGAGGGAGCTAGGCGGGCGCGCATTTTGCCACACGACCCTTGGAAAGAGCGCGACACGTCTTGCGTCATTTCCCCAGAGGTTTCCTCCTCAGCAAGAAAGATTTCCGCGTTTTTTATGGAATTTCGGTAAATATACACTTCCTTATTCCATGAAACACAATATGCGGAAGATATTTCTTTAAAAATATTAAATTAGGAATAAATATCCAGAGAATTCTAGAACACTCCGGTATAATCCGACTCGGCATTTAAACGGTATTTAGAAAATGAAGCGATTTTTGACCCGGACTCCAAATGAACTCTAATTACTGTCAAAATGACCGTATCGGTGCGTAGATGACGACCATGAGGTTGACTCGAGTGTTTCAGCTATCACTTGTTAATGAACTTACGAACTGTCATAAAATCATTCCGCGTATCAAACACGCGGCCCAATCATCAATAGGTGGTTGGTGGGAGGTGCAGAAATGAGATATCTACAATCCTCCATCCAGAGACTATACTAGTGGGTTTTAGTTCATTTTTATCATTCTTTACCACCGTGGTTCATCCTTTCTTAGGCACCACTTGAACGGGGCTAACCCATAAGGGATCCGAGATGGGATAAATAATTCTCGCATCAAATAGTTTCATAACCTCTCCTTTTACCACTTCTTGCATATGGGGGTTTAGTCTCCTTTTTCCTTGAATCGTAGGTCTATGGTCATCTTCTAGGTGCATCCTATGTGTTAGGCCCAATTTAGCCTGGTCTGACTTCCATTTAGCCTGGCCTTATTAGGCTGATTGGGGCAACCAGGGACCGGACAAATCAAATTACTATTTGGCAGATGAAGAGTACCACAAGATAAGCAAGCTACTAAATCCTAGAGGAAAAACCTGATGGTAAGTGCAGAATAGCCTGGCAGGACACTTAAGCAGGCTGGATTAAGTTGACAAGCAGTAAAACGGTTATATAAAGGCAAATGCTCACGTCCTATTCTCAAGGAAGACCAAGTCCAACTACAAGAGAACCTTATTCACATGAATCAAAATGTGTAAAAGGAGAAAAGCCAAAGTTTGTTGAGGAAGAACGAGTTAACCGGATTAATAGGGAATGTGCCCTATTTTTAGCCAACAACTCCAATAGTCAAAAGAAACGTTGGGGTTGAATGCAAAGTTAGTATCTGAAGAACTATAAATAGCATGTTCTAACAATTTTAAAGGACGGATAATTATTCATCAATTATTTACAATTTATCTCTTACTTTTTCCTGAATATTCAATTGTATACATGGGTTTGTGATCAGCTTATCAAAGAAATACAAACAACATTATCTATTCTTAATTCTTTCCTATTATTTACTCATACTATTATTCTAAATTTATTGAACTAGATACCCTTATTACTCAATAATCAAGCCGGATCCTTTCAGAGAAAAACCTGCTAAAACAATTGGCGCCCACCGTGGGGCATCTAGTTCATTAATCAAAAAAAAAATTCTTTCATCATTTTTTCATTTAGTATTCACATACAAAAATGGTAGAACTCACCCCAGAACAACAATTGACGGCTGCCTTAGCTAAGATCAAAAAATTGGAGACAATTCAAGAAAAGGCGGCCCAAGTAGAGGCTGAAATCAGTAGGCTTAAGGAATCTGAATCTAACTTGAGAAAAAAAATTGGAAAATCAGGCTTCAAGCTCCAGGCTCCAGGAACAGATTCGAGCCAGGAACCCCATTCTCATCCATTATCAAAAACATTGACTTTTCCAATTTTGGAACTCCGGAGAAGGATACCTCATCCGGAACCCAAATCATTTCCAACGATGAAACAAACAAAACTGAAGCAGCAATAATGATGGCTATGCTTCAGGAAATTTAAAAACTCCACAACAAAATAGAAAATATACCTGGAGTGCCAGACCCTGTGGCTGAAGTAGAAATTGACAGCTTCGCTGATTCACCCTTTGCAGATGAAATTGCAAAGATTGATATCCGCAAGAAATTTACCGTCCCATCCATGAGAACTTATGATGGAACCTCTGATTCACAAAATCACGTTGCCATATTCAAACAGAAGATGTTAGCCGCCTCAATACCCAGTGAACTCAGGCAGGTCTGCATGTGTAAAGGCTTTGGTACAACCCTAACTGGAGCAGCATTACAATGGTTCATCAATCTCCCAAATGGAAGTATCAAGAATTTTGCAGAACTGGTCAATGCCTTCAATCAACAATTCGCAAGCAGCTAAGATATGGCCAAGAGACCCAGTAACCTGTTCAGGGTAAAGCAACTTCCTGAAGAATCTCTCAAAGAATTCCTGGCTAGATTTATCAAAGAGAAGGTAGCCATTCCCATGTGCGATGAAGAGATAGTGGTAGAAGCCTTCAGGCAAGGAGTCCTACTTGACAGTGACATCTATGCAGACTTAACCAAAAAAGCCTGCCCAACCTTTGCCACAGTTCAATCCATCGCCTTAGAACATGTCAGATTGGAAGAAGATCTCAACTTAGGAACAAACTCGTCCGGAGGAAAGCAAAGCTACGGACACACTAACAGGAAAAGCTCCTACCAGAAAGGAGGCAACCCCAGATCAGCACCCTATTCCAGACCTAAATGATCTAAAGTCAACATGGCACAAGAACACAAAGGTAACCTTTCTAGCCTACCAACTATTCCTGAATATAACTTCTCTATAAATACTGCAGGATTAATCAAACGCCTGGAAAGCTTGGGAGACACGGTCAGATGGCCCAAAAAATCCGACAACCCCAGGAAAGATCCAACGAGATGGTGTGACTTCCACCAAGACATCGGGCACACCACAGAAGAATGCATCCAACTCAGGAAACAAGTGGCATACCTCCTAAAGAAGGGCTATCTGAAAGACTTAATCCAACAGCCAAAGAACAAAGATGAAGGACACAACAAGAGAGATTCGAGGAACAAGAGAGATCCTCCTCCTCCTCCCCCATCTATGAAGTCAAGTTCATAAATGGAGGATCGAAATACGTGGGCTTAAACTCAAATTTTACCGCCAAAAAGAATATCTAGGGAGTCTAAACTTCAACCCCCTTTTAGATCTAAGTCATTACCTGATGTTACTTTTGATGACTCAGACTTGCAGGGAATATCAGATCTACACCATGCAAATTGGCACAGCTAAGGTATCAAGAATCCTGATAGACGGGGGCAGTTCAATCAACTTGGTGATGCTTGACGTCCTCAAAGCTATGAGGATAGATGAAGAGAAAATCATCAAAAAATCCAGTGTCCTGGTTGGATTCAGCGGAGAAACAAAGAACACCCTGGAAGAAATTAGCCTGCCGACCTATATGGAAGGCGTGGCTTCCTATGAAAGATTCGGGGTAATGGATTGCCTATCCTCGTATAACGTAATCTTGGGCAGACCATGGATCCACAACGTCAAAGCAATCCCATCAACATACCATCAATGTGTGAAAATACCAACCGAATGGGGGATAACCACCATCAGGGGAGAACAAAGGACAGCTCAGGAATGCTACACCCAGGCTTTGAAACCTTCAAAGTCAGGTAAGTCCCTCGCATAGCAATTAAAGTCACCTGTTAGGAAAGAATATATTGCGCAGTCACAAATGGAAACAGGAGAGGTCATTCTGGACCCGGAATTCCCTGACAGGAAAGTACTTGTAGGGTCAGACGCACCTGATTCAGTCAGACCCAATCTGGTCAGCTTTCTTAAAACTAAAATGTCTTGTTTTTCTTGGTCACATTTTGATATGACTGGTATAGATGCTGATATTATAACTCATAAGTTAAATATTGACAAATCCTTAAAGTCTGTACAGCAAAAAAGGAGGAAATTTGCTGCAGAAAGGAATGAAATCATCAACCAAGAAGTTGACAAGCTATTGGACATGGGAATGATCAGAGAAGTAATGTACCCAGACTGGCTAGCAAATGTAGTAGTCGTCCAAAAGAAAAACGGCAAATGGAGAGTCTGTGTAGACTACACTGACCTGAACAAGGCCTGCCCCAAAGATCCATTACCCCTGCCACATATCGATGCAATGGTGGACGCCACTGCAGGCAACGAGATGTTAACATTCATGGACGCCTTCAGCGGATTCAACCAAATAAAGATGCACCCCGCAGATCAGGAAAGTACAGCCTTCATTACTGAAAGGGGAGTATACTGTTACACTACCATGCCCTTTGGATTAAAAAATGCAGGTGCAACCTATCAAATACTAGTCAACATGATGTTCAAAGATCAAATTGGAGATACCATGTAAGTCTACATTGACGATATGGTAGTTGTTGAGTTTATGGATTCAAGTACCTAAGAGGAGGAGGGGGTGAATTAGGTACTATTTAAAAATTATAACTTCAGCTTTATTGAATTAAAGTGAGTTACGAGGACAAAAGAGATGAGAGGATACTTTGAATAATATTGAAAGACTAAACAAGTATCACGATGAATGTTTGCTGAAGTATGAAAGTAACAATTGTTCTGACTGTGGCTATTTGTCTCAGTTTGTGGAATACGACTGCAGACCAAATGTGACAAAGATGATGAACTATTTTGAAGGTTTAGCAAAGCAAAACAAACAAACAAAATAAATTGCAGCGGAAATAAAGTAAAACAATTGAACACGAGATTTTTGAATTAGTTCGGCAAGAAACTCAAGTGCCTATGTCCAATCTACCTTTTTATTGCTTTCTTTTAGTGATCTACTCCGACAACTAAAAGACCCTTACAAGTTACAATAAAAGACACCAACCTACTCCGGTTGTAAAGCTAGTACAAGAACTACTCCGTTCTTATGACAAGCTAACTCGCAACCTACTCCGGTTGCCAAGAGTTAAAGACTACTCCATCCTAAACTCTACTAACACACTTAGAATGTTATAGGATCAAGTTTCCACTAACATATTCTTAGCAAAGAATAGAGATGGACAACTTTTACAAGATCAACAATTCTTAAGCAAGAGAGTTTAGTATTATAAAGTAACAGTAGCCACGACTGTAACAACTTGAAGACTTTTAAAGGTTTTTGCAAAGACACACGATGTTTAAGCTTTAAAAACAATTTGCAAAGTTGGAAAAATTATTTCAGAAAAGTCTTGGGATTTTATGAAGGAGAGGCACGCCTTTTATAGAGGAAATGGGTGAGGAGGTTGCTAGGGTTTTGAAGGGTCAAAGACCACACATGTGAAGGACATTTGCAACCACCCAAAACTTGCACCAAAGAGGGCTCTTTTGCAAAGGCAAGAATAGAGAAAGAGTGTTTGAAAGATATCCTTAAAAGCTCATGCAAATTCAGAAAACAAAGGATGTGAGACAAGTCACATGATGACAAGTTAACACAAATATGGCAAAAAGCATTTTTTGTTTTCTAAAAGACCAAAGGGTTGAATTTGCATAAAGAGGAAATATTTTGAAATTAATAATAATTCAAACCACTCTTTATTGAAGAGCATCTCCTAATAAAATCTGAAGTTTTATCTTTGAAAAATAAGAGTCACGTGAAAGCTTTTTGAAAGATAAAAAGGACTTCAAGTTTTACGAATTGTGGCAACAATCCAAGCAGCTGTTTACTAATGAAAGCAACAGTCGACTTGACTGTTTCTATTACTCTATGATACTCTACTTTCTTGCTTGTACATTAGATGACATTAAGACTCAATACAAAGGGATGATTAACAACTTCAACACTTCTTAATCCATGCTTGATTACATCAATAATCCTGAAAAGGTAAACTAAGATAACACAAATCAAATGGGCATGTCATCATCAACCATAAGGAACCCAACAAATTCCCCCTTTGATGATGACAAGCCCCAAACGAATGTATAAGCAATGTAAACACCTTGATTCAAGATTTTAAGCAAGCAAGATCAAATGATAGAAGGAATAATATTACCTTACCTAAGGCAAGAGCTAGAATCAAACTACCATGACAATTTTACATTGCCCCAAAATAAGATTCAAAACTAAGAAGGTTAGACAAGGCATTCGTTAATCAATATGCAAAGAGATTAAGAGCATGAGTTTACCTTTTCCCCCTCTTGACATCATCAAACGGATAGGGATGTCAAAAGCATTAGAGTGCAAATAATTCACAAGAAAACGCAAAAAGACACATGTAATCGTGACAAGGTAACAAAGTCAACATAAACATATGGATTAAACATAAGTTAACCATAGCTCACCATGGCTAAATAAAGTTTAACATACACTACCAAATGTCAAAATAACAAGTAAAGAAAATAATGTCTTAGAAGGGCACAATCAAGGTGGGGCAAAATGAAAAAGGCAGGGATAAGGGTTAAGGGGGCCGAGAGTAAAAGGGATAGGCTAAGGGGAGGAAGCTTGTTCACTATCCGAGCCACTACCCAAAGGATCATCATCCACATGAGCATCATCACCAATTTCCTTTGTTGACACGAGGGTGGAGATAATATCCACCTCACCACGGATGAGGTCCACTGTGGAAGCAAGGGCCGAGATAGCTAAATCTTTTTGATGGGCATCTTGCTTAATCCAAGCACTTAACTCAGCCATGGATTGAATAACTTCCCGCATACTACCCGTATTCACTTGACTAGATGACCCACCCTCCGGATCCTTCTTAATTTTCACCGAGATTAATTCATCATTTTCAACTTTGATAAGCATTTTCCCCATTTGACCATCACTCATAATGTCACACATGTCCAATGACCCCAAGCTAGTACTCACTAAAACCCCATGTGCCTTGAGCACAACCGACAACCATATTCCATAGGGTAAGTGTAGCACGCTAGAAGAGGGTCTACGAAGTTTGGTCGAAATAAGATGAAAACGCTTGAACATTAACCCAACTAAGTTCACCTTCTTATGAGTTGGAATGTGATAAATAAGGTATTGTTGGGCTATGGTGAGTTTTCCCCGATCACCCGAGGGATAAATTGGCCGATAAAGCATGTTAAAAATGATTCGAAGTGGAGGGGGTATTTGGGTATTACTCACAGGACCACAAGTGACGGCTTTGGGACACACGACTTGAGCAACATTAAGGGGTGAGGCATAAGGTAAAGCAACCCATGTTTCGGAGGGGAGTTTGTCATAACCTCCGACTGGGATATCAAGGGCGGTAGCAAAATCAGATTGAGAAAGTTTAAGAGGCTTACCATTCACCTTAGCCGTAAGAAATTCACCCGATTTATCAATACGAACGGTTGCAAAGAATTGAATCACCTCACTCACAAAGACCGGTTCACGCGTTTCCAACAATTTTTCCCAACCTTGAGCCAATATCATGTCACGGACAGTATGAAAAGCAGGAGGCTCGAACCAAGTTTGGTTGTAAACCCGAGGAGAATGGATAGCTTTGGGATTCATCAACCTCTCACAATTTTTGTAGATGGAGGTAGGGAGATCTATGATTTCAAGGTGATCCCAAACAATAGCCAAGTCCCATTTAGAGGTTAGAGAAACAGGATGCGAGGGAGAGAGGTACACCAATTTTTTTTCTTTGATTGTTTTGATTTTTCGAGAGGTGGTTCTTTGGGTGTGGGTGTTTCATCAGGGGAATTAACAAGAGGGTTTTCGATGTTGCTTTGTTCGATATTTTCAGAAATTGGGGGTAATTGGGATGAAGAGGCTTTTTCTTTCCTTTTGTTGTTTTTCTTCGCCGGAATCGGGTCAGACTCGGCGGACTTGGTAGGATTTTCATTCAAATCAAACTCAGTTTCTTCAGTATCTTTGACATCCATCAGAATCGGTTGGAGGAAGAGCTTGGGGATGAAGTGCTCTTCTTCCGAGCCTCCTCGAGTGCGACGTCCTACCATGGTGGAGATAGGGATGTCGTCTGGTGATGATGAAACAGTGGAGATCGGTGATGTTGTGGGTTTGGTGGATCTGGGTTAGGTGAAGGAATCGTGTTTGAGGTTTATGGAGGAAAGGCGTGGGAGATTTTGTGTGGGGGCATGGTTTGAGTTGTTGTTGTTGGTGGGTTAGATGTGACAGGTGGGGATGTCATGTTAGCTGGTTTGATGGGTATATGGGTATTGAAAGAGGTCTTGACCATGGTGGGTTAAGAGGTAGGTGATATTTGAGGGAGTTTGTGGATTTGGGAGATGAAAGGATAAGTGGATTAGGAGGTTTGGACGAGTATAGGGATAGATGGTGGGTTGAGGTAGTAAATGGCCCAATAAATGTGGGAGGTGAGGTAGTTGGCCCAACTTAAACACATTTAATTACTCGAAATAAAAACGCAAGGTAGCATATAATAAACATAAATTTAGATATGAGGTTGAGTGATTACCGACTCACAAATACGGTGTCAATTTTTGGTCTAAAAATGATGTCAATGCACTTAGAATACTCAAGCATATATCCAATTTCAATTTAACCAATTAAGGAAATTTGTAAAACTCACACTAAAAATCACAAGCTATTAATTAACCCAATTTCTAGTCTAAATTTCTCAAAATGTTCTCTTGCAAGTGGCTTAGTGAAAATATCGGCAATTTGATTTTCGGTTTTGCAAAAGATAAGTTTAATATGTCCTTTTTCCACATGATCACGAATAAAGTGATGACGAATATCAATATGTTTGGTTTTAGAGTGTTGAATAGGATTTTTGGAAATATTTATTGCACTCGTATTATCACACATTAAGGGAATGGAGTCAAAAATAATACCAAAATCCAAGAGTTGTTGTTTTACCCAAAGGAGTTGAGAACAACAATGTGCCGCACTAACATACTCACTTTCGGCCGTAGAAAGAGCTACCGTGTTTTGTTTCTTTGAGCCCCAAGAAGTCAAGCAAGGACCCAAGAACGTTGCAATTCCGGAGGTACTCTTTCTATCCACCGTGCACCCCGCATAGTCCGCATCCGAAAAGCCTATGAGATCAAAAGGACAATGTAAAGGGTACTATAAGTAAATATTTTGTGTTCCAATCAAATACCGAAGAATTCGTTTAACGGCTTTAAAATGTGATTCTTTCGGATTTGCTTGGAACCTAGCACATAAACAAACACTAAAGAGAATGTCGGGATGACTTGCGGTCAAGTAGAGAAGTGAGCCTATCATACCTCTATACACTTTATCACTAACATTCTTACCGAGTTCATCTTTGTCCAATTTGGACCCGCCTACCATAGGTGTATCATGAGGCTTACCATTAGTCATCCCAAATTTCTTAAGCATTTCCTTAATATACTTTTGTTGATGGATCATGATTCCATCCTTTGATTGCTTAATTTGGAGCCCAAGGAAAAATCCTAGCTCACCCATCATGCTCATTTCAAACTCCGATTTCATTAGTTCCGAAAAATATAAGTAAAGGAGTTCATTTGTTGCACCAAATATAATGTCATCCACATATACTTGTACAACCAATAGTTCACTGGACTGTTGCTTTAAGAACAATGTTTTGTCAACGTTTTAAAACCATTTTCAATAAGAAATTTAGACAATCTATCATACCAACATCTTGGTGCTTGTTTTAAACCATAAAGAGCTTTGTCTAATTTGAAAACATGGTTAGGCAAGTCATTGTTCTCAAAACCCGGTGGTTGCTCTACAAAGACATCTTCTTCCAAATATCCATTTAAGAAAGCGGTTTTGACATCCATTTGGAAGAGTTTAATGCCTTTGTGAGCCGCAAAAGCTATAAGAAATCGTATGGCCTCAAGTCTAGCTACCGGTGCATAGGTTTCATCGTAATCAATACCCTCTTGTTGGTTATAACCTTGCACCACTAGTCCAGCCTTGTTCCTTACAATTTCTCCCGAGTCATCAAGCTTGTTGCGAAAGACCCGCCTAGTACCAATGACGGTACGATTAGTCGGTCTAAGGACTAAGTGCCATACCTCGTTTCTTTTGAATTGATTGAGCTCTTCTTGCATAGCAAGCAACCGATCTGCATCGATCAAGGCGCGTTACATTTGAAGGTTCAATTTGAGAAAGGAAGGCATTGTGGGCACAATACTCATTGAGATGAGCGAGATTGTTGAGGGATGATCTTGTTCGAATCCCCGAGTTGAGATCACTTGTGAGATTAGTGAGTGGATGAGAGCTTTGATGTTTCCACTTCTTTGGAACAATGGTTTCTTGTTCCCCTCAACAAAGACATCGATCCTGATGGACTGTTTCTTTTGGCCTGGAAGGATCTTCATCCTCACTGTTTTGGGTTACTTGATTCGGGAGGTGGAGGCAACGATCGTTGGTCTGCATTGCTTCGAGAGAAGAAACAAGAGCAGAGGTGCTACGTGTTCCCCCCGAGTTCTTTGATCTCCTTTGAAGGTGACAGTCTCGTATCATTGCAATTCGATCTTTGGGAGCTTCTTCATCCGCGAACACGAAGTCCTTTCGAACAAGACCAATCTCAAACTCATCGTCATCGCTATCATCATCATCATTCACGTTTTGTACATGTACAAGCACACTAGATTCATCAAAAATGACATGAATGCTTTCTTCAATTAACAAGGTTCGTTTATTGTAGACTTTATAGGCCTTGCTATGGTCGGAGTACCCAATAAATACTCCTTCATCACTACGTGGATCGAACTTACCCAAGTTGTTTTTACCATTGTTATGAACAAACCATTTGCTTCCAAAACATCTAAAATATGAAATCTTGGGTTTTCTTCCACGTAGCGATTCATAGGGAGTTTTATTCAATATACTCCTTATCATGACACGATTATGAATGTAGCAAGCGGTATTTACCGCTTCAGCCCAAAAGTTCTTAGGCAACTTACTAGATAATAACTGTAATACCCGTAATTTGATAATTATTTATATTAATAATTTACGCATTTTAAATAACTAATTATAATAAGCTCATAATTTTTAAGCAGGTATATGATGGAATAATATATATTATAATGGAATAATATATAATATCATGGAATAATAAGTGAGTCGGAAAGTAATTAGGTAATAATACTAATATTACTAATATTACTAATATTACTAATTATACTATACTAATATTACTAATTATATTATTAATTGTATTTTCTAATAATTAAAGTAATTAGGTAATAAGTTTCCTAATTAGTATTCTATACATCTAAACCTAGACTATATATATATATAAAGAAATCTGAAAATAGTTCATAAAAAGAAGGAAGAGATCTAAAATAAAGAAGGAGAAATCGTCTTGCATAATCGTGTTAAGGTAAGAATTAAAAACCGTCTTAAATTAATTGTATATACGTTAAACAGCTTGTAACATTGACAGTTAATGACCATTGTACGCTGCCTTACACGGAACCCTATGGACCACGACTTTGACCATAGGTAGAATGGACCACCGTGACCTCAATGGACCATGCCGTGACCACCGACAACCGACCTAGGGTGGAAATTAAGGGTGGTTTACGCGGGTGGTGATGGTTATATTTGTTTAATTGGAAACCCGAATTAGACCCTTAATTAGATGAGTCTTGACCTGGGCTTGGTGGGGTTGTGACGGGGTGATGTAGTCGACCATGGGAGATGTGTCGTGGTGGCTTTGCGTGGTGGTTTTTAGCGGCGGTGGTCGGATTTCGCGAAAACAGGGGAAACAGGGGAAGGATATGAACACGGTTTTAGGACGGGAACCGTGGCCATGTTGGTGGATATGCCGAGGAAAGGGGACCACCCCTGGAGTCACCGTGAGACAGTGGCGTCAACGGTGGTGGCCAGAGGTGGTAGTGGTGGCCGTGGAGGTGTTGGCGAGGCGTTATTTACAGGGGATTTGTCGATGTCGGGTTTTCGGTGTATTGATTGTTGTTGTTTCTAGGACGTGTAGGGCAGCCGTGAGTGGTGTTACTGCTGGTTGTTTGTGCGTGGCAAGGGGGTTGAGTGTAGTGGTGGCTCACGGGGTGGTGGCTGCCGTGCTCATGGTGGGTATCAGGTGGTTGCGTCGTGTGATTGTATGGGGTGTTAGAGGGATGCGGGTTGAATTGTCGTGTATGGAAATTTGGTTTACACGTGAGTAGGGTGATCATACACATTATTGTATTATAATATTTGGGTGAGGGACCCGAGTTTAAATTGTTAGTCGGGTGTTGACACGAGTTTTGAGAAGTCGGGATTTAAATATAATAACTCCGTATTTATCGTATAATTGTTTTATAATTAGTTTAATTATTCAACACGGGTTGAACATTGGTTTAGTTTGTATAGCTTGATATGGGTTTTGACCGATAATTAAGACGGATTTTACATAATAATTTAACGATAACATAATTAATATAATTAAATTATAATTGATTAAAATAATGAATATAATTTATAATTGAATTATTATTATTATATTTGTTAGGTGACGGGTTGTTGAAGAGTTATTTGATTGATTTGCTTTGCTTGGATTGCGTAATTGGGGTGCTTGCTTTCGAGGTAGGATAATCTACTCAACTATATCTGGTTTGCGTGTTTAATACGTGAATGTATTGAAAGGATGATTGGTGTATGATTGCTTATTTAACTAAGCTAACTGAGTGATTAACTTTGTTAATTGTTGGAGTTTTGTATATTTTATACGATTATATTGTGGAATGGTTTATGAGAATTGGACTGCCCCCAGGCTTAGTCTCTGGTGGATAATGTGAGTGGTGATTGGACTGCCCCAGGCTTAGTCTCTGGTCGATAACGTGTGTGAATAATTGGAAGGCCCCAGGCTTAGTCTCTGGTGGATAACGTTGATGGTTGATGTCGTTATATGACACGTGAGCAGTTGAGATTGAAATATTGACAATTGTGAGAGATTGGTTGTTTTAATGTATTTTATCCTACTCAACCTCGTGGTTGACCGTGTATTCGTGAACGCCTGTGATGAACCATAATGGGGAGCAGATTTGACAGGTACTAAAGATTAGCTGACTTGGGAGCTATGGGATGCGTGAGGACTTGGCCAATCTACCTAGAAGTCTAGACCACATAGAAGATTTTATCACTTATTTATTTTCCGCTGCGAGTTGTATTTATTTTATATTAAGTTTAGTTGGTTAATTTGTAATAAATATGTAATCATTAAAGTTTTATTTAAGTACTTTGGTGAGTTGGACTTTGTTATCTATTACCTCGGGAAACCGAGATGGTAACAGTCCTATTTATTTGGGAATGTCTAGTTAAAGGCTCCTGAATAAATGGGGGTGTTACAAAGTGGTATCATAGCAAAACGATCCTCAGGCCTAACCAATGAACATAATAATGAACATAGGATGTGTCTAATAAAATGAACCCGGATAGAAACTGTTAGGAGCCCACTTAAGGCTTGGGATGAGTTAGGGGCCCCCTCACACCAAACTTCTGGCCCTTTCAGTTTTGAACCGGTTCCCTTGAGAGATATTACAGAGTGGGGTAATTTAAAATGGATATTGTTTATTTTGTCGTAGGAGTTTTGGTTGCTTTGTTTGAATATTGTTTTCATTGATGACTGAGTTTACGGGACGTAACCTTGATTTTAAG
This sequence comes from Silene latifolia, assembly GCF_048544455.1. Taxonomy (NCBI): domain Eukaryota; kingdom Viridiplantae; phylum Streptophyta; class Magnoliopsida; order Caryophyllales; family Caryophyllaceae; genus Silene; species Silene latifolia. The sequence continues at coordinate 289,524,883 of NC_133538.1, forward strand.
GGATGTGGAGTGGATGAAATGAGGAGTTGATGTTGAACTGTTTTGATCATGAGCATGAAAGTAATTATAAATTGATTTTATGGTTGAACTTTGTGTGATAGTAGAATCATGTCTAGTGATATGCGGTTGTGTAAATCCCAAAGCCATGTTATTTAAAATATATTATGAAATGATTTAGCTTGTGATATGAATGCTTTAGAGTATATACTAGTCGTGTGTGAAAGTTTATCGACCAAGTTGTGTTGATATAGGAGTAGAAGGGTGTTAATAAGGGCTTGTGACCTAGTAGAAAGGAACCTAGAGCTGAACTTTATTCCGTCAGATTTTACCTCTATTTGATTTAGTTGCCATTTGACCTCCGTTCATCATACATGGTTGGAATTTTTATGAGTGATAACCCAATGAGTTAGCTTACCAATTCCGTTGGTCTCGTGTTTAAAATTTTTACGGTTTGGGAGAAATAAATAATTTAGTGGACAGTGGTCAGAATGTTCCTGTACAGTTAAGTTTTTGACAAACGATTTTGTAAAATTTCTCATTTAATTTGTACTTAACATTTTTACCTAATTCCAACTCCATTGTTTAAAAGACTCAAATATCTTTTCAAATTGATACGCCACGTTTCAAGGTGAAGTTTTGACAATTAATAGTGATTTTTACAAGTTCACCTAAAACTTTGACTTTTTGCTGATGAGTTTTTGTTTCGACCCACTGAATTGCAAAAATCTTTATAAATTAATTATTCGAGATTTGTACTTAATTCTTTTTCTTATGCTTTAAAATTTCTTTATATTCTCTGGAAAATATAAAAACTCAACGTGGAATGTAATGGTTAATTAATGGTGAATTTTGAAAGTTACAGCTTGACTTTGATTCCCGAAAACGAGAGTCTTTCCAAAAGATTAATATAAATGTCTTATAAGTCCTTAACCTGTGATAGTTGAGGGGTAGGAGTGATCATAGGAAGATATAATAAAGGGTTATAAAAGGATAGAATTGACCACGCCTTGTCTTTGTAAGTGTAGAATATTTAAAATGTTAAGCTATCTTTACTCGGGTAGGAACTTATGTTGTCTTGTTTTACTTTTATAGAACCATGCCTCCAAAGAGATCTACACCTACACCCTCTACCATGTCCCAAGATGAGATTGATCGTTTGATAGCTATGAATGAGGCTTTGACTGCAGCATTGAAGGCTAAGGGGTCAGTTCAGGATCCAGCAAAAATGAGTGCTAGTATTGCAAGGCACAACCCGACGAAGTATGACGGATTAGGTGAACCATCCTTACTAGGAGATTGGCATAGGGAGTTTGATAACCTTTTTGAGTTGCTAGGATGTAAGTAGATCAAGCTGCTTACTATTTGAGGGGAAAAGCGGGTTTGTGGTGGAATCGTAGTAAGGAGGTCTTAAGGGAAGCTTGGAGGGAGAGTGATGAACCTTTTATCACTTGGAAGGGGTTTAAGGAAACTATGAGAGCTGTATTTGTACCAGAACATATTAGGAGTAAGATGAGAGCCGAATTTGATTCTTTCAAGATGACTGAGGAGATGACAGTAGAGACTTATTATAACCGGTTTATGGAATTGTCAGAATATGTAGCTGATTTGAATTTTAGTGATGAGATGTTGGCACTCAGGTTTGAAAAAGGATTAACGACCACTATTAAGAAGAGGCTTGCAGCTGGTCAACCAAGTACCATGGATGATGTTTATCAACGAGCTGGGCATGCGGAGAGGATTGCAGATATGTTAAAGGAAGAGAGGAGGGAGAAGGAGGAGAAGAAGGGAAAGAGCGAGAAAAGAAAGGTTGAGTCTTCTAGTGAGAATGTTGGGAGTAAGAAACAAAATTCTAACCAATATCACTCTTACTTTGTTAGTAGTGCGCCAATGGGAGGAGTGAGCCGTGGGAGTGATGGTCGGTCGGTGGCTAGTAGAGATTTTGTTGGTAGTTGCTTCAGGTGTGGTAAATTGGGCCATAAGATCATAGATTGTAGAGTAAATTTGGGCAAGCAAGGAGGTGGCAATGGAAATGGGGGTTATGAGAGTCAAAACCAAAGGAACTATCAAACTCCGGTACAGAGTACAGGGAGCAATAGAAATGCAGGGCAATGGGGTACCCAGAGGAGCTACAACAATAAGCAAGGCAATGGAGGTGATCAGAGTAATGGTGGAAAGACATTTGGAACAGCTAGTACAGTACAAGGGAATGGGGAGAAGGGTAACTAGTATTTATTTGAGAGGATTAGACTCTTGTCATTTATATAAGTATTAAGTTGTTAGTAGTTTTAATAAAGTAGTAGTAGTTCCGAAACTTCGGGACGAAGTTTATTTTTAGGAGGGTAGAATGTGACACCTCTTGTTTTGAGTTAATTTTGTGATACATTTCGTGTTTTAAGTTTATTTGCGATACATTTTGATAAATATGATATAGTTTGATAATGGTTAAGTAATTTAATTGTGTTGCAATGATAATGAGTTAAAATGGCAGTTAGGTGTGTTGATGGTTCTTGAGACTTTTGTATCATTTTTTTTTTAGTGAACTTCGGGTCGAAGTTCGTTTTAAGGAGGGAAGACTGTAATACCCGTAATTTGATAATTATTTATATTAATAATTTACGCATTTTAAATAACTAATTATAATAAGCTCATAATTTTTAAGCAGGTATATGATGGAATAATATATATTATAATGGAATAATATATAATATCATGGAATAATAAGTGAGTCGGAAAGTAATTAGGTAATAATACTAATATTACTAATATTACTAATATTACTAATTATACTATACTAATATTACTAATTATATTATTAATTGTATTTTCTAATAATTAAAGTAATTAGGTAATAAGTTTCCTAATTAGTATTCTATACATCTAAACCTAGACTATATATATATATAAAGAAATCTGAAAATAGTTCATAAAAAGAAGGAAGAGATCTAAAATAAAGAAGGAGAAATCGTCTTGCATAATCGTGTTAAGGTAAGAATTAAAAACCGTCTTAAATTAATTGTATATACGTTAAACAGCTTGTAACATTGACAGTTAATGACCACTGTACGCTGCCTTACACGGAACCCTATGGACCACGACTTTGACCATAGGTAGAATGGACCACCGTGACCTCAATGGACCATGCCGTGACCACCGACAACCGACCTAGGGTGGAAATTAAGGGTGGTTTACGCGGGTGGTGATGGTTATAGCTGTCGAATTGGAAACCCGAATTAGACCCTTAATTAGATGAGTCTTGACCTGGGCTTGGTGGGGTTGTGACGGGGTGATGTAGTCGACCATGGGAGATGTGTCGTGGTGGCTTTGCGTGGTGGTTTTTAGCGGCGGTGGTCGGATTTCGCGAAAACAGGGGAAACAGGGGAAGGATATGAACACGGTTTTAGGACGGGAACCGTGGCCATGTTGGTGGATATGCCGAGGAAAGGGGACCACCCCTGGAGTCACCGTGAGACAGTGGCGTCAACGGTGGTGGCCAGAGGTGGTAGTGGTGGCCGTGGAGGTGTTGGCGAGGCGTTATTTACAGGGGATTTGTCGATGTCGGGTTTTCGGTGTATTGATTGTTGTTGTTTCTAGGACGTGTAGGGCAGCCGTGAGTGGTGTTACTGCTGGTTGTTTGTGCGTGGCAAGGGGGTTGAGTGTAGTGGTGGCTCACGGGGTGGTGGCTGCCGTGCTCATGGTGGGTATCAGGTGGTTGCGTCGTGTGATTGTATGGGGTGTTAGAGGGATGCGGGTTGAATTGTCGTGTATGGAAATTTGGTTTACACGTGAGTAGGGTGATCATACACATTATTGTATTATAATATTTGGGTGAGGGACCCGAGTTTAAATTGTTAGTCGGGTGTTGACAAGAGTTTTGAGAAGTCGGGATTTAAATATAATAACTCCGTATTTATCGTATAATTGTTTTATAATTAGTTTAATTATTCAACACGGGTTGAACATTGGTTTAGTTTGTATAGCTTGATATGGGTTTTGACCGATAATTAAGACGGATTTTACATAATAATTTACACGATAACATAATTAATATAATTAAATTATAATTGATTAAAATAATGAATATAATTTATAATTGAATTATTATTATTATATTTGTTAGGTGACGGGTTGTTGAAGAGTTATTTGATTGATTTGCTTTGCTTGGATTGCGTAATTGGGGTGCTTGCTTTCGAGGTAGGATAATCTACTCAACTATATCTGGTTTGCGTGTTTAATACGTGAATGTATTGAAAGGATGATTGGTGTATGATTGCTTATTTAACTAAGCTAACTGAGTGATTAACTTTTTAAATTGTTGGAGTTTTGTATATTTTATACGATTATATTGTGGAATGGTTTATGAGAATTGGACTGCCCCAGGCTTAGTCTCTGGTGGATAATGTGAGTGGTGATTGGACTGCCCCAGGCTTAGTCTCTGGTGGATAACGTGTGTGAATAATTGGAAGGCCCCAGGCTTAGTCTCTGGTGGATAACGTGGATGGTTGATGTCGTTATATGACACGTGAGCAGTTGAGATTGAAATATTGACAATTGTGAGAGATTGGTTGTTTTAATGTATTTTATCCTACTCAACCTCGTGGTTGACCGTGTATTCGTGAACGCCTGTGATGAACCATAATGGGGAGCAGATTTGACAGGTACTAAAGATTAGCTGACTTGGGAGCTATGGGATGCGTGAGGACTTGGCCAATCTACCTAGAAGTCTAGACCACATAGAAGATTTTATCACTTATTTATTTTCCGCTGCGAGTTGTATTTATTTTATATTAAGTTTAGTTGGTTAATTTGTAATAAATATGTAATCATTAAAGTTTTATTTAAAGTACTTTGGTGAGTTGGACTTTGTTATCTATTACCTCGGGAAACCGAGATGGTAACAGTCCTATTTATTTGGGAATGTCTAGTTAAAGGCTCCTGAATAAATGGGGGTGTTACAATAACATTGTTCTAGCCATTCCTTCAAGGGTTCTATTCATCCTTTCAACCACACCATTTTGTTGTGGGGTTCTAGGAGCCGAGAAGTTATGGTCTACACCATTGTCATCACAATAAGCACCAAATGATGAGTTTTCGAATTCGGTTCCGTGATCGGTTCTCATTGAAACAAGTTTTAAACCAAGTTTATTTTGAATTTTTCTTAACCAAATTAGAAACTCATCAAATGTCTCATCCTTAGAGCTTAGGAAGAGTGCCCAAACGAACCTAGAGTAATCATCAACAATGACACACACATAACGACTACCACCTCTACTTCTAGTTCTCATTGGTCCACATAAGTCGATATGTAAAAGTTGAAAAGGTTGAGATGTACTTATAATTCTTTTGGATTTAAAGGAACTTCTAACATGTTTACCTCTAGCACATTCATCACATACTTTATCAAAATCAAACTTTATATTAGGAATGCCTTCAACTAAGTCAAGTCTTTTAAGGGTATTAAGAGTTTTTGTACTAACATGACCAAACCTTTTATGCCATAACCAAGGATCATTGTTCATTACACTCATGCAAGACATGGTGTGACCGGATAGAGAGTTCAAATTAGTTAAGTAAACATCTTTGACACGTCTTCCTTCGAGTATTAGTTCATTAGTAGTGGCATCAAATATTCGACACACATTAGCACTAAATTCTACAAAGTTACCCTTATCACAAAGTAGAGAGATGCTAAGGAGATTATGTTTCAAACCTTTGACAAGCCGCACATTGTCGACACAAAGTAATGATGACTTACCAACTTTTCCAATGCCAATTACTTCACCTTTCTTGTTGTCACCAAACCTTACCGTGCCACCATCATATGCTTTAAGTGAGAGGAATTGGCTTCTATCACCCGTCATGTGACGAGAGCATCCACTATCCAAGTACCAATTGCGGCCGCCTCTCACCAAGCCCTACACAAAATTAGTTTTTGAGTTTAGGAACCCAAATGAATTTGGGTCCCTTTTTGTGATCAACATAACTTGTGGTGTCTTTCTTAATGCTCATTTGCTTTAATGTTTTGGTATTCTTGTCAATATCATCAAACCGTTTTGTACATCCATTGAAAACATGACCATTGTCACCACAATAATTGCAAATGATGTATTCGGGAAGACCCACGTATTTCCTTCCTCTAAAATCGGTTTTAGGCTTCTGGATGCAACAGTCAGTCTGACTGTTCCATTTGAACCCCAAACCAACAACTTTATCATATTTCTCGGTTTGATTCGTGAGGAAGTTTAACACGGTTTGACTTCCTTCCCATTTTTCAGTGATGTTCTTAGCATTAACAAGTTCATTGGTCAAGTCATTGACACGTGAGAGAAGATGCAAATTCTTTTCTTTTTCTCTCTTGAGTTCATCATTGTTAACACTTTCTATGGACAATCTTTTCTCAATAATGAAGTCATGGGTGTGGTTATTGAGTTTAGACACGAGATATATGATTCTTTCTTTGGACTCTTCATATTTAGATGTCATCTCGTCAAGTCTTTGGTTTAGATCAACGATTTCATCGGATCTATGATGAGGAGAAGACCTATAAGTGCTACATTCGGGCATACCTTTTTGAAAGAAAGTAAGCCTATCATGGAGGACTTCTATTTCATTCTTGAGACAAACAACCTCACCCTTAAGACACGTGTTTTCATTTTCCAAACATTTAATCTTTTCTTTAGACTTGTCTAAATTCTTGTCAGAAGCAACAATCTTAGACACTGTTTCTCTTAAGTCTACAACTTCAACTACAAGGTCATAGATCTCATTCTCAAGAGCATCTTTGTCCTTCAAAAGATCATCACGTTCCTTGGTTAGTGAGGAAACTTGTATCACCAAGGTAGTGTTGACATTTTCAAGGTCAGAGACGTCCGTGGGTGTCAACCTAAGATGCTCTAGTTCTTTAGTCAAATGTTTGTTTAACTTGTTGACTCTTTTAACTTCATCATATGCCTCATAGGTGACAGTGACGCTGTCTGTTGCTTTCAGTTCATTTTTCAGATTAAAGTTCTCTTGAACAATTTCCTCAATCTCATTTTGCATTACCTCGAGTTTATCATTTTGAAACCGGCACTTATCAAAAAGTTGGTCAAGAAGCTTACATACTTTCTCTTTGGAGTAAGTTCTAGCCTTGGCCTTTAGATGATTTACCTCGTTGTCGGAATCGGAGTCGGAATCGTAGGGGTTAGCCATGAGGCATCTTAAGTGTTCAAGTTTTGAGGTTTTTGAGACTTTTTCTTTACCATGATTTGCAAGGCACATTTTAGCCTCAAGTTCCTCCTCGATGAGTTCCTCATCTTCCTCGGAGTCGGACATTCCCCAAATAGCACTCATGACTCTATGTTTATAGTCCTTTTTAACTTTTTCTCTTCTTTCCTTTGATTTGATTTCTTCCCACTTGGGACATTCTTTAATTTGGTGAGTTTTATCACCACATTTAAAGCATCCCACGGTGGAGTTAGGTCATTTCTTAGGAAAGCGTTTTTTCGAGTAATTATTAGTGAACCTTTTGTTTCCTTGTCCATTGACCAACCCGGCTAGATTCCTTGTGAACATAGCAAACTCGTCTTCCTCCTCATCTTCTCCATCACTTGGAGAGGATGTGAGGGCGAGACTCTTTCCCTTTGATGACTCACTAGAATGCTTATCGAGGTTAAACTCGTGAGCCATTAGTGATCCCATTAGTTCATGAAGAGATAGGGTTGACAAGTCTTTAGCTTCCTCTATGGCGGTGACTTTAGGTTGCCATTTAGGGGTTAGACTACGAAGGATTTTTCGAATGATGTCCTCGGACTCGAAATTCCTTCCTAGACTTTTAAGCTCATTAATAATACAAGAAAAACGTGAAGAGAAATTATTTAAGGACTCGTCTTTTGACATTCTAAACATCTCATATTGTTGCATGAGAAGGTCAATACGGTGTTTTCTTACTTGGGACGTCCCTTCATAGGCAAGTACAAGGGAATCCCAAATAGATTTTGCCGTAGGACATCCGGAAATACGACTAACTTCCCCCTCACCAACACAACGTTGAAGAATCGACATTGCTTTGGAATTCTTTTCGGCAAGTTTGAAGTCGTTCTCATTGTAATTTCTTTCCTCTTTTGTCTTGGTGAAACCGTTTAGAATATCGGTTTCCTCAATGGAAAGAGGTCCATTTTGGATGATGTTCCAACATTGATAATCGATACTTTTGATGTAATGTTCCATTTTGAGTTTCCACCATCCAAAATTCGAACCGGTAAAGACCGGGATCTTGGAGTGTTTCTCGGAATCCATTACCCACGAATCAAACTCTAAGGCGATTAGCCTCGATCAAGAGCACGAGGCTCTGATACCAATTGTTGAGTTTATGGATTCAAGTACCTAAGAGGGGGAGGGGGTGAATTAGGTACTATTTAAAAATTATAACTTCAACTTTATTGAATTAAAATGAGTTACGAGGACAAAAGAGATGAGAGGATACTTTGAATAATATTGAAAGACTAAACAAGTATCACGATGAATGTTTGCTGAAGTATGAAAGTAACAATCGTTCTGACTGTGGCTATTTGTCTCGGATTTGTGGAATACGACTGCAGACCAAATGTGACAAGATGATGAATATTATTACTTGAAGGTTTAGCAAAGCAAAACAAACAAACAAAATAAATTGCAGCGGAAATAAAGTAAAACAATTGAACACGAGATTTTTGAATTGGTTCGGCAAGAAACTCAAGTGCCTACGTCCAATCTACCTTTTTATTGCTTTCTTTTAGTGATCTACTCCGACAACTAAAAGACCCTTACAATAAAAGACACCAACCTACTCCGGTTGTAAAGCTAGTACAAGAACTACTCCGTTCTTATGACAAGCTAACTCGCAACCTACTCCGGTTGCCAAGAGTTAAAGACTACTCCATCCTAAACTCTACTAACACACTTAGAATGTTATAGGATCAAGTTTCCACTAACATATTCTTAGCAAAGAATAGAGATGGACAACTTTTACAAGATCAACAATTCTTAAGCAAGAGAGTTTAGTATTATAAAAATAACAGATAGCCATGATGTAACAACTTGAAGACTTTTAAAGGTTTTTGCAAAGACACACGATGTTTAAGCTTTAAAAACAATTTGCAAAGTTGGAAAAATTATTTCAGAAAAGTCTTGGGATTTTATGAAGGAGAGGCACGCCTTTTATAGAGGAAATGGGTGAGGAGGTTGCTAGGGTTTTGAAGGGTCAAAGACCACACATGTGAAGGACATTTGCAACCACCCAAAACTTGCACCAAAGAGGGCTCTTTTGCAAAGGCAAGAATAGAGAAAGAGTGTTTGAAAGATATCCTTAAAAGCTCATGCAAATTCAGAAAACAAAGGATGTGAGACAAGTCACATGATGACAAGTTAACACAAATATGGCAAAAAGCATTTTTTGTTTTCTAAAAGACCAAAGGGTTGAATTTGCATAAAGAGGAAATATTTTGAAATTAATAATAATTCAAACCACTCTTTATTGAAGAGCATCTCCTAATAAAATCTGAAGTTTTATCTTTGAAAAATAAGAGTCACGTGAAAGCTTTTTGAAAGATAAAAAGGACTTCAAGTTTTACGAATTGTGGCAACAATCCAAGCAATTTGTTTACTAATGAAAGCAACAGTCGACTTGACTGTTTCTATTACTCTATGATACTCTACTTTCTTGCTTGTACATTAGATGACATTAAGACTCAATACAAAGGGATGATTAACAACTTCAACACTTCTTAATCCATGCTTGATTACATCAATAATCCTGAAAAGGTAAACTAAGATAACACAAATCAAATGGGCATGTCATCATCAACCATAAGGAACCCAACAAATTCCCCCTTTGATGATGACAAGCCCCAAACGAATGTATAAGCAATGTAAACACCTTGATTCAAGATTTTAAGCAAGCAAGATCAAATGAGAGAAGGAATAATATCTATCCTCTCCTCCCTTGTTGGCAAAACCAGTCAAAGACGAACCCCTGACAGTATACCTGTAAGTCACGAAAACTGCTATCAATGCAGTCCTGGTCAAAGAAGCGGACGGACAACAACACCCTGTCTATTACGTCAGTAAAAGTCTACTAGATGCAGAGATCGGGTATGGCCTACTTGAAAAATACGCTTTAGCTTTAATTATGAGTTGCACAAAATTAAGACCATACTTTGAAATCCACCCTATAATAGTCAGAACCAATCTTCCTATCAAGTCTGTACTTAGGAAACCAGAATTTTCCGGACGAATGTGCAAATGGCCAGTCCAGCTAAGCACATACAACATAACATTTGAACCAAGGACAGCAATTAAGTCACAAGCACTAGCAGACTTTGTGGCTGATTTTAGTCCAGCCCTAGAACCCGACCTAATAAAAGAAGTAAATAGATTGATCAATGACCAAACAGACCTAGAATGGACCCTATTTGTCGATGGTGCATCCAACATGAGGGGCACATGCCTGGGGTAGTACTAAAATCGCCACAGGGGATAAGATTGTACAAGCTATAAGCTGTGCATTCGAAGCTACCAACAATGAGGCAGAATATGAAGCCCTAATAGCTGGATTAAAGGTATGTATTGACCTTGGTGTACAAAACCTAAAGGTATGTACTGATTCCCTTCTTATTTCAAACCAAGTAAATGGAGTATATACTGCAAAAGACTCAAAAATGATGCTTTATTTGGAAGTTGTCCAAAATTTAAAAAGGAAATTTTGAAATTTTAACATTGATCAAATACCAAGGGACTTGAATACCCAGGCCGATGCCCTAGCCGGCCTGGGATCCAACTTCAGTCCCCCTGATTTTGATAAAATCCTCATCGTACATTGATTAGAACCAGCAATAAACAAACAAGATGAAAGTTTCCCAATATATATTGCCAATTCATGGACAAAACCTTACTATGATTGGCTCCAACAGGGAATCCTCCCCCTGAATAAGTAAGATGCTAGGGCACTCAAAATTAAAACTGCTTCATATACTATTATTAACAACGTGCTTTTTAAGAAGTCGCAGGCAGGACCATACCTCAGATGCCTGGAACCACAAGAAGCTGAGCAGATACTATCAGAAATCCATGGAGGATACTGTAGAAATCACAAAGGCGGAAGGAGCCTGGCAAGCAAAGTACTCAGAACAGGTTATTTCTGGCCCACTCTGAGGGCCGATTGTCTGGAATTCAGCTCTAAATGCGAAGCCTGCCAGATTTATGGACCTTATATTCACCAGCCATCTGAGGAACTACATTTCATATCCGCCTCCTGGCCATTTATGAAGTGGGGCATGGATATAGTAGTAAACTACCTCAAGAACCTGGGCAAAAAGTTTTTATGCTAGCAATGACTGACTACTTCTCCAAGTGGATAGAAGCTGATTCATACAGGCAAGTCAAAGAAAAGGATGTCATAGCATTCATGAAACGCAACATCATATGTAGATATGGCATCCCTTCTGAAATAGTATGCGACAATGGCACGCAATTCGTGGGAAAAAGAACAGCAGCCTTCTGTGCTCAATGGAACATCAACCTGGTAACCTCCACACCAAGATATCCAAAAGCTAACGGCCAAGCAGAATCTAGTAACAAAGTAATAATCAGTTACCTAAAGAAGAACCTAGAAAGAAGGAAAGGTAGATGGGCTGAAGAACTCCCCTTGGTCCTCTGGGCTGACAGAACCACGCCTAAAACATCCACAGGCCAAACCCCCTACTGTTGGGGTTGGTGTCCTTAACAGTTAGTGCAAGGACTTATAAACCTCTAAAAGGATCAAAGGGCATACTTTGGTATTATTATCAGTTGATCCACGTTTATCAATAACGGTTGGCTTGCTAGATAAGTTTGACGTTATTGTCATACAGATGGCGGTGATCAACTGGTCCCTAAACGTCACACCTATAGGATACGTTCGAGAGATGTGACGGTATGAAAATACTGTCATGTAGATGCCAAAATTGACTAACCAGTTAGTCCGAGTTATTTGACTAGTAATTAGTCAAATATGTGATGTTGAGATATTATATTTAATACGGATTAAATATCATGGGCTAAGGCGAATTAACCAGTTAATTCGTAAAATTAAATATACGTGACTTATATTTAATTAAATGTATATTAAAAATAATTATACAATACTGCTTTGTCGGACACGAATTAACAATTCAGCTAACCCGTATAATTAGCTGATGCCTTAATTTCCGATAACCGATAACAGTTTATAATATAAACCGCATCATATACATTTTAGCGAGACGGGTCGGATCATCGGATCACTAGTCAAATGAGGAGAAAGTGGAAAGCCCACTCCCTCCTCTCTTGACCCGCGGACCGAGGTTAACAAAAGGAGAGACTCCCTCTCCTTTTGACCTAGCGATTTCATTTTGTAAAACTAGGGTTTTGAAGAGTATTCTTCTCTGAAAAACCCGAGATCTCTCATCTCAACAAAACTCACAACAGTTCTCCCTATATTGCAAGGCAATCGGAGAACACTGTTCTAGCACAAGGGCATATCTCGGACCAAGTCTTGGGTGCAACGGTTAGGAGGAAATCTGCTTAGATTTCTGTTCTTTACGCCGCAATTTAAAGGACCCGAGGTTGATTTCTTGTTCCTTATCGTTTCTTTATGTTTTTCGTTTTATGACTATATTCGCATGTAAATTTTACGTTATAGTCCTACAATTAAAGGGGTAGTATACGGATATTAACCCACAAGTGGTATCAGAGCGAGGCCACGTAAATTTTTATATGTGTTTTTCATAAAACGTTTTTGAAACGATGATTTCGTGCTTCGAATTCCGTGCCATGTATACACGGCAGAAATTTTTTTGGAAACCGTGTCATGTATTACACGGTTATTTCATCTTGTTTTCAATTTGTTTTATACATATTGTTGTTTTATACGGAGATTATAACAATATGTCAAATTTTATCAAATTGTTAAATTTGTTTTGATGCGTTTTGATCAAAATTGAAATTGTTTCTGTCTCGAAAATAAGTTTTCACGAGGGTTTTTAAGTTTTCAGAGACTTTTGCACTCGATCGACCAAGTTTTTAATCGATCGAGTGGCTTTTCTGGATATTTTTTGCTCGATCGAGTCCCTGCTGTACTCGATCGACCCTGTTCCAAAATTTTTTACTCGATCGAGTCCTTGCTGTACTCGATCGACCTGTTTTCAAAACCCCTCTGCTCGATCGAGTTGTCCTCTTACTCGATCGAGTAGTTTTGCTGTCATAGGTACTCGATCGAACACCAGTTTAGTCGATCGAGCACCTCCTGATTAGCATACCCCTCGATCGACTTGCAGTTCAGTCGATCGAGCACTCCTGTCCCTCGATCGAGCACTTGTGTCCCTGGATCGAAGGATTTCGTTTTTGACAGCTTTGAAAATTTGTTTCTTTTGATTTAAATTTTCTTTTGGCTTAGATATGTACTTTATACGGATATAGTACACTCGCTTAATAGTGAACTGATTCACTCACGTACCATATAGTTGTTTTAAAGCGTCTTTAAAATGACGGATTGTAATGGATTAAAATTAAATGATAGAAGCGGTTTTATCACACGAATTTTAATCATTAAAAGGTGGTTTGGATAAATTTAACATAATTACGGAATTATGTCACGAATGAATTTGTTTTAGTTGATGCATTTTTATTTATCGTTAATTTTATGAATGCCGTGAATGCCTTTTATTACGTATTTAATTTTTTACAATTGATTGTAACTTAGTGTGGCCTTAGTAGAACGTGTTACCGTAATGATGGAACACGGTCTTGGTTGTATTTTGAGATCTCGCATCTCCGTTTTGGATTTTTCACTTGTAATTACAGTTTTAATTAGAATGTAAATAGGTTTATATTTGTAATTTTAAATTGTAATTTTTTGAGAAGACCAAAGATGGAGACCAGATGCTCACTCCCGCTACTTGGATCAAGATGGAACATCAAGACAAGCTTTTCGGGTCCAACGGTGGATTCCAAAGTTGTATTTTGTTCTTATACTAGGATAGGCCACACTAGGAAATTTTATTTACGTACTGCATTCAATCATTTATTTTATTGTAACGATAGTATGCATCATATTCCGCCTAAAAACCAAACCACCTAATAATTGCATGAAAACTGACACATATAGAGGTCACGAGTTAGTTTTCTTTGACATTCGTATGTCACACGATCATGCTAAGCCATCATCTAAATTGATTCATTCACGCAGACGCTAGTTATTCGTTCACTTAAAATGAATTATAATCAAGTTGATGGGATCTTCCTCGTATAAACTAAAATTGAGAACGGTCTTTATAGGTCAAACTCCAATGAGTCCCTTCTTCGTCGGTAGGCATACTATGACCCCTTCTACGTCGGGTAAGTTGGAACCGATTGACCTATTTTATCTCAACACCATGGTCACTCGTACGATCCTGTGACTATGGTGGACTATAGATAGGATTTCGTAAATCTATCGACCAAGAGTTCTTAGGAAGAATTAGCTAAACAGTTGGCTTATCAATTTACGTAAATTGAGTCTTGGGATCACTTGTATCTTTCTTGAGGGAGATCAATTATGCAAGTGCAAGAGTCTATATGTTTAAAATGAATTTTAAAATAGACTTAAATCACCTCGATGAGTTGCTTATTTCGTTTTGTTTTTCTTTCTTTTAGATGAATCAGTCTACCCGACTGAAGAATGACGGATCAAACTTCGCGGACTGGGAGGCAGCATTACGGAATGCTGCCGCTGCTGACGGAAAGCTCAGATATCTGCTTGAGCCCATGCCGTTAAACCCAGGCCCCACGGTCAGGGAATTAACGAAATCAACGAGTATAACGATTTCGCTTTAGAAGCTGGTGCGGTAAAGAACGTACTTATTTTTGCAATGGAACCCAATTTGCAGAAACGCTTCATAGCCCAAGGTGCAAACAAGATTTTCACCACGCTCACTAAGGAATTCTCGAAAGCACCGAGAATCGTGACCTATGAGCATACCACTCGCTTCTTTGATGCGAGACTCGAAATGGGCCAACCTAGGTTAGCCCACACATTCTCGCATGATTGAGAATGTCGAGAAGCGGAGACCTTTAATCGCAACATCGGCGAGAATATTGTTATCGACCGTATTCTTCACTCACTCCACGATGGTTATTCGCAATTCAGAGCGAATTACTATATGAATGATTTGAAGAAAACTCCCCATGAATTGCACTCCCTCCTCGTACATGCACCGAGAAGGACATGAAGTTCGGTGGGAGCTCGAAACAGGATGTTCTCGTTGTGTCAAACAAAGGGAAAGGTAAGGGCAAAGCTCCGGCAAACCTAACGAGAGGTAAGGCGAAGTTCAAGAAGTCGAGTTCGGGGAAGAGTGGTCCTGGTGAGGCGAGCAACTCATCGGCATGACAAAGGGCAAGAGTGAAAACATGGAATGCCACCATTGCCACAAGATTGGGCATTGGAGACGCACATGTCCTGTTTATCATGAGGACTTAAAGGCAGTCGTGTTAAAAACCTTTGTTGGTATGTCTTCTCTCTCTTCTACTTTTATTCATATGATTGAGATTAACCACGCAAGTTACGGAACTTGGGTACTTGATACAGGTTGTGGTTCTCATCTGTGTAATCATGTGCGGGGGCTCCGAAACATCGAACCCCTCGTAAAGGGTGAGGTGGACTGCGTGTCGGGAATGGAGCAAGAGTAGCTGCCATCTCCAAGGGGACATATGTGATCCAGCTTCCAAGCGGATTTGAGTTGTCATTATATGACTGCTATTATGTTCCTAGTCTTTCCAAAAACATTATTTCAGTTTCTGCGCTTGATAAACTTGGTTTTTCATTTGTAATAGAAAACAATGCTTGCATTTTCTCATTACACGATATGATTTACTGACAAGGCGTTTCCATGAACGGAATTTATGTTTTAGATCGACCTCGGAAATATTACACGTAATGAATAAAAAGTTAAAGGTTGGTGACAAAGATCAAACGTATCTGCTTAGCATCTGCCGTATGGGACACATTAATGAGAAACGCGTAAAAAAGCTCATCAAACATGGAGCTATCTCGGCCTTTGATTTTCAATCATTTGGCACGTGTGAATCATGTCTCATCGGTAAGATGACTCGGATTTCCTTCAAAGGTGTTGGAATGCGCACGCCGACCTATTAGGGCTCATACACACGGATGTATGTGGTCCTATGTCAATCACCGCACGAGAAGGCTATAGGTATTTCATCACTTTCACGGACGATTTGAGTAGATATGGCTATGTCTACTTAATGAAGCACAAAAGTGAATCCTTTGAGAAATTCAAGGAATACCAAAATAGGGTGCAGAACCTATTGGGTAGAAAGATAAAAACACTGCGTTCGGATCGTGGTGGCGAGTATCTTTCTCACGAGTTTGATCAACACCTAAAGGACTGTGGGATTGCCCTACAGTTAACTCCACCTGGAACACTCAATTTGAATGGTGTGTCCGAACGGAGAAATCGAACACTACTTGATATGGTTCGATCCATGATGAGTCACACGGTTTTACCTGATTCATTGTGGGGTTATGCTCTTTTGTCAGCCGCTCTAATACTTAACCGAAGTCCGTCTAAAGCTGTTGACAAGACTCCATATGAACTATGGAAGGGAACGGTCCCCAACTTGTCCTTTATACGGGTTTGGGGCTGCGAGGCTTATGTCGGTGGAGACCGAAGATAAGCTCGGCCCGCGATCGGTCAAGACATACTTTATAGGTTATCCTAAAGGATCACGTGGTCATTACTTCTATTCGCCAACCGAACAACGTGTTTTTTTGTTGCGGCCAAAGGCGACATTCTTAGAGAAGGAATTTCTCGAGAATGCAAAGAGTGATAGAACCTTCGACCTGTCGGAGATTCCAGAACCAAACACCGAGCAACCATTGGAGGAACCAATTCCTTCAATCCCGGCTGCGGTGAATATTCCTGAGGAACCTAGGAGGTCGGGAAGAGTCTCTATTCCTCCGGACAGATACATTGGTATGGTCGAGGAACATGACATAGATGACGTTCTACTCTTAACGAGTAGTGAACCCGCAACCTATAAAGGTGCCATGACCAGTTCTGACTCAAAGCTATGGCTTGAGGCCATGAAATCCGAGATGGACTCTATGTATGAGAACAACGTGTGGGATCTTGTTGACTTACCTGCTAAGGTTCGTCCCCTTCAATGCAAATGGCTTTACAAGATAAAGCATTCTGTGGAAGGTCAACAAGATATCTACAAAGCACGACTAGTTGCTAAAGGTTTCACCCAAGTGCCAGGTTTGCACTACGATGAGATTTTTGCACCCGTAGTTATCTTTGCGTTCCATTCGGATTATCTTAGCGATTGCCGCTTTTCATGACTATGAAATTTGGCAAATGGACGTGAAGACCGCCTTCTTAAACGGATTTTTGGAGGAAGAGTTGTACATGGTACAACCCGAAGGTTTCATCGATCCAGTACATCCTAAGAAAGTGTGCAAGCTTAAGCGTTCCATTTATGGACTTAAGCAAGCATCAAGGAGTTGGAATCATCGCTTCGACCAAGTGATAAAAGACAATGGATTCACTCGATCGGTCGAGGAACCATGTCTATATATCAAGTCGAGTGGGAGCAAGATTGTCTTCCTAATATTGTATGTTGACGACATACTCCTGATTGGGAATGACATACCTCTCTTAACTTCGGTGAAAGTATGGTTGAAGAACCATTTCCGGATGAAAGATCTGGGAGAGGCACAGAGAATTCTAGGCATCCGTATCTATCGAGATAGATCACGACGGATGTTATCTCTCGATCAGAGTCTTACATAGACAAAGTCCTAGAGAGATTCAAGTATGACTAACTCCAAGAAGGGTTTCTTCCTATGGCTCCAGGGGTGCATTTGAGCCGATCTCGAGGCACCAGAGACACCGGAAGAGAAAGAGCGCATGACACGGATTCCTTATGCTTCGGCTATAGGATCAATCATGTATGCCATGATATGCACACGTCCGGACGTGGCATATGCATTGAGTATGACAAGTCGATTCCAACAAAGATCCAGGTGAACCACATTGGGTGGTGTCAAGAACATTCTTAAGTACCTACGGAGGACTAAAGATTGGGCATTGACTTATGGAGGCTCTCGAGACGCTATGCGCGCAACCGATTCTGTGCAGATGCTAGCTTCCAAACGGATCGAGATGACTCGAAATCTCGGTCTGGATTCGTTTTTACTCTTAATGGCGCTGCCGTCGGTGGAAGAGTTCGAAACAAACCGTTAAAAGAGATTCTACGACCGAGTCCGAGTACTATGCCGCGTCGAAGCAACAAAGGAAGCGATATGGATGCGTCAATTCTTACATGGGCTCTCTGTAGTGCCTAGTTCGAATGACCCGATCACCATCTATTGCGACAATAATGGTGCCATCTTCCAGGCTAAGGAGCCGAAGTCTAGCAACAAATCTAGGCATGTACAACGGAAAGCTCATCTAATCCGGGATTACGTGGAGCAAAAGGAAGTAGTGATAGAAAAGATTGCTATCGACAATAACATAGCGAGATCCTCTCACTAAAGCATTACGACAAGATAAGCATGAAGGGCACGTCAATTCCATGGGAATAAAACGTGTTCCTAAGTTGTAGTACTCTTTGATGGATCAGATTCATTCGCTTTTGTACCCCATACAACATCATCGTTTTGATATTTTATATATATATTTTGTTTTTCATGTGGAATTGTACGACAATTTTGAACACCACAAAGTGAACTGAACAAACATCATATCTTGTTAGTCCTTATTTGCCCACATGAGCTGATAACTCGCGGCAATTATTCCGTGACGTTGGTTGATGGTGGGTTCAACGAGCCATAAGTCAACCGGTTGACTGACCAATCACAGAGGCGATTTATACGGATATTTCGTAGGACACTATTGTGACATCGACGTGGAGTCCTAAATGTTTTATAACATTCGTTGCCCGGTCGTGGATAGGACCTCCATGGTGATCCTAAGAGTCGATTCTTTTGACTATCGACTGTCTCTTGAGACTACGGCAGTTTTTGGGTGACTTTGGTTTCTTTCTCACGGTCATCCGTAACAGGGGGCCAAGTAGTTTTTTTCTGGGTCATTTCATGCTGTGCTTAGATCGGAAGGAGTTCGAGTTGAAGGAAATATTCAGCCTTTATCCTTAGTCTATGGATGTGAAGCAGTAATCCCAGCAGAGGTCGACGTCCCATCAGCCAGATGCAGCCTGAATACAATAACGGGCAATATACCTCTAATGGAGGATAACCTGGACTTGACGGAAGAACTAAGAGATGCAGCCAGCATTAGAATGGCAGCATATCAGCAAAGAGTTGCAAAGAGCTACAACAAGACTGTCAAAGATAGAATATTCAGGGTAGGAGACCTTGTTCTTAGAAAAGTTTTTCAACACACAAAAAAGAAGAACGTTGGCAAATTGGCCCCAATCTGGGAAGGTCCCTACCTGATTGACTCAATACTCGGCCAGGGAGCTTATAGGCTACAAACCCTGGACGGTGAAATGATTCCAAGAGCTTGGAATATTGCACACTTAAAACTATTTCACATATAAAATATATCCCCCAGTCCAGGTATAATCTTTATCTTAACATTTCCTGCCTGACCTGATATGACACTAAATGTATGATATTTGCCATTATATGAATAATGCCTTATATGATTTCTTCCATTATGTGCCCAAGTACTTATCAATATTCTCGTATTTCCCTTTCACGAGTAGAATCTTCAATATTTGTTTTGCATAATGTACTTTACTTAAAACCAATTTTAAAGATTGGGGGCCACCCCACTGATATCTAACTTTCATTTGCAAAAACAGGCCTTAAAATATTGAGCTCAATTTAATATACAAACCCGAAAAACCTTTTCCTGTCTTGTATCACATAAATGGCTCATAAGCACTCCAGACAGGCAGGGGACATAAGCCCTCCAAACAGGCAATAACCCCACCCATGACACAAAGAACTTGCCAGATCCAGCACAAAAAACTGGCCCGATCCAGTCGAATAACTGGCCAGATCCAGTACACATCCAACACTACAAATATACCTTATCAAAACGCAAAAAGAAACCACCAAAGACCAAATATTTATTCAAAAACCAAAACAAAATATTCACTCAAAAAACACCAACCCTACCACACACCTAATAATTATTCATTCCAGGAACATCCCCCCTGGGTGGGCCAAAACAAATAGAAAAAACCCAAATTTAAGCAGGCTTCAAACCAGTAACCGACTCACAACCATCCACCATTTCCTGATCACCAGATTTCTCCTTGGAAGGAGGAGAATCCACTTCTTCTTCTTGACCCATATTGGCCAAATCAGGATACTAGGTGTCCAGAGCTGTCTCATCCCGATCCGGATCCCACTTAGCCTGGTCAGATTCCGGATCCCTCATAGCATCAACCCGGCCTTTCCCAAAGAAGTACTGAGCAACTGAGGGGTAAGATCCGTATAATACCCTATAAAATTAGGACTATAACGCAAATTTTATATGCAATTTATTGTCATAAACGAAAAACAACAATGAAACGATAAAGATTAAGAATCAACCTCGGGTCCTTTGTAGTGCGGCGTAATGAACAGAAATCAAAGTAGATTTCCTCCTAATCGTTGCACCCAAGACCGTCTGAGACTATGCCCTTGTGCTAGAATTACTCTCTAATTGACTTGCAATATTGAGAGAGTTGTTATGTGAGTTTTTCCGATGTGAGATCTGAATTTTGAGAGGCAATGTTCTCAAAACCCTAAATGATTTTTCAAATGAATAACAATTAGGTTACAAAAGAGAGAGAGCTCTCTTTTGTTTGCTTGGTTCGGCCAAACCGAGTGGAAGAGGAGGAAATGGGCTTTCATTTTCTCCTTATTTTAACTCCTGGTCCGATGCTAAAATGTATATGACGCGGTCTTTATTATAAATCGTCATCGGTTATCGGTTATTAAAACATCAACTAATGACACGGATTAGTTGAATTATTAATACATGTCCGACAAAGACAATATTGTATAATTAATTCAATATACATTAATTAAATATAATCGTTTATATTTAATTTACGAATTAACTGTTTAATTCGCCTTAGCCCATTTTATTTAATCCGTATTAAATAAAATATCTCAACATCGCATTTTGACTAATTACTAGTCAAATAACTCGGACTAACTGCTTAGTCAATTTTCTGGCATCAACATGACTGTATTTTCATACCGTCACATCTCTCAAACGTATCCTATAGGTGTGACTTTTAGGGACCAGTTGATCACCTCCATCTGTATGACAATAACGTCAAACTTATCTAGCAAGCCAACCGTTATTGATAAACGTGGACCAACTGATTATGATACAAAAGTATACCCTTTGATCCTTTTAGAGATTTATAAGTCCTTGCACTAACTGTAAAGGACACCAGCCCCAACAAGCTCCCACTTGTCCGTACAAGTGTATGTGCAATGACGTTATCCGCACTAACTGGAGGACACAGCTCCAACAAACTCCCACTTGTCCGTATAAGTGTATGTGCGATAACCGATTCTCATATTTATTTAAAATTTCTCCCACTCAATGTAAAATAATTTGCAGATCCGGATCCGCAAAGGTCGTATTTTACAATCGATCTGTATCTAGAGTGGTTTCCCCGACTAGAGAGTAACTCAACTGATAAAACGAATTTGTATTCGAGCATGGCCATGCATTTCGATTCTGACTCCTCGAGTGGCCCCGAGAAATATCGAGTACCGATAAAGGCTGAATATTTCCTTCAACTCGACTCCTTCCGAACTAAGCACAGCATGAAATGACCGGAAAAAATCTACTTGGTCCCCCTGTTACGGATGACCGTGAGAAAGAAACCAAAGTCACCCAAAATCTGCCTTAATCTCAAGAGACAGTCGATAGTCAAAAGAATCGACTCTTAGGATCACCATGGAGGTCCTATCCACGACCGGGCACCGAATGTTATAAAACATTTAGGACTCCACGTCGATGTCACAATTGTGTCCTACGAGATATCCGTATAAATCGCCTCTGTGATTGGTCAGTCAACCTTTTGACTTATGGCTCGTTGAACCCACCATCAACCAACGTCACAAAATAATTACCTTGAGTTATCAGCTCACGTGGGCAATTAAGGACCAAAAATATAATGTTTGTTCAGTTCACTTTGTGGTGTTCAAAATTTGTCGTACAAATCCACATGAAAAACAAAATATATAAATATCAAAATGATGATGTCGTATAGAGTACAAAAGAGAATGAATCTAATCCATAAAAGAGTACTACAACTTAGGAACACGTTTAATTCCCATGGAATTAACGTGCCCTTCATGCTTATCTTGTCGTAATGGTTTAGTGAGAGGATCGTCTATGTTATCATCTGTAGCAATCTTTTCTATCACTACTTCCTTTTGCTCCACGTAATCTCGGATTAGATGAGCTTTCCGTTGTACATGTCTAGACTTGTTGCTAGACTTTGGCTCCTTAGCTTGGAAGATGGCACCTCTATTGTCGCAATAGATGGTGATCGGGTCATTCGAACTAGGCACTACAGATAGTCCTTGTAAGAATTGACGCATCCATATCGCTTCCTTTGCAGCCTTCAGGACGCGGCATAGTACTCGGACTCGTCGTAGAATCTCTGTAACACTTTGTTTGGAACTCTTCCGGTGATCTGCAGCGCCATTAAGAGTAAAAACGAATCCAGGATCGAGATTTCGAGTCATCTCGATCCGTTTGGAAGCTAGCATCTGCGAATAGGTTGCGCATAGCTTTTGATCGCCTCCATAAGTCAATGCCCAATCTTTAGTCCTCCGTAGGTACTTAAGAATGTTCTTGATAGCCATCCAATGTGATTCACCGGATCTTTGTTGGAATCGACTTGTCATACTCAATGCATATGCCACGTTCGGACGTGTGCATATCATGGCATACATGATTGATCCTATAGCCGAGGCAAAAGGAATCCGTGTCATGCGCTCTTTCTCTTCCGGTGTCTCTGGTGCCTGAGACTTGCTCAAATGCACCCCTGGAGCCATAGGAAGAAACCCCTTTTGGAGTTAGTCATTTGAATCTCTCTAGGATTTTGTCTATGTAAGACTCCTGATCGAGAGATAACATCCGTCGTGATCTATCTCGATAGATACGGATGCCTAGAATTCTTTGTGCCTCACCCAGATCTTTCATCTGGAAATGGTTTTTCAACCATACTTTCACCGAAGTTAAGAGAGGTATGTCATTCCCAATCAGGAGTATGTCATCGACATACAATATTAGGAAGACAATCTTGCTCCCACTCGACTTGATATAAAGACATGGTTCCTCGACCGATCGAGTAAATCCATTTTTTTTAATCACTTGGTCGAAGCGATGATTCCAACTCCGAGATGCTTGCTTAAGTCCATAAATGGAACGCTTAAGCTTGCATACTTTCTTAGGATGTTCAGGATCGATGAAACCTTCGGGTTGTACCATGTACAACTCTTCCTCCAAAAAACCGTTTAAGAAGGCGGTTTTCACATCCATCTGCCAAATTTCATAGTCATGAAAAGCGGCGATCGCTAAGATAATCCGAATGGAACGCAACATGACTACGGGTGCAAAAATTTCATCGTAGTGCAAACCTGGCACTTGGGTGAAACCTTTAGCAACTAGTCGTGCTTTATAGATATCTTGTTGACCTTCCACAGAATGCTTTATCTTGTAAAGCCATTTGCATTGAAGGGGACGAACCTTAGCAGGTAAGTCAACAAGATCCCATACGTTGTTCTCATACATGGAGTCCATCTCGGATTGCATGGCCTCAAGCCATAGCTTTGAGTCGAACGGTCATGGCACCTTTATAGGTTTCGGGTTCACTACTCGTTAAGAGTAGAATGTCATCTATGTCATGTTCCTCGACCATACCAATGTATCTGTCCGGAGGAATAGAGACTCTTCCCGACCTCCTAGGTTCCTCAGGAATATTCACCGCAGCCGGGATTGAAGGAATTGGTTCCTCCAATGGTTGCTCGGTATTTGGTTTTGGAATCTCCGATAGGTCGAAGGTTCTATCACTCTTTGCATTCTCGAGAAATTCCTTCTCTAAGAATGTCGCACTAGCCGCAACAAAAACACGTTGTTCGGTTGGCGAATAGAAGTAATGACCAAGTGTTCCTTTAGGATAACCTATAAAGTATGTCTTGACCGATCGCGGGCCGAGCTTATCCTCGTGTCTCCACTTGACATAAGCCTCGCAGCCCCAAACCCGTATAAAGGATAAGTTAGGGACCGTTCCCTTCCATAGTTCATATGGAGTCTTGTCAACAGCTTTAGACGGACTTCGGTTAAGTATTAGAGCAGCTGAGAGAAGAGCATAACCCCATAATGAGTCAGGCAACACGGTGTGACTCATCATGGATCGAACCATATCAAGTAGTGTTCGATTTCTCCGTTCGAACACACCATTCAACTGAGGTGTTCCAGGTGGAGTTAACTGTAGGGCAATCCCACAGTCCTTAAGGTGTTGATCAAACTCGTGAGAAAGATACTCGCCACCACGGTCTGAGCGCAGTGTTTTAATCTTTCTGCCCAGTAGGTTCTGTACCCGATTCTGGTATTCCTTGAATTTCTCAAAGGATTCACTTTTGTGCTTCATTAAGTAGACATAGCCATATCTACTTAAATCATCCGTGAAAGTGATGAAATACCTATAGCCTTCTCGTGCGGTGATTGACATAGGCCCACATACATCCGTATGTATGCGTCCTAATAGGTCAGCAGCGCGCATTCCAACACCTTTGAAGGAAATTCGAGTCATCTTACCGATGAGACATGATTCACACGTGCCAAATGATTGAAAATCAAAGGCCGAGATAGCTCCATTCTTTATGAGCTGTTTTACGCGTTTCTCATTGATGTGTCCCATACGGCAGTGCCATAGATACGTTTGATCTTTGTCACCAACCTTTAACTTTTTATTCATTACGTGTAATATTTCAGTGGTCTGATCTATAACATAAATTCCGTTCATGGAGACTGCCTTGCCATAAATCATATCGTGTAATGAGAAAATGCAAGAATTATTCTCTATTACAAATGAAAAACCAAGTTTGTCAAGTGCAGAAACTGAAATAATGTTTTTAGAAAGACTGGGTACATAATAGCAGTTATATAAAAATAACTCAAATCCGCTAGGAAGCTGGATCACATATGTTCCCCTTGAGACGGCAGCCACTCGTGCTCCATTCCCAACACGCAGGTCCACCTCACCCTTTACGAGGGATTCGATGTTTCGGAGCCCCTGCACATGATTACACAGATGAGAACCACAACCAGTATCTAGTACCCAAGTTCCGTAACTTGCATGGTTAATCTCAATCATATGAATAAAAGTAGAAGAAGAAGACATACCAACAGGTTTAACGCGACCTGCTTTTATATCCTCATGATAAACAGGACATGTGCGCCTCCAATGCCCAGTCTTGTGGCAGTGATGGCATTCCATGTTTTCGGTTTTGCTCTTTGTCGCGCCTGATGAGTTACTTGCCTCACCAGGCCCACTCTTACCTGATCCCGACTTCTTAAACTTCGGTTTACCTACAGCTAGGTTTGCTTGAGCTTTGACCTTACCCTTGCCCTTGTTTGACACAACGAGAACATCCTGTTTCGAGCTCCCACTGAACTTCATGTCCTTCTCGGTCTGTACGAGAAGGGAGTGCAGTTCATGGGGACTTTTCTTCAAATCATTCATATAGTAATTCGCTCTAAAGAGCGCAAAACCATCGTGGAGTGAATGAAGCATGCGGTCTATAACAATGTTCTCGCTGATTTTACAATCAAGCGCCTCCAGTCTCTCGACATTCTCAATCATGCTGAGAATGTGTGGGCTAACCGGTTGGCCCTTCTGGAGTCTCGCATCAAAGAAGCGAGTGGTATGCTCATAGGTCACGATTCTCGGTGCTTTCGAGAATTCCTTGGTGAGCGTGGTGAAAATCTTGTTTGCACCTTGGGCTATGAAGCGTTTCTGCAAATTGGATTCCATTGCAAAAATGAGTACGTTTTTAATCGCACCCGCTGTAATACTCCGTATTTATAAGTCTTGGGGTACTCTATCTAGTAGGCCTTACTCTGTCGAGTAAGGGTAACTTGCGAAATAGAATAGTTTCTGACCTGTTGGGTACTCGATCGAGTAGCTGGGGTACTCGATCGAGTAAGGGGTACTCGATCGAGTACCTTGGGTACTCGATCGAGTGTCCTTTTTTTACGGGGAGTTTTCTCGGGTTTTGTTAATTATGCGATTAAGGTATTTAAGTATCGTCGTCATTGTTTTAAATCACTTTTACAAAACCTAAAACCCTGTTTAAGAGAGAAAGCAACAAGTTCATCTTCCTAATCGCATTCTTAGCAATTCCGGAGTTCGACGGTCGAGTTCTTGTCGTTATTCGTATCGTTGAGTTCCTTGCGTCGAGGGTAAGATCTACGTACCCTTTTTATTGTTTTTCCCTTGATTTGGTTAAACCCTAATTTAGAGATTGGGGGTTTTTGTGTGTAGTATGTGATGTGTAGCCTCTATGTGTTATATGATAGGAGGAGGGTTCGTAGAAGAGGCTTTTTGATACAGCTGTTGATACCGTCTCGATCGTTGTGCTTTCCAGGTAGGATTTCCTACTAAAGTATTAGTCCCATAATGGGATATTGGTGATGTGTTGTATTTGGTTGTTTGATATAATGATTGTACCGTGTTTGTGGTTGTGATTGCTGTTGATGGTTCTCGAGATGCGTTCTCGGCTGAGTGGGGTCACTTGCGGGAGTGACTTCACGCCCTAGTTTCGCCCTTCGTGGAACCCGCCACGGAAAGGGATGTGCACATTAATGGACAGGGTTATCGCTCACTATGTGGAGCGGGGATTTGGTGGGTACGGCTGCGGTCCCCCACTGGCAGGGCTGGTCCAGTGGACAGTCAGGATTGAGATGATGGGAGTTGGTTGGCTGTGTGTGTGTGTGTGTGTGTGTGTGATGGTTAAGTTGTCTTTTTATCTTATTATTGTTATACATATTGATTGTGTGATTAGTGACCGACCCGGTGTTGTTTTGTAAAACTGCGGTGATCCATTCGGGGATGGTGAGCAGATATTGAGCAGGTATTGAGATGAGTCTTTGGGATAGCTTCGGGATGCCACGACATGATGATAGGAGTCTTCATTGTAGCCTTTAGTTTATTTACATTTCGATTAGAGTCAGTTTGAAATAATGTATCGTGCTTTTGGTTTGGTTTGAGGATTGTATTTATTCACTAAATATTTATAATAAACATTGTTTCTTTATTGTTGTTTGATTATCATTGCCTCGGGTAACCGAGATGGTAATGTCTTCATACCTGAGTGGTCCTGGTAAGGCACTTGGAGTATGGGGGTGTTACAAATGGTATCAGAGCGACGATCCTGAAACCTGTAACCAATGAACTTAATGAACATAGGGAGTCAATTAAAATGAACCCGGGGTAAAAGTTGTAGGAGCTAGTGCAATGGCTTGGGAGACGTCCTAAAGTCGCAGGGGTCACCCTACAACTTTGAACCGGTCACATGGGGGAAATGTTTGTCGAGTCGTATGTGTGTTTGGTTAACTTGTTTACGAATGTGATGGAATGTGTTAATTGTTGGATGTTGAAGTAGAAATTTGAGCATGTGAAAGAAAATGGTGATATGAGGAAACTTGTTGATGAGATGATAACATGTTGGATGATTTACAATGTGGCATTTAATAACATGATGAAATGGTTTCGTAGATAGTAGAAAAGATGCGTAGTATGCTTATTATGATATAATGTGGTTTATAAAGTTTAGCATGTTAGCATATGATGTAACATGCGGGTAGCTTCTATGAATTAGTGTTACTCAATCGAGTGAGACTGACTCGATCGGGTGGGTTTTTGGCGATTTTGAGTCCAGAATCGAGTTTTGGGGCACTCGATCGAGTAACTAGGGGTACTCGATCGAGTAGGGGGTCACTCGATCGAGTAGCCTAGATACTCGATCGAGTAGGTAAGAGATCAGAAGGTCTGTTTGGGTTCTGGAGTTTGGGTACTCGATCGAGTACGTGGGGCACTCGATCGAGTATCCCGTTACTCGATCGAGTGTGTTTGGGAACTCGATCGAGTGGGTTCTGGGCAGCGTGTTTTCGTGTTTTGAGGTTTAGTACGTGTGTTTATGTTTACCCTTTCTTATATAGCTTCAAGATGCCGCCCAAGAGAACTGCTTTGTATGCGAGAGCTGAGCTTATGACCGTGGATGACATCGTTAAGATGTTAGAGCACCAGGATGCTCTCACTGAGACCCTGAAGAGAGTGAATGAGGACAAGGATAAGAATAAGGAGAAGGAGGTTGATCATTCTAAAATCAGCCTCTATATTGCGAGGTTTAACCCGAAAGAGTACAAGGGAGTTGGGGAACCTAATCGCTTTGATAGTCAGTCGAGAGAGATGGAGAACATCTTAGACTTGGTTCATTGTCTTGATGAGATGAGAGTGGAACAGGCTGCGTTCTATCCGAGGGAGGCAAGAGGCAAGTGGTGGGACTCGGTGAAGGTGAGTGCTAAGGAAATATATACCAACCAAGGCTTACTTGCTATACCTTGGGAGGAGTTTCGTAGTTTGTGAGAAAGGAGTTTGTAGGAACATGTGAGGAGTAAGTTGAGAGAAGAGTTTGATGGTTTTAAGATGATCGCCGAGATGTCCGTGGGTCGAGTACTACAAATTTTGTTCAATGAGAAGTCTAGGTATGCTGAGGACATGGGTTTGAGTAAGGAGAATTTGGCATTGAGGTTTGAAAGGGGGTTGACCACCAAGATTATGGATAAGTTACCCGTGGAGATCCTTACTGATGTTAAGGAAGCTTATGAGAGGGCTGGGAGAGCGGAGAGATTGGTGGAGATGGCTCAGGAGAGGTCAGGTGGTGAGAAGAGGAAGTCCGAGAGCGAGGGTGGTGGCCAATCGAATCACAAGAAAGGCAACCACAATCAGTCTAAAGGATTTTCTTCGGGTCCAGGTTTAGTCTTTGGGGCTTCCTTTGGGCGTGGCCGTGGAAGTGTGAGTAATAGTTGGGGAGTGACCTGCTATGGTTGTGGTGGTGTAGGCCACAAGAGACATGAGTGCACGAGTGCACCGGGATCCTTTCGAGAGACTCGCACGAGCTTCGCGAGCAACTTGAGGCCACTGGATCATGGCCAAACCGGGGAAGTAAGAGTTACCAGAGTGGAGGCAACCGCAACGGCGGTAATTCTTATCAGAAAACACCGACGGACAACAACAACAATCAAGGGTCGGGTGCTAAGTCGGCCGCATCAGCCAGTACTGTTCAGGGAGGCGGACAGAAGACCAGTGGCAAGTTATTCATGATGGAGAAGAAGGCAGCTGAGGAAGATGCGCACGTTATCACCGGTACATTCCTTGTTAATGGTATTCCTACCTTTGTTTTGTTCGATTCGGGGGCTTCTCAGTCGTTTGTGTCTTCGAGTCATGTTAAACAGTTGGGTTTGAGAGTATATGAATCTGTTAGTGAGCAAGTTTTCATACCTTCGGGTGAGTCTGTATCGTGTGGGAGATTGTTTAGAGATGTATCTTTGATAGTTGGGCAAGTTGATTTCCCTGTAGACTTGCTAGAGTTTCCTCTTAACGGTTTTGAGATGATAGTTGGGATGGATTGGTTAGGAAAGTATAAAGCTAAGATAGACTGTCATCAAAAGAAAGTGTCCTTAAGAGGTCCAAAGGGTGTTAGTGTGTCTTATCGTGGGTTTCTAGTCAAACCCAAAGTTAAGTTGATTCACTGTTACCTTGAAGTCTTATCCGAGGAAGGGATGTCCTTTGATCCTGTGCCATGTGAGAGATGACCGGATAGAGATTCCGACAGTTGATGAGATACCAGTGGTGGGAGAGTTTGCAGATGTTTTCCGGAGGAGATTCCGGGGTTGCCACCGAAGAGGGAGATAGATTTCACCGTTGAGTTGAAGCCAGGGACGGGGCCGATCTCTAAGGCACCGTACCGTATGGGTCCTAAGGAGATGGAGGAGCTTAGAAAGCAGTTGGATGATCTGATAGAGAAGGGATACATCAGACCAAGTGTATCGCCGTGGGGAGCACCAGTTCTTTTCGTGAAGAAGAAAGATGGGAGTTTGAGGTTATGCATAGATTACAGGGAGCTGAACCGTGTGACGATAAAGAACAAGTATCCTTTGCCAAGGATAGATGACCTGTTTCATCAGTTGAGTGGTGCAACAGTCTTTTCTAAGATTGATTTGAGGTCGGGGTACCATCAGGTGAAGATTGGAGAGGTGGACATACCAAAGACAGCTTTCACGTCGAGGTATGGCCATTATGAGTATGTGGTGATGCCGTTTGGGTTGTCTAATGCGCCGGCAGTGTTTATGGATTTGATGAATAGAATCTTCAGACAGTTCTTGGACCAGTTTGTAGTGGTGTTTATCGATGATATCTTAGTCTACTCTAAGACTAAGGAGGAGCATGAGGAGCATCTGAGGATCGTGTTGCAGACTTTGAGGGATCATGAGTTGTATGCTAAGCTGTCCAAGTGTGAGTTCTGGTTAGAGAAAGTTGCTTTTCTGGGGCATGTGATCTCTAAAGATGAAGTAGCTGTGGATCCGGCGAAGATTGAGGCAGTGACAAAGTGGGAAGCACCAAAGAATGTCGCTGAGGTTAGGAGTTTCTTGGGTTTAGCTGGATACTACAGACGGTTCGTGAAAGATTTCTCCAAGATAGCTAGACCGATGACAGCGTTGATGAGGAAAGAGAACAGGTTTCGTTGGGATGAGAGTTGTGAGACGGCGTTCCAGACATTAAAGGAGCGTTTGACCACAGCTCCTGTCCTAGCATTGCCTGAAGGGAGCGAGAATTTTGAGGTTTATACAGATGCCTCGAAGAATGGGCTGGGATGTGTGTTAATGCAGAATGGTAAAGTGATTGCCTATGCTTCTAGGCAGTTGAAGCCTTATGAGGAGAATTACCCTACTCATGATCTGGAGTTGGGTGCAGTGGTGTTTGCTCTCAAGATTTGGAGACATTACCTTTATGGAGCAATCTTTAAGGTATTTTCTGATCACAAGAGTCTCAAGTACATCTTCACGCAGAAGGAGTTGAACATGAGACAGAGGAGGTGGATGGAGCTGATTGGCGATTATGACATGGAGATCATCTACCATGAAGGGAAGGCCAATGTTGTTGCTGATGCTTTGAGTAGGAAGAGTGTACATTCTCTGTGTACAGCTCTATCCTTGATGAGGCTGAGGGATGAGGTAGCGAGTTTTGGGATACATATGATGCGGAAAGGAGATGCCATGGGTGATATGACAGTACATCTGGAGTTTTATGATGATATTCGGGATAAGGAGGCTTTGGATCCTAAGATAGTGGAGTGGAGAGCTGGAGTAGAGAAAGGGACAGTGTCCCGCTTTTCTATTCATACAGATGGTAGTTTGAGGTTTGATGGTAGGTGGTGTGTTCCTAATGATGAGGAGTTGAAAAATATGATCATGACAGAGGCGCATTGCACACCATATTCAGTTCCTCCAGGTGGAGACAAGCTATACAAGGATTTGAAGAAAACGTTTTGGTGGCCTGGGATGAAGAAAGAGACAGCTGAGTTTGTGTCCCGTTGTTTGACATGCCAGAGAGTTAAAGGGGAACAGAGATGACCACAAGGTAAGATTCAGTCTTTAGAGGTGCCTGAGTGGAAGTGGGAATCCATTTCCATGGATTTCATTGTGGGTTTGCCTAAGAGTCCACAAGGTAACAACATGATTTGGGTAATAGTGGATCGTCTGACCAAGTCAGCTCACTTTGTTCCAATGAAAGATACATGGACTAAGGCACAATTGGCTATGGCCTATCGAAAGAACGTGCTTAAGTTACATGGAGTCCCTAAGGACATAGTGTCTGACAGAGATGCGAGGTTTATATCGAGGTTTTGGAAGGAGTTGCAGGAATCGTTGGGAACAACTTTGAAGATGAGTACAGCATTTCATCCTGCGACAGATGGGCAGACGCAGAGAACAATCAAGACTCTTGAGGATATGTTGCGAGCTTGTGTGATGGATTTGGTGGTAGCTGGGAGCAGAGGTTGGACTTGATAGAGTTTTCTTACAACAACGACTATCACACCAAAGTATTGGTATGGCACCGTTTGAGGCTTTGTATGGGAGGAGATGTAGGAGTCCAATCATTGGGACGACAAAGCAGTCTTGAGGCGATGGTTTTAGGACCAGAGATGGTGCATGAGATGGTGGAGCAGATTAAGATGATCGGGGAAAGGATGAGAGAGCTCGGAGATGTGCGAAAAGAGTTATGCGGATCTACACACCAGGGATATAGAGTTTCGGAGTTGGGGACAAGGTTCTTTTGAAAGTTTCTCCTATGTGCGGAGTTATGAGATTTGGGAAGAAAGGCAAGCTAAGTCAGAAGTTTATAGGGCCTTATGAGATCTTAGAGCGAGTTGGGGAAGTTGCTTATCGTCTGGCTTTACCAGCTGCGTTAGAGAGAGTGCATAATGTGTTTCATGTATCGCAGCTGCGGAAGTATGTGAGTGACCCGTCACATGTGTTAGAGGCAGAGAGCTTAGAGCTAGATGAGTCCTTATCATATCTTGAGGTGCCTAAACAGATTCTAGACCGAAAGGTTAGAAAGACTAGGAGTGGTGAGACAGTTTTGCTTAAGATCCTGTGGTCTAACCACGAGACCGAGGAAGCTACATGGGAGCCATAGGAAGCTATGAAAGAGCGTTACCCTTTCCTTTTTGATCAGGTATGTATGGTTACGGGGACGTAACCTTGTTTCTTTTAGAGGGGTAGGAGATGATCGCGAGCAGTTTTAAGAGTTTTATACACCTTTTATATGTAGTGTCGGTATGTTTGTAGGGATGAGTTGGGTTAGTATCATGTGGGAGTACCTTTGTTTAGTAGTGGTTTGAACTTCGGGGACGAAGTTCCTTTTAAGGAGGGAAGGCTGTAATACTCCGTATTTATAAGTCTTGGGGTACTCTATCGAGTAGGCCTTACTCTGTCGAGTAAGGGTAAGTTGCGAAATAGAATAGTTTCGACTGTTGGGTACTCGATCGAGTAGTCGGGGTACTCGATCGAGTAAGGGGGTACTCGATCGAGTACCTTGGGTACTCGATCGAGTGTCCGGTTTTACGGGGAGTTTTCTCGGGTTTTGTTAATTATGCGATTAAGGTATTTAAGTATCGTCGTCATTGTTTTAAATCACTTTTACAAAACCTAAAACCCTGTTTAAGAGAGAAAGCAACAAGTTCATCTTCCTAATCGCATTCTTAGCAATTCTCGGAGTTCAGACGGTCAGTTCTTGTCGTTATTCGTATCGTTGAGTTCCTTGCGTCGAGGGTAAGATCTACGTACCCTTTTTATTGTTTTTCCCTTGATTTGGTTAAACCCTAATTTAGAGATTGGGGGTTTTTGTGTGTAGTATGTGATGTGTAGCCTCTATGTGTTATATGATAGGAGGAGGGTTCGTAGAAGAGGCTTTTTGATACAATTTGTTGATACCGTCTGATTGTTGTGCTTTCCGGTAGGATTTCTACTCGTATTAGTCCCATAATGGGATATTGGTGATGTGTTGTATTTGGTTGTTTGATATAATGATTGTACCGTGTTTGTGGTTGTGATTGCTGTTGATGGTTCTCGAGATGCGTTCTCGGCTGAGTGGGGTCACTTGCGGGAGTGACTTCACGCCCTAGTTTCGCCCTTCGTGGAACCCGCCACGAAAGGGGATGTGCACATTAATGGACAGGTTTATCGCTCACTATGTGGAGCGGGGATTTGGTGGGTACGGCTGCGGTCCCCCATTGGTGGTAGTCCGGTGGACAGTCGGGATTGAGATGATGGGAGTTGGTTGGTGGTGTGTGTGTGTGTGTGTGTGTGTGTGATTAAGTCGTCTGTTTATCTTATTATTGTTATACATATTGATTGTGTGATTAGTACCGACCCGGTGTTGTTTTGTAAAACCTGCGGTGATCCATTCGGGGATGGTGAGCGGATATTGAGCAGGTATTGAGATGAGTATTGGGATAGCTGGGATGCCACGACATGATGATAGGAGTCTTCATTGTAGCCTTTAGTTTATTTACATTTCAGTTAGACAGTCAGTTTGAAATAATGTATCGTGCTTTTGGTTTGGTTTGAGGATTGTATTTATTCACTAAATATTTATAATAAACATTGTTTCTTTATTGTTGTTTGATTATGATTGCCTCGGGTAACCGAGATGGTAATGTCTTCATACCTGAGTGGTCCTGGTAAGGCACTTGGAGTATGGGGGTGTTACACCCGCTTCCATGACGAAGTCGCTATATGTGGAGACCTCGTTAACTCGAGCCGTGGGGCCTGGGGCTGGCGGGAGGGGCTCGGTCAGATACTTGAGCTTCCCGTCAGCAGTGGCAGCATTCCGTAATGCCGCTTCCCATTCCGCGAAGTTTGATCCATCAATCTTGCCTAGTGGACCGATTCATCCGATTCATAAAGATCCGGCCAGGACTCACGGTCCAATGTGGCACTTGGCATTGGGTCATCGAGGATGCCACCATTATGTTGTTAGCAGTTTAAAAACGTGATCTTACGAAAAAGAAAGAAAAACAAAAACGAAATAAGCAACTCATCGAGGTGATTTAAGTCTATTAAAATTCATTTTAATCATGTAGACTCATTGCACTTGCATAATTGATCTCCCTCAAGAATAATACAAGTGATCCCAAGACTCAATTTCCGTAAATTGATAAGCCAACTGTTTAGCTAGTTCTTCCGTAAGAACTCTTGGTCGATAGATTTCCGTAAATCCAATCTATAGTCCACCATAATCACAGGATCGCACGAGTGACCATAGTGTTGAGATAAAATAGGTCAATCGGTTCCAACTTATCCGACGTAGAAGGGGTCATATTATGCCTACCGACGAAGAAGGGATTCATTGAAGTTTGACCTATAAAAAGACTGCATTCTCAATTTTTGTTTATACGAGGAAGATCCCATCAACTTAGTTTTAATTCATTTTAAGTGAACGAATAACTAGCATTATGTGAATGAATTAACTTAGGTGATGGCTTAAACTTGATCGTGTGACATAAGAATGTCATAGAAAACTAACGCGTGACCTCTATATGAGTCAGTTTTCATGCAATTATTAGGTGGTTTGGTTTTTAGGCGGAATATGATGCAATCTATCGTTACGAAAAATAAATGAAAGAATGCAAAACGTAAATAAAAATTCCTAGTGTGGCCTATCCTAGTAAAAAAAACATAATACAACTTTGGAATCCACCGTTGGACCCGAGAAGTCGTCTTGATGTTCCATCTTTGTCCATGCGGGAGTGAGCATCCGATCTCCATCTTTAGTCTTCTCAAAATTACAATTAAAATTTACAAAATATAAACCTATTTACATTCTAAATAAAAGCGTAATTACAAAAAAATAAAAATGGAGATACGAGATCTCAAAATACAACCAAGACCGTGTTCCATCATTACGGTAACACGTTCTACTAAGGCCACACTAAGTTACAACCGTTTGTAAAAAAGAATAAATACGTAATAAAAAGCATTCAAGGCATTCAACAATAACGATAAAAAAAAAATGCATCAACTAAAAATTAAATTTATTCGTGACATAATTCCGTAATTATGTTAAAATTAATCCAAACCACCAAAGATAATTAAAATTATGTGATAAAACCGCTTCTATCAGTTTAATTTTAATTCATCATAATCCGTTACTTTAAATTGTTTTAAAATAACTAAATGGTACGTGAGTGAACCGTTTCACTATTAAGCGAATGCATAAGATCCGTATTATGCACATGTTAAGGCCAAAAAAAAAAAAACAAATTTTTTTTTTCTTCACGTCTGCCGTGAACGATTAGATAAAAATTTTTTTTTTTTTTTATTTTGGAGCTAATGCCGAGAGCTCAAAAGGCCAAAAAAAAAAATTCAAGCGGCTGGAAAAAAACGAGAGCCTCAACAAAACAAACTAAATCGATTTGTTAACAAACAATTGTAAATTGAACATAATCCGTATTAAAGCAAAATTACAATTGACATGATCTTCACATATTGTTATAATTATCGTTTAAAACAACAATACGCAAAGAACAAATCGAAAACAAAACAGAAGATCGTCACAAGGCACGATTTCCAATGCACAAAAAAAAATTCAGCCGTGTAAAAAAAATTTAAACCAACCGAGACAAAAAAAATATGATGCCTCACGTTTTTTTATGCAAAAATTATCGATTCAATATCGTTTGATGAAAAACACATAGAAAAATTTACGTGGCCTCGCTCTTATACCACTTGAGGGGTAAGATCCGTATAATACCCTATAAAATTAGGACTATAACGCAAATTTTATATGCAATTTATTGTCATAAACGAAAAACAACAATGAAACGATAAAGATTAAGAATCAACCTCGGGTCCTTTGTAGTGCGGCGTAATGAACAGAAATCAAAGTAGATTTCCTCCTAATCGTTGCACCCAAGACCGTCGGAGACTATGCCCTTGTGCTAGAATTACTCTCTAATTGACTTGCAATATTGAGAGAGTTGTTATGTGAGTTTTTCCGATGTGAGATCTGAATTTTGAGAGGCAATGTTCTCAAAACCCTAAATGATTTTTCAAATGAATAACAATTAGGTTACAAAAGAGAGAGATCTCTCTTTTGTTTGCTTGGTTCGGCCAAACCGAGTGGAAGAGGAGGAAATGGGCTTTCATTTTCTCCTTATTTTAACTCCTGGTCCGATGCTAAAATGTATATGACGCGGTCTTTATTATAAATCGTCATCGGTTATCGGTTATTAAAACATCAACTAATGACACGGATTAGTTGAATTATTAATACATGTCCGACAAAGACAATATTGTATAATTAATTCAATATACATTAATTAAATATAATCGTTTATATTTAATTTACGTAATTAATTTAATTCGCCTTAGCCCATTTTATTCAATCCGTATTAAATAAAATATCTCAACATCGCATTTTTGACTAATTACTAGTCAAATAACTCGGACTAATCGCTTAGTCAATTTTTGGCATCAACATGACTGTATTTTCATACCGTCACATCTCTCAAACGTATCCTATAGGTGTGACTTTTAGGGACCGTTGATCACCGCCATCAGAATGACAATAACGTCAAACTTATCTAGCAAGCCAACCGTTATTGATAAACGTGGACCAACTGATTATGATACAAAAGTATACCCTTTGATCCTTTTAGAGATTTATAAGTCCTTGCACTAACTGTAAAGGACACCAGCCCCAACAGCAACATCAGCAAGCCGCGCCTCCACCAGCTCTTTTTCCGCACCAAGCTCTTCATTCTTCCTCAGCTGATCCTGCATTGCCTGCTTCTCGGCAGCCAGCTCTTCCTTGACAGTCTCCAGGTCTTCCCTTGCAGCCTCGAGATCTTGCCTGACAATTTTCTCAGCCTTTTTTGCAGCCACCTCACAAACCAAAGCAGCCCTGGATGCCTCTCTAGCCGACCCTAGCCGAGATTGAAGCACTACCTCATTACCTCTGGATGTGTGCAGCTCACGGTTAACTTTGTCCAATTTATCCTCCAAGCCAGAAATCCTAGCCTGGGTGTCTCTGAGCTGACAAGCAGTAACCAACCCAGCATCCAATCCCTACAGAAAAACAAAAGAAAATCAATAAGCCAAATACAAGACAAGATAAAAAACACATAATAAATAAAAAAAAAACCCTTTGCAACTAACCTCCTTAGCTTGAGAAGCAAGAGCAGCAGCCTTTGTCACAAGAGAAGATAAAATAGATACTACTTTAGTAGAAGATTCAAGAATACTGTCAGATAAAAGCTGGCCGCTCATATTAGCAAGAGAAATCATTTATCCGTGCTCCGGCAAAGATCCATATCGTCCATCCGAGCGAGACACTTCCCGACACTTCTAATTGGTTGAGCTCGAATAGGCTTTCTCTCCCTTCCTCTTCAGGAATAAAGCCTCCCTCCTCCTTTTGGAAGCCTCGAACAACCTCCGGGATACAAGCCTCGGGTGGTTCCCGGGAGGCCGAACATCGAAACCAAAATATCAAGCGTCTTGTCACTCCCACTAGCCTCCCGGCTCTTGGGACTGCTTCAGCAATCCTAGCAACCCCAGACTTTCAAGTCGGCTGCACTAAAACTGGCCAACCTAGGAGAAGATCTCAGATATCTTGAATATTTAGAAAATACATATAAGTATCGTAAAGGAAGTAACAAAAATACAACAATCAACACCAAGATATGAAGAAGACATATAAGAAAGAGCAGTGGAACTGGGCTTGCCTTTAGGTACTTTGACCACACTCAGCTTAGGTTTCATATACCGGGGCAACAAATCCCTACCCAGACTAGCAGGCCAAGTCCTCTCTTCCTCAGGAATAGAAAGAAAAGCCTCTATCCTTGAAATGGATTCCTCGTCAAGAGGATCAGAGTTCCAGTCAGGAGCTGCAGATATCACCAAAAGTGCACAAGTAAAACATAAATATTCAAATTGCGTACGATATAAAATATAAATTAAGAATGCAGGAAACCTACCACTCTCCAAAGGAAGATATCTCAAATAATCCAGGCTGAATTTGCATCACGGTCCGGAAAAGCAGGTAAGTTTTGGCCCAGCCTTTATCATCTCCAGAGTCCAGGTTAGTAATTAATGGAGACATTTTTGACTTAATTCTCAAATTAAAATGACCGGTAGAAGGATTATTCAGATGATATACTGCCTTGATGTAATTGACCATAATCACAAGTTTATGTTTAGCACATAAATTTTCAATAGAGTGAACAAGTTTCCAAACCATGGGCATGATTTGGAAAGGTGATACCTCCATGGCACGAATAGTGTCAATCATTAAAGGAGTAAAAGGTAACTTACAACCTGCTTTGAACGCCCATTCATAGATACAGAACCAACCAGGTGACACCCAGTTAGCTCTGACTGGACAAAACTCAGGAATCCAAACCTCAGCCAAGTCAGGGATCAATTTTTTCTCCCTTAATATCCCATCGTAGTTTGTTTTCAATAGGTTTTCTTCAGGGAAAGAGGATTCCAGAGATCGAAGAGCAGAAAAGATAGAATCTTGATCTGATACACTTCGTCCTTCATCTTTTTATCAGGTGTTCTCCATTACTTTTATCGTCTCCATTTATTCCTACAAACACAAATTAAACACACATAAATAATATAAAGTAGCTAATTTTGATTCAGTTTTTAATAATCTTGGTCAAAGGTGGTATGGGATCAATAATAATGTTCATCATCCTGGGGGGAGGATTTGGATCATTTGGCTACCTCAGTTCTTTCAAGTTCAACTCTTATATTCTTCCCAACAACAAATTACTGTGTCTGTTACTGAGATTTGTTCTAGGGACTCTTTCTGGTTCACTGTGGTCTATGGTTCGAATTCTGATAGTGATAGGGTTCAGCTTTGGCAAGAGTTAAAGGATATTAAGGATAGTTGTCATGAGGCTTGGTGTGTTGGGGCTGACTTTAACAATCTTCTTTATTTTAATGAAAGATTGGGTAGTACTGTTCTTTTGAGTGAATTAGAGGATTTCAGGCTTTGTGTTGATTATTGTGAGTTGTGGTATATTCAGGCTAAGGGCTCCTTTTACACGTGGAATAATAAACAGGCTCCTAATACAAGAGTTTTTTCCAGGATAGATAGATTTCTTATTAATCATGAGTGGCTGAGATAATATCCTGATGGTTATGCTTTTTTCATGAATGAGGGGCTTTTTGATCACAACCCTTGCATATGTTATGGATGACCTAATGTTGCAGTGAGAAAGTCCTCTTTCAGATATTTCAACATGTGGGGACAATCAAGTGAGTTTCTTAATACTGTCCAAACTGAATGGGGTAAGGGTGTTGGGTTGGCCATGACGGTGGCTGTCGGTGGCTGGGCAGGCCACGACCATCGTGGCCAGGTGAGGGCGCTGGTGGTGCACGATGGTGTTTGGAGGGGTGTTTGGAGGGTGTGTGAGACGGTGGTAAAGTAGTGTTGTTGTTATTGTCGTGGATTGTTGGTGACGGTAGGAGCCGGCCTAGGTGGTGGTTGCTGGGGTAGGGTGGTGGTCCACCGTGGGTAGGTGGTGGCCCACGGTGGTGGGTGGTTGAGCCTTGGCCTTGTATGAGACGGGTTTTGTTTAGTTAGTTTCGTATTTAGTTTCATTAGTTTAGTAATAATAATTAGTTAGTATTCATACGTATTTTAATTATCTTGTTTAGGAGCGGTTTTATGTGACGGTTTTGTGAGACGGTTTTATGAGGCGGATCTTGGTGTATCGAGTAGCTTATGGAGATTTGCTAAAAGGTAGGTTTATTCTACTTAGTTTCACTATTGTATTTGCTAATTAAATGAGTCTTTTGTCATTCATTTGCATTGAGTGACTCGTATTGCATGTCGTTAGTTATGACGACTCGAGGAGTCGGGATATTTGAGGAACTGGTATTTGTGATGTATTTGGCATGTCATGTGTTATATTGCATATTGTGTATTGTGATGATTGTATATGTTGGAGGTTGTTGTTGTTGTTGTTGTTGTTGTTGTTGTTGTTGTTGTTGTTGTTATTGTTGTTGTTGTTGTTGTTGTTGTTGTTGTTGTTGTTGTTGTTGTTATGGAGACGTAAGACGGTTGAGAGACCGTCTTACGCTTGGGTCGTCTCTTGGAGCTTCCCACTTTAAGTAGGATGTGCACATTATTGACTTGAGTTTGGAGGGACTCTTATGGTTGAGACACGACGTCTGGCAGGGGATCCGGTTGGCTTCCGGACCCGGTACGTCTAGCCATGTCCCGGTACCTGTTTGTGGTTGTTGGTATGTCTGGGCGTGTCCCGGTACTAGTGTGGTTGTCGGTATGTCTGGGCGTGTCCCGGTACCGTGGTGGTGGTTTTTTGATTGCTTCTCATTCATATCATAGTCATGTTGCATTCACACACTTGTGTCGTGTCACACTTTATTTATTGAAACTGACGTTTGTGTGTCTGTGTAATTGTCACCTATTTACGAGGTGGCTTGTGCCGATCCATATGATGTTTCCGATCATATGGGGAGCAGGTTAAGTACAGGTTTACTTGTTGTCGTGATCGGGCTTTGGGCCGCGCCTTGGACTCGGAGTCGAGTAGCATAATATAGATGGCATAGATGGTATTCGACTTGTAATTTGTATAGTTTACATTTATCATTAGTTTATGGTTTGTAATCACTAAACTCATTTAATTATAATAAGTGTTTCTTGATTGTATCTCCGATTTACCGCCTCGGGAAACCGAGATGGTGTAACATCTCTCAATTACCTCGGCCGGGTAAGAAGGGGGTGTTACATTAGGCTTCCAATTAATCAAGCTATTTGCTAGAACTAAATTCGAGTCCGTTAACACAATTCTAAAACCATAATTTTTCGTCCCTTGGATTCGACCATCGCAATATTACAATAGTTTTGCCGTACACTTGCGGGGTTATAAATTAAAGACATCAACGATTCTACAAGACCAATATTGTAACACCCTCATCTACCAAAGTGCCTTACCAAGGTCTACCTTAACAAATGGAAGCATTACCATCTCGGTTGCCCGGGGTAGTACATATCAAATTGACCATAAAGAAATGTTCATTAATATAAAGTAATGTGTAACGAGGTTACAAGTTCCAAAAACCAAAATGAAAACAACTCAACTAAACAAGTGAATGTCTAAACAACAACGGAAGCTAAAATGTGATAGTCTCGACGAAGTCCTATCCAAACCCGCAAGCAAGCTCAAACATC
The DNA here is from genome assembly GCF_048544455.1 of Silene latifolia. Lineage (NCBI taxonomy): Eukaryota > Viridiplantae > Streptophyta > Magnoliopsida > Caryophyllales > Caryophyllaceae > Silene > Silene latifolia. Next base: position 289,566,739 of record NC_133538.1, read on the forward strand.
AACACCTGCTAGACTCATTCCTCACCATTTGCCGAAAATATCAAATGGATTACCACAGTTTTGAAAACATTTGAAGGGTCAGTACAATTACACAATTAATCACAACCCCCACAAAAGTATATGCAACACAAGATAACTCAAACAATACTCCACAGCCTCCAAACTCCATAACATACAAGAAATAATGGCTCTCATCGCAACGAGTAGTCGGGTTCCTATTGCAATAGGTAACCCACCCCAGCCGATGCCAGACCGCATCAGTGGTCATCAAATCCCCGCTTATCGCAACGAGCGAACCCAAGCTCATTAATGTGCACATCCTCCTTGCGACTGGAGTCGCAATGGGCGAAACAAGGGTGTGAAACCATCTCCCGATATGGCTCACAATATCCAATCCAATACCTCCAACAACCACAATCACAATAAGACAATTCTATACACAAACAATTACAACAACACCCAATGCAATTAACTGTATAATCATACTGTGTAGGGAAACCCTACTTTATTTGAAAATTTCCAAAATAACGCAAGACGATCTAGAACTACTCCTATACGAAATCCCCACCTAAATAATGATTCATATGCAATGCCAATCAACTACAACTACATAATCATATACCCCCATAACCCCTAATCTAGGGTTTAACCAAACATAACTAAATCATTAACGGAAATCGAGACTTACTACGCAAATGGAATGGAAATGATAACTCCGAAATCCCAAAATGACGAATCCTTGCTTAGATGGTGATTAGTGTGATTATAGAGTGTTTAGAGTGTAATTAGGTTTTACAAATGACGTTTAAGAACTACTAAAATGATTTTATAACCTCTCTAATCATCATAATCAAACCGCGAGAAAAAACGACTCTCAGACCGGCACTCGACCGAGTATAACACATGCACTCGACCGAGTGTCTCACCAACTCGGTCGAGTGACCCCTGGGCAGAAGCCTGGCAAAACACACTAGTCACATACTCGGTCGAGTACAGCCCACTCGACCGAATACTCAAGGTCCAGAAACGCGTAGTATTACAAATATCGTTAGATGAAGGTAGTTTATGCTTGTTTCGTGGGGTGTACAAACTTCACAAAACCTCCATAATGGGTGATACTTGAACCCTATAAACATCATTATCGATGGCGGTTCGCCTTGGTTTACCTAAGCCAAAATGACAACCATGAGTGGACTCCAAAATAGTAAAATGTTTAAATATTCGATCAAATTTGTTAATTGGAGTAATTTTCATGGTACTCCTAAAGTTTGCATTTTCCCCTCAAATGCCCCTCTTTTCTCAAGAAATACTTTAACTGCTTATATCTCTTAGTCACGATTCCATAAAGCCGCAATTTTTTTTTCCTAAAATTGTAGATCTTTGAAAGATAATCATTTTGAAGAAAAAAAACTTCATTTTCTACATATGTGATCGCAAATAATAACTTTGACGAGTCGTAACTCCATTATAAGGTATCAGAAAAACGCGTTTTTTTTTTCAAATTGAATCGTAAAGACGATCAACTTATGAAAAAAATTGAGGCTTTTTGATTTCGTAATTAAGAGATATGACAAATCAAATTTTTCATAACAAAAGTGCGGATCCAATAGTATCCTTGTTGCGGAAGCTCTCGCTTTAAAAGAAGTCATTTTAGCAGCTAAATACTTAGGAATCTCAAAGTTAATTGTGGAGGGTGATAATTTATGTGTTATTAACTCGATTCGAGGTACTTGGCAAATTCCTTGGGAAATTTATAGTATTATCAAGGATGTGAAACTAGACCTTCATTTTTTCGATGAAGTGATAATTAAACATTGCTTTCGTGAAGCCCAACAATTCTTTGACTTCACGCTTCTTTTGACATTCATCCCAACTCTTTCGAGGTGGTTTGATAGCCGGTGACTTCAACTTACCTCCCTCATTCGAAAGGATGAGATAGGTTGGTTCTACCCTAATTTTCTTACCTAATTAAAAATAAAATAAAATAACAAAAGCAGGGTTATTGGGATAAAAAAAGGTAAATCTTAGGGTAATATGAAAATTACCGGTTGCTAATTTAACCTTTATTTTTTTTAGATTATCAAGGAAAAAGAAAGAAAAAAGTCATCCATCCACAAAATAGGGTTTTACCATTGCTTAAACGGTTAAACCTCTTATCAACAACGTCAGGAAAAAAAAAAAAAAAAAAGAGAACCAAACCCTCTTGTTCAACAATGGCGGCCGCAAGATCAGTTTTCCGATCATCCTCTGTCCGTAACGCTGCCTCACAATTTGCTTCCGCTGCCAAAACCTCATCCACTCGCTCCTCTTTCCGATTTCCCTCCGCCGCCAATCTTCTTTCTTCTAGTCGCATTTTCAGGTACTTTCGATTTGTAGTTCTTTATTTCATGTTCATCTATCAGAATGTCGATTTAAATTAATTTATTAATCCAATGATTCAAGATCTATTCATCAATTTATCGAGATGGTTAAGATTTGTTTGAGTGTAAGATCTGGGATTTGATTTGCTGATTGATTGACTTAGTTATGGTATTGATATCGGTATTTGATTCATATCCTTGTTATGATGTTTTATGGAGTTGGATTGGTTAATTGTGAATTGTATGTTTGCATATGAATCGCGAGCAAAATGATACTGTTTATTTATTGGGGATTGTACGTTTGTAGGTGTCCGGCGGAATTGAGCGCATGTTTGGAGTCAATGCAGCCGTTTCACACCGCTACTGCATCGGCCCTGATGACTTCCATGCTTGCTGTCACTTGCCGCAGCAGCTCTTGGGCTCCTGATGGTAAAGACAATTGACTCGTTTGTTTGTTTGATTTGTTGGGACATATCATATGAAAGTCTTGATGATTTGATGTGGTTTCGCATTTTTTTGTATTTCGTGTGGCAGAAGTTGCTTTCTCTTTAATGTTGCGTTACATAGTGAATGTGAACAGTACTTGTACGCCTGCCTTTTGTGGCATATTTTAAGAATTATTAAGAGGGTTAAGTCAAGGTGGTTGTTCTTGCTGTACTTGTCATATCCCATTTGCGAGGTCCGAGTTTAGGACATGAAATACAATCATAACTTTGACGTCTTTAGTGGGTTACAAGCAACTGAAGTTTTGGGTGGTCGCAAGGGCTTGGAGAAGCCGTTTTTTTTCTAATGATGTTCTGAATATCACTCTTAGTTACGATATAGCCTGCTATTGGCTCTAGTATAGTCTAATTATATTATAGTTCATAGTTTGTCTCCCCAAATTTCCATCTTACTATAGAAGGACAATGAAATGGCGTTTACCAACTCTATGTATCATTTTAATCTGTCATTTGTAGCTGGCACTGTTGTTTCTGGTTGCATGAATAATAAGTCAGTGGTGTAGGATGCAACATCCTGATTTGAATATAAGAGAGGAGGGTTCAAGAACTTATTTTATTTTATTTTTATAGCCAACCTTTGACTTTTGGTTCTTTGATCTAATATGTAAATCACTTACACTTCATATCATATTCCGTGCTATGGAAATGATCCAGTGCGATCGCCAAGCTGTCCTTGTAGTTCTCCTAATTCCTTATAATAGGTTTCCTAATGGAATGTTTTTTTTTTTTTTTTTTTTTTTTTAATTAGGTATCTAGGATACATTATAAAGCCAGTTGATGCCTACTTTTTCACCATCTGGTAAGTCAGTGCTCATCAGATGGAAAACTCGAGTCATTAGGATCATTAAGTGAAAAATTCCAGTTTTGTAGTTTTTTTAAATTCTCTTCTTCACTCCAGATCATAGTTGGCACTGTCAAGATGATTTTTATACCTTAGATACATTATAAAGCCAGTTGATGCCTACTTTTTGATGTTCCTCAAAGTTCTGCCTAATGTTAAATTCTCTTGATGAATGTTCCTCAAAGTTCTTTGATTGCAGATTTGCAGTGAACCGAAAAAAAACCTTCTATATAATCTTCATACTCCTTCTAAATGACTCACCTATTAGTCCTTTCCTACGTCTCACCCTATTATAAGACATCAAGTTCCTTTTCCCTTCTTTTGTAGGCTGAATCGGGACTAGATGACGAGGCAGAAGCTCAGATGGGATAACTGCAATCTGTTATTTTCCCCAGCTAGTTGAGTAGTGTCATCCTTCCATAGACTAGGTCCCTTTTGTTGGCTAAATCAATATTTATAAACTTTGTAAACAGATTTGAATTTCTTCCTTCTTTTGGTCTGAAACGTGTGCTAATGTGAGCTCCACTCCTATAGTTTTATGTTTCTCTGACATTTAAATATTTAATATTTAATATTTAATAAAGTGATGACATTCTTTCGTGAACTGAGGTTTACATTCACCCAGCTTATCTTCAGCAGTCTTAATTATTTGACACATTCTTTGTTGGCTTATAGGTGCTGACAGCTGATTTTAACTGGTCTTCCTACTATCTATTGTAGGCTTGTAGCGGATTTAAGGGTACTTTCGTACTGAGGGATCTCTTCTACGAATGTTTCAAATTTACTTTCAAATTGTTGGATTTTGAAGACATTTTAACATGTTGAATTTAGACATCAAAGTCTTCTAAGTATCAATAATAGTCTTTTGTGATCCACCATTAGTTGGTATTTCATTGTTACCTGGTTTGTAAGAACCAAATATCCTTTTTGTTATGTCAAGAAGCCCTTGGTATTTCTTTTTTATTCTATTACACCTTCGAAACATTTATGCATCATGATAATGTATGCCATTTCAGCGTCAGTTTGCTATTCTCTGTATGTCGGGTATTACTTTTGCCATAGTTTGAGAAATTATCATGAGCTTAATCTGTTGATGTTTGTGAGCTCTTGTACTCTACTACTATAATTTAAAGCATTAGAGCCTTCTGCATTGAGTGATGACTGATTATCCTTGGTTCAGATGATATGTGATAAATGCTTGGAGGATTCGACAGAGTTTTCAAACACACCCTTTATCAGAGGGAAACTGCTGATAAATTGGATTTTCGAATGTTTACGGTGTAACATTGTGCTAAACCTTTTTGGAGCAGTTGACTTTCTTTTTATCCCTTTTTGCATTTTAAGTAGGCGTGTGCAGTTATATTTTGGTTAAACCTTTTGGTCAGAATTTGGTTGAATCTAGAAGACATCTGTATTAAAATTGCCTGCCTACATGCATTTCTTGCCAAATGATCTTTTAAATTAGTTCTCTTTTGTCTGTTCTTTTGTCGGAAGGGAGTCGCATGAGTAGTCTAAGTTGACGCGTTTGAAACCCCGGCCATTGTTATGATGCATTGATGATATACCAATTATGCTAATTAACATCTGTATAAGCCAGTTGTTTCAAATGACTCTTGGTTCGCAACCTTAGATGGAGCCTTTTTATCTGGGTTAGTAACTAGCAACTATTAATATGTTTGTTTAATGAATAAAAACATTTCAGTAAACTCTTCCACCTTGTTGTAGACTATAACCAATTTTCAATTTTGGAGGTACATCCTCTAACACGATTTTGTGAGAAAAATACAAGCATGTTATTAGACCAAAAAGGATTTTAACATCTGCATTGAGTGATGACTGATTAAACATTGTTCAATCAGCTGGCAATGACGATGTGTGATAAATGCTTGGAGGATTCGACGGAGTTTTCACACACCCTTTATCAGAGGGAAACTGCTGATAAATTGGATTTTCGAATGTTTATTGTGTAAAATTGTGCAAAACCTTTTTGGAGCAGCTGGCTTTCTTTTTATCCCTTTTTGCATTTGCTCAAGGAGGTGTGCTATTATATTTTTGATTAGTTCCCTTTCAGGCCCGTCCAATAGCCTGTTCAACCGGTACCTAGAATCAGGGCCCAAAAGACAGGGGCAAAAATATATTCATTTCAATGTAAGTAAACTAAATAAGGAGTTTATGGCGTAGCGGTAATCTAGGTAGCACGGATACTTCTCTTAATCAGCCGTCCCGTGTCCGACACCGTGTCGCACACCGACACTCCTCGGACACACGTCAAAACGTGTCGGACACCTACAAAGCCGTGTCTAACTTTCTACATTTATTCGAGCACGTGTCCGACGCGTGTCCATGGTATTTCGGCCGTGTCCGACGCGTGTCCATGACATTTGGACATCATTTGGGCTGAATGATGTTCTTTAAGGTGAAATGAGCTCTCGAAAGAGATTGATTAAAAGATTCGTTTGGATGGTAAATGAAAACGAGTTATAATCAAGGGCAAGTTTTAGCTTCACTTATTTAAATTTAATATCAAATACTTTTATAAAAATAAAATCAAACGTTTATAATTATAAAATATATATTTTATTAAATTTAAATAACGTGTCCCGTGTCCTAAATATCAAAGGATGCCGTGTCACGTGTCCGTGTTGTGTCCGTGTCCCGTGTCCGTGTCCGTTTTGGTGCTACCTAGGCGGTAATGGCTTGTACTTTCCCTAGGCCACGAGAGTTCGACCCTCACAGCATTTTTTTTTGTTTCTAATTTTTACACTAGTGTATAAGTGGGCCCCACCGTGGTTAATCTATTTGTATATTGTGTTCTATGGCCATTTTTCGGAAATGCTTTGTACTCCGTATTTATTAGCTCCATCGTGCAGCTTATTGGGTATTTTTTTTCTTGTTTTTAATTGAAGATTTTAAATTTAGTTTTATCAATAATTAATTGAAATAAGATGTATTTTTTGGTAACGAAAAAATTACGGTATATATTGAAAGTAATTAGCGTATACAAATAATACAATGACTATATGTAGGATCCGTATTTGAAATTTAATACGTGGCTAATCAATTAGTGATGAAATCGGAATTTACTGTTGGGAGATAGAGTTTTTATGGAAGACAAACCAATCATGTCAGAAGATAAACTCAATACAAGTTCAGAAATTTTGACCAAAATTTGAAATTTACATTATTCTGTGATGCTAGCGCCCTTACTAGCCATCGAGCTCTATTATTGACTGACTCGCAATTTTTTTCAAAGGGACCCAGTTTAGGGCCTCAATTTTACATTTTAGAACAGGGCCCCTTAAATTCATTGGACGGCCCTGTTCCCTTTTGTCCGTGTTGATTTGTCTAAATGGAGTTGCATGAGTAGTTTTTATGTTGACGCGTTTGGAACTCTGGTCATTATTATGATGCATTGATGATATGTCAGTTGTGCTAATTAACATCTGTATAAGCTAGTTTTTTAAATGATGGCTTTTGGTTCGTAACCTTAGATGGAGCCTTGTATTGGGGTCAGTAACTAGCAGCTATCGAATGAGTTTGTTTTATGAATAAAACCATTTCAATAAACTCTCCCACCTTGCTCTACACTAACCAAATTTTAAGTGTGGAGGTACATCCTTTGGATTTTGATTTTGGGAGAAAAATACAATAACCTTGCAAGGAGTTGAGACTTGAGATCCCTCTTTGTTCGCGTCCCTCTTACAAGAGAATTTATTTTATATTGTTTCATATTGCATCTTTTCCTGTTATTTTTATGATGAAACTTTTAACTTATAGATTGTGACAAAATTAAATCCAGATTGAGAGAGAAACCAATTCACATTTCAATCTCATTATTATTATGAGAAGTCCAATCCTTTAAGCTTGACATTGTCAAAAATATATACCTCCACTGCCATTCCATACTATCATAATTCAAAATCATACCCGGTCGACTTTTAATATTGCCTCTTCCATTCAACTCACTATTAAACATCAACGTACAAGACTTTGGACTAATTACCCACACAATCACTAGGCTTATCCAAAGGACCGGTCACTCGATCCTAGCATGTTCCCTTGTTTATAAACATTTGATCTATCCTAGCATGGTCTCTTGTTTATAACCATTTACTCACAGACTAGACTTTCTAAAGGAAAGAGAATTTGGCATCTAAATTACTAAACTAGTGAGATTCGGTACAATTGGTTCCTTAATCATCCAGAAACAAAGGCTAATCCGATTGCTCACACTCTCAAGGAGCTTCCTCAAAGCTCTCAAAATCAAATTTTAATTAGTAGCCAAACCTTAAAAGTTGATTGCTAAGGTCACTTCTAATCCAAAAGATCATTGGCTAGGCTGGCTAGCCTAGCTAACATACCATATCTCAAATTCAACCGTCGTCTTCAAATCGAGTGTCCAAATGTCTCTTTCTCACTAAGGGTTTTATGGCAAGCATCCAACAGCCCTCATCTCAAGTCAACGAGTCTCACTCTTGGCACGATTCCCAAGGTAACTCTCACCTCATCGGTCTCACTACCTTACCCTATCTAGATGGTCAATCACACAAGCCTAAGATTAATTCCAAATTCAATTTTATCTCTCAAGGTCAAAGTCACGTACTCAATCCAAATAAGAGAATGTCATAGCTCAAGGGTTCTCTAATCACCCTAACAAGACGTGACTAACAAGGCAACCACTCCACTAGGAAAAGGCAAGGTATTCACGAACTTAGATAAAGGAATTACTAGGAACGGGTAGAGGTTTGGGACGAGGGGAGACTAAGTCAACATACAAGTTTAAAGACTGAGCCTACTGTTGAACAACCAAATTATGGCTCCACCAAAATAGGAACCGATACCTAGTCTTTAGCTTATTGTTTTTCTGTTATGTAATTTTCACATGTGCCTATACTTTCTCCTACTTTGTAGCTATTAGTTCCTTCTTTTTAGATGTATAGCTAACCTCCTGTAACTATAAAAGGGATGCTTGTATATCAGTTTTAATCATAAAATACAATACACTTTCTTCCTAAATCTTATATGGTATCACGACCTTCATCGATCCTAACCATCGTCCTTGTTGTTCTTCACGCAACCACCATGTCGACCCACCAAAACTCGCTCATTCCCAACACCGATGACCCAACTGAACCACTTATCTCGATCTCCTTCCCGACCTGTATTAAACTTACACCATCTACCTATTGTGCTTGGCAATACCAAATAACTCGTCTCCTTCGCGGGTATGGTCTTTTCTCCTACCTCGATGGAACCAACCCACCTCCACCCACCACCATAACCCCTGCTGCAACCGAGGCCAAACCTAACCCGGACCCAATTCCCAACCCAGCCTTCACCACTTGGTTTAAGCAAGACAATCTCATCCTAGGAGCCCTAGCCGGTACCTTACACGAATCCATCGCCACGATAATCCTTGATGCCAATACCTCACACGAGGCATGGCAAATTCTTGCTAAAACCTATGCTAATCCTTCTCGAGGACACATCCTTCAACTCAAGGATCGTCTTCGTCACCTTACCCTTGGAGATAGCACCGTCTCCGAATACATGCTTGCCATAAAATCTTGCACCAACCAACAAGCCCACCTCGGCAAACCCATGGATGCCGAGGATATCACTAACCAAATAATTCAAGGTCTTCCGTCTGCCCAATACAAGACCGTCATCGACGCCGTTTGTGGTCGAGACACACCTATTTCTTTTGAGGACTTCCATGAACGCCTCCTTCAACAAGAGCTTTTAGTTAAGAGAGAACCTACTGTAACCAATTTCCAACCCACTGCCAACGTTGCATCTCGCAACTATAACCAAAATCGCACCTATCAGTCCAACTACCATCAAAACCGAACCCAACCCTCAACTCAGCCCACGCACCAATCCAATAACCAATACAACCCGAGACCCTTTAAGGGTCGTTGTCAATACTGTCGCGAGACGGGCCATGTCATTAGTGATTGCCCTAAGTTTAAACGTGACTATCCTATGGTCTCCTTCCCACCACCGAAAACAACTCGGCCTCAAGCCCACACCGCCACTGCTTCCACACCATCCACCTCTGCCTATCTAGTTGATAGTGGTGCCAGTCATCACATAACCAAAGACCTCGAAAACCTTGCTCTCCATAGTCCCTATGAAGGTCCGGACGACCTAGTTATAGGAGACGGGTCTGCTCTTCCGATTACGCACCATGGTTCATTCTCTACTCTTTCTTCATCTCGTTCCATTTTCTTTAATAATGTGCTTGTCGTACCATCAATTTCTCAAAATCTTTTATCCGTCTCACAATTTTGTCTTGATAATAATGCTATAGCTTGTTTCTCACCCCTTTCTTTTTGTTTTAAGGATCGCTTGACGGGTGATATTATCATCCAAGGACCGTTTCAAGATGGCGTCTACCAATGGCAACCACCCACCTCCAAACCGAGTGCTTACACTAGCCTTAGTTCGTCTCCCGGCAGCTTGTGGCATGCTCGTCTGGGACACCCTTCCAATGCTACCCTTCGTCATTTAAATTCAATTTACAATTTTCGTATTTCGTCTTATTTACATTGTAATTCATGTTTCGTTAATAAAAGCCACAAATTACCCTTTGCGACATCCATCTTAAGTTCCGCTGCCCCTTTTGATTTAGTATTTTCAGATGTGTGGACATCACCGGTTCTTTCAATCGACTCCTACAAATACTATGTCATTTTTGTCGATCATTATTCTCATTACTTTTGGCTATATCCGCTTAAACACAAATCCGATACACTAACTACCTTTACTCGTTTCAAAAATATAAATGAGAATTATTTTCAAAAACCTATTAAACAATTTTATTCCGATAATGGAGGGGAATATAAAAAACTAAACCCCCTTCTCCTCGATACCGGCGTTACCCACCTCACATCCCCACCACACACACCCGAGCACAATGGTTTTGCCGAAAGACGTCATCGCCACATTGTTGAAACGGGTCTCGCGCTCCTTACCCACGCTCAAATGCCCAACCAATTCTGGCCTTATGCTTTTGCGACGGCTACATATTTAATTAACCGTCTGCCAACAACCACTCTACAAAATAAAACACCCTACCAGATACTCTTTAATACCGACCCAAACTACAAAAAATTACGACCGTTTGGTTGCCTTTGCTATCCATGGCTTAAACCATATACTACTCACAAACTCGATCCCAAATCCGCTCCTTGCGTCTTTGTTGGTTACTCCAACACTCAAAGTGCGTACCTTTGCTATGAACCCGTCACCCAAAAATTATATACCTCCCGTCATGTCCGTTTTGTTGAACATGTCTTTCCTTACATTGATCTTGCTAAAACAACACCCTCATCTCTTTCCTCTGCTGAAAAGTGGTGCGAATTAACCCTTCCACTACTTGACCCATCTCTCCCTATACCTCGTACCCCTACTGCCACCCCCACTCCTTCACCCAATCGACCTCCCTCCCCTAACCCGCAACCTACCACTCCACCCGTCACTGCTTCCAGTCCCTCCTCCCCCACCTCGTCATCAACTCCCTCTGACCCTACACCCACCACAGCAACCCGTATCCCCACCCCCAACCCTCCTCATACATCCTCGCCCTCTACTCCTCCTCCTCCACCTCCACCTCCACCTCCTCTAACCTCTCGGCCTACAACCCGTCTATGCAATAACATCGTAAAACCGAACCCGAAATATGCTAAACATGTTGTTGTACCCACCTCTCATATCACCCCCTCCACTACCAAACAAGCCCTCGTCGATCCTCGATGGCGCAATGCCATGATCGATGAACACCAAGCTCTACTCCGTAACAAAACCTGTACCCTTGTCCCTCGCTCCCAAGCCCAAAACATTATTGGTTGCAAGTGGGTATACCGCGTGAAGTACAACCCGGATGGTACTCTAAAGCAATACAAAGCCCGCCTTGTTGCAAAGGGTTTCCATCAAAGACCTGGGATTGACTATTCCGAAACATTTAGTCCCGTTATCAAACCCGCTACCATTCGTCTCGTCCTCTCAATCGCTGTGGCCAAACGATGGTCTCTTCACCAACTCGATGTCAATAACGCCTTTCTTCAAGGTAAGCTCACTGATTCCGTATTTACGGACCAACCACCGGGGTTTGTGGACACGGATAAACCTGACCATGTATGTCATCTTCGGAAAGCTATTTACGGCTTGAAACAAGCCCCAAGAGCTTGGTACACCGAACTCAAAACATATCTTTTAAGTCTCCACTTTAAGAATTCCGTCACTGACCCTTCACTTTTTATTCTAAATACCAATCAAACTATTCTCTTTGTTCTCGTATATGTTGATGATATCGTAATAACCGGTCCAAACCCGTCACATATTCGAACCTTTATTGCTGACCTTTCCCGAAAATTTTCTTTAAAGGACCTTGGCCCTTTAACGTTTTTCCTTGGCATTGAGGTGACCCCGACCAAGACCGGCCTTCACCTTAACCAAACCAAATATATTTCCGACTTACTCCACAAATTCAAAATGGATGAATGAAAACCCGCCACTACACCCATGCTAACCCACCCTATGCTTGTAAAAGAACCCAACAAACCCGTTGAAAACATCACTGATTATAGAGCAATTGTTGAGAGTTTACAATATTTATCCTTAACTCGACCAGACATTGCCTTCCCCGTAAACAAGCTCGCCCAATTCCTCACTCATCCCACTTCCTCACACTGGCTCGCCCTAAAACGCGTCCTTCGATACCTAAAGGGCACACTCCACCTTGGTCTTCACCTACACCACTCCACACCTCTTAATCTCCATGCCTACTGTGATGCGGATTTTGCCGGCGATTCCGAAGATTATGTCTCCACCACTGGTTATATAGTTTACCTCGGCAAAAATCCAATTTCGTGGTCCTCGAAAAAACAGCGGGCATTGTCATGCTCGACTACTGAAGCAGAATTTAGAGCCGTCGCAGCCACCTCCTCGGAAGTTCTATGGCTTGTTTTTGTCCTACATGAGCTCGGTATGACTCATTCCTCGTCGCCCGTTATCTACTGTGACAATCTTTCAGCGACACACTATTCGGCGAACCCCGTCTTCCACTCACGCATGAAGCATTTGGCCATATCATTTCACTTTGTCAAAGAACAAGTCAGGCAGGGTTCCATTCGTATCCAACACATTAATGGCAATGATCAGCTAGCTGATGCGTTAACAAAGCCGTTGCACAAACCACGATTTCTCACGCTTTCATCCAAGATTGGACTCCGTCTCCGACCGTCCATCTTGCGGGGGAGTGTTGAACAACCAGATTATGGCTCCACCAAAATAGGAACCGATACCTAGTCTTTAGCTTATTGTTTTTCTGTTATGTAATTTTCACATGTGCCTATACTTTCTCCTACTTTGTAGCTATTAGTTCCTTCTTTTTAGATGTATAGCTAACCTCCTGTAACTATAAAAGGGATGCTTGTATATCAGTTTTAATCATAAAATACAATACACTTTCTTCCTAAATCTTATACCTACACTAAGATAGTGCACAAAGACGGGACGATCGATGACACGTTATATGAGCATAAGCACGAAAGGGAGTATGATGCAAAGAATAACTTGGAATATTAAAAAAAAGGTTTGGATATGAATTATCGAATGAAAGCTCTTGAATAGCGAGGTTACTCATAAGACACTAAAAGCAAACCATGTACGAGCAAGAGATAGGAGTGTACTAAAGGGAGAAGCATTTGTATTTGTGGGAATTATTTTCGAGGTAAAAGGACCCATAAAACAGAGAAAATCGGTGTGCATACAAACCCAATTTTGGTGCACATTCTCGTTAAAACGCTAAATAAATAAGCTTTTCGTTAGATTGAATTTCACATAGCTATTTCTTATTACGATTCGATTAGTTTTGGGGGTGTCCTTGGTTATTTATTGGCAATTGTTTAATTAAACTAAATTAACTATGTTGGCATTTTGGAGAATTACATCAAATTATTCAATTTATTATTGAGATGAATATCAACACATTTCTGTAATATGACCTTTTTATTGGAGTTAAGCGTTTGAGTTTTAATTTTTTTAAACAAACTGCTTACAAATAATTATGAAATATATATTGATAGATATGATAAATGTTTTGTACAAATATACAGATCGTAATAATCACCTCATTTTTTGAGGGATGAACGAGAAGCAAATGTTCCGCATGTGAAAATGAAATTTACTTTCCATAGTAAATAGAACATGACGGCAAAATGATAAAAGTCTTCACACAACGCTACTGACAAAATTAGGCGAAAACTGAAAAGTATCGGTAAACTAATACACGAGGAGCCGTACTCTCATAGTTCTGACGTTAGAATACTGTCAAATGAGCAATGCAATGAAATATAGAAGACTAATACTCCTCTTTCCCAATTATTTGTTTCTTTTTGATTAAAATACCCTTTCACAAAGAATAAAAAAGGTAAACAAATGATTGGGACGAAAAGAGTACTAGTTTAAACAATAGAAGGGGGATGCAAACAACAGATCAGAAATGTGGAACATAAAAAACCATTGATTCATAATCTCATTTATGCTCACATCCAGCAACATTACCTTTTACATCACAGCCAAATCTTTAATTACTCCTTGATATAAAACCTAATTTCAGAAGGTACACCAAGACCAAAGACCACTAATATATTCTTTGGAGCTAATAATATTGAATTACACAAAAGCAATGCATCTTCAATGCCCATCTGCAATTAAAACTCATAAAAAGTTGCAGGGATTTGAAGAGAAATAACATTTTTTTTTATTTAGAAGCCAAAGAGCAAACGACATCATCCTCTGGAACATATTTCAATGGTACTCCCTGCTCATTCTTCCACCACGTTAACCAATTCATACTCAACGAGCGACAAATTATTATTCTCCTTCACTTCAAAGCAAGCAGGCTCTGTGACCTCAACACGACCCCATTTGTCCACGGCTAGTCTCATAGACCCCTTAAACATGTCAATCTTTGCATTGCGTAAGATCACTGTAGCACCTGGTTGCATAAGGTCAACTGTGCAAAACAAAGAGGTATCAGAATGAATTAACATATGTCTGTCTATGTTGCTCGACACGTCACTTTGGCTGCATGTCGACATGAGACTATTTTTGACATGACACGACAGTTAGACACTTGCTATAATTAGAAAAACGTTAAAAATCAAGCAATGATGGATGAGAAGTTCATATGTAAGAAGTCACAAAAAGGAAAGGAAACAATTTCAATCAGATTTAACGGAATACTGAAAATTGTGGGCTTTTGGAGGAAGTAATACATCCATAGAAGAGGTGATAATCATACATCTACCCACAAACCAAGTGTCCTATGCCT
The DNA here is from genome assembly GCF_048544455.1 of Silene latifolia. Classification (NCBI taxonomy): domain Eukaryota; kingdom Viridiplantae; phylum Streptophyta; class Magnoliopsida; order Caryophyllales; family Caryophyllaceae; genus Silene; species Silene latifolia. Next base: position 289,581,784 of record NC_133538.1, read on the forward strand.
TTCGTTGTTAAACAAGTATAGTATCATAAGATAAAAACACTAACCCTTTGTTTGGGATTTGGATAGCAAAATAAGAGGGGAAGGGAGGGGAGGGGGAATGGAGGGAAAGGAAAGAGAGGGGGAATGGAGTATGTGTGTTTGGATACAAGTTCCCTCTAAATCTTTCCCATGTCAGAGTGATTTTGATTAGGCTTGTTTGGACTAGGAGAACTTGAGCAAAAGCAAGGAGAGGGAGAGATACAACATCCCTTCTTTAGGTAGTTAGCAAATAGGGTAAAAGAGATCAAAATTCCTCCGCATATGAAAGATTTGGAGGGAAAATATCTTGCGCCATTGCCCCTCGCTTTCCCTCCTATTTTTATATTCAAATTCAATTGAGGGATTTGGAGGGAAAATAAAGGGAGGGAGAGTAGAGGATTTAAAATCCCTTGTTTGGATAGCAAATGGGGATGGAGGGAAATGGAGGGGGAAACATTTGGAGGGATCCAATTTCCCTCCTCCAAGCCTAATCAAAACCTCTCAACAATAGGCAAGATTTGGAGGGAAATTGTATCCAAATACCCCAACCCTATTTCCCCTTCCCTTCCCTCTCTTTCTCTTCCCTCCTTGGGGGAAGGGGGAAGGGAAAGGAAGGGGAGAGGAGGGAGAATGGAGGAGGTGATTTTCCCTCCAAATTTTGCCTATGTTGGTGGAGAAATAATTTGCCTTGTAGGATAGAAATGGAGGGATCCATTTTTCCTCCCCTCCAAATCCTTCTCTACCTTCATTTTGCTAACCAAACAATGGATTTCTCATCCTTTCAACTCCCTCCCCTCCCTTTCCCCTTCAAATCACTCAATCCAAACACACCCTAAAAGAGCAATGAATTTTGCCAACAAGTATAGAACATATAATAGCATATTTCTGCTATTCTATCTTTAATCGGAATCTAATCGAAGTCTCGCTTCTAAAAAAACTACCAGACAAACATTTCCAATTTTAGAAAGCCAAGACGACAAAAAAAGAAAGAGGCATTTGCAAGCACTTGTAAAAACTGATCAGTACACAGACGCAGAAGCTGAAATAGAGCAACATTAGCAAACCAAACAACTAGACATGTTATTCTACTCTTATCCACTGCCACTCTAAATTAAAGGTAACAATGTGTTTCAAGAACTACTATAGAGCTGCTACAATTTCTAGCTATTTCCTCCCTTCAGTACCGAATTTCTGCCACCTAAATGCGATTTTGGTCAATGTTCTCACTCCAGCCAGTTAATAGATGAAAAACCAAGAGAAGAGAAGAGAAAGAAAAGGTGGATGATCAATATAGATGAAAGATGGATGTGAAGAAGAAATGACTATCATGGATGATGGAGCGTTACTGCGTTAGCATTCAACAATCCATTGCATTGGCACACAATTCAACTAAGAAAACCAAACTTGAGTCGTGCACCTATTCATAAAAAAAGTGAGTAAAATGATACATAGATATTTTTCATTGAGCACATGTTAACCAAGGTTGGTCGGTAAATTCATTGAGTGGCGGTACAATTGAACAGGATTCAAATTTCAAAACCCGTTCACCTTGGAACAACCCTTGTGGCCGCCTTTTCACAAAAACAAACCTCAGAGTGGTTATTATCATCACCGGCACCAAGCAAAGAAACTGACCCAATGTCTACGTTACCTCCACTCATTTCACAGAAAAAAACGCACTTAATAATCGCAATTCAACAGCAAATCAAACAATGAAGAGATTGTGTGACTATTAAATATCCCATCTACCACAATTTAATTGAAAGCACAAAAATTTGACACAAAAAATGGTATTGCCAGAAATACGCGATAAACACAACAATAAATCTAAAGAAGAAGAAGAAGATAAGGCAATGACACCCAAAAATGATATTGTATATTCGACGACACCATTTCCCCATTTGCACATCAACCCATGGTAAAGAACACCTGGAATTATACAATCCGAAGTCATCTAACAATAATCATAATCTACACAAATGCAAACAACTCAAATAAAATTGAAAACATCCCATTTAAAAACAATCATGTAAGAAACCTAAAAAAAAAGTGATATTAATCTGAATTCAACATTACTTAAACGCAGATGATACGAACATTAAAACGAAGTATTTGATAAAAAAGGGAAAGAAAGAAGTATACTTTGTTGATTACGAGCAGTAAAGAGAATGGAAGCAGTTTCATCAGCAACAAGACACTCAGTAATACGAGTAGAACGGGCATTCAAAGACGAAGAAGAAGATCTGGGTTTTTGTAAGACGGAATTAGAAGAAAGCACTTTAACAACCAATGTATGGCCTGATGTTACGGGTTTAAGTTGGTCTACTTTGACAAACACTGGCTTTCTCTTTGCTGTTGTTGTCGGATTTGACGCCATTATGATTATGATGGTGATTTGGGAGAAATGAGGGAATTTTGTAAGATTGAAACCCTAATGATGGAAGAATGAACACGAGGAGAAAAAGATCTGTTTTTTTTTTTTTTTTTTTTTTTTGGTGATGAGGGTTGATTCCCCCGGGTACATGCAATACCCTGCAAACCACGTGTGCCATGTAAGACATCCTATTTAGGATGACATTGAATCGCAAAGACTCAGATAGGAGTCGAACTCGCGACTCTCAATTCATTCGCATTGCAATCTTTGAAAGACTCCCATTTCCTCCACTACACTCAAGCCACCTTTGATTAACATATAATTACATCCATATTTCAATTTTATTTTGATTCCTCCATATTTTAATGTTCTTCCCATTTCTCCCTTATATGTGAATAGTATTATAATGAAAGGGGCAGAACATATAAATGTAGAAGGAGTAATGAATACGGACATATTTAAATATCCAAGTTATCAAGATAAAGTTTTATTTTACCAAATTAAACAATTTTTTTTTACACATTTATTAACTTATTACTTAGTGGGCCTTTGTGCAATTAGGCTAGTCTTTTGCTAAAAATAGTGAGTTGTGGGAGCGTCTAATTTGGTTGGTTACAACATATTCATATTCATTCTTCAATAAGTCTTGGTATAGACGGGTGAGGCGAATAGACGGGTAAAGACTTCTAATAAAATGGGTAGGGGGGCCTCATGTGCTTTCCACTTTATAGCAAATGAATATTTTGTGAGAGGAAATGGTATCCGGGTCTAGACGGATAGTGTCCGTCTATAATGAGAATTTGTGTTCATTCTTATGGACGTGTAGGTGTTGGTCTTGCTGGTGGGTTGAGGAGACTCTAAGAGTAGACTTTTGGGGGTTTTGGAACATACCTACATGACATACACAACAAGTGCTCAACTAACACCCTCACCCACCTAACTACATCCAAGTATCCAACCAATCATCAAACACAATCCAATTTTAAATGTTTTTTAATTAATTTTAGGTTTTTCTTGTCAAACATAATATATAAATTTTTTTTTTTTCCAAACACCACCTTCAAAAAAAAAGTTTGTCATACACAACCTTTAATATAACTTTTGTTGTCAAACACGACATGTTGGCCAGATTTAACCACTGTGTTGACTAGGGGTGGGCATAATCCGGTCCGGACCGGAATCGAACTGACGGAACCGAAATTAAAAATTCCGGTCCGATCTCCGGTCCACCATTTTTCAAGATTCCGGTTTCCGGTCCGGACCGGTTTGGACCGGAATGCCCGGATTTATGGTTATTTTCATTTTTTTTCTTAAAATTGTATTTTTATTCCGGTCCAATCCGGTCTAACCGGTCCGATCCGGTCCAATGGACCGGAATTTTTGGACCGGAATTTGAAAAAGTGGGTAATTCCGGTCCAACCGGTCCGGTCCGGTCTTGGACTGGAATTTTCCCGGTCCGATCCCGACCGGAATTTTTATAATCCGGTCCGGTCCCGGTCCGTGAATTTTGCCATTTCCGGTCCAAACCGATTCCGGTCCGGTTTTGGACCGGTGCCCAGCCCTAGTGTTGACAACCACTGGAAAGCATGTCCTCCTACCTAGACCTGACAAAACGAGTCAATGGGCCGGGTTCGGGTCGGGCCAATTTAGGTCGGGTCAGTTCGGATGTCTCATTGATTTCAGGTTAATTCGGGTCGGGGTGGGTCATTTCGGTTTCGGGTCTATTTCGAGTTTGTTGGTCGGGTCTGTTTCGGGTCAAGCGAGTCGGGTTGTTTCAGGTCGGGTCATTTTCGGGTCAATGAATAATAGAGAAATAGCCACTACAAATATTTTCGGTTCAATTAGAGTTATATTTTGTGGAGTTATTTTCGGGTTTGGTGGTTTCTGATCTGGTCATTTTCGGGTCGGGTCAGTTACGGGTCAAGACGCTCGGGTCATGTTCGGGTCGGGTCGGGTCAATTCGGGTTTTCGGGTTATGTAGTTCGGGTCTCGGGTCAGTCTTTTCGGGTCGGGTCAATCGGGTCGGGTTGCTTTTGCCAGGTCTACTCCCACCTTTCCAACAAATCTAAGAACACCTCAAACCGACCTCGTTTGCTATCTCAAGCATTGTTGAGTTAAATATTACCACAAGCGAACGAGCCAGTTGTAGTGCTTACGAGTCGATCTCAGGGAGGTCAAGGACTAAGTACCAGTCTGTCTCAAATTACGAGTCAACTACGCGAAACAAATATCAGGTGATAAGTAACTAATCTAAACTAAATTACTAAAAAAACAATAATAACATATAAATGACAATTTTACTTACTAATAAAAAGGCATAGGGTTCATATCATCGCTAGACAAGCTTATAAATAGTGACACGATTGCTTAATTGCTATTCAAGTGAGACTACTACACCTCTAGCATAATAACGATCTCTTCCGAGTAACGGTAATTCTTCTTAAATATGTCTAATTCCCGCTCCCGCATGCAAATTAGACACATAGAAGCATTAAGACCGTAGATACATCCCAAATGTTTTGGTAAATTTCTACCAATTAGGGTTAAAGTGACCGACTCGTTTTAGCTTCGTATCGGGGGGTTAAATTATATGTGATCTATGACGGAATATGTACGTAATTAAGACGGAATAATGGTATGAATAAAGTAAAGGACGAAATAAGGAAATAATGACACAAGAGGTTTTGGTGACGCGGAAAACCCGATGTGGGAAACAACCGCGGGGAGAGTCGGAATCCCACCAATAGTCCACTATATGATAATCAGAGTACAAGTACAATATGCATAGAACATATTTTCCTTCGTGGGCACGGCCGTCGGATAACACACTAGCTGTTTGACGGAGGCTATTTCGTGAGTTTGCAGTACGATACGTTAGGTAATTTGTATTGTGGTATTTATATGGCCAATGATTGGGTAATGATTACTTCATGATGGTGGTAATCATGGCATAATAACGATGAAGGTTGTTTGTAGAGGGATTGTTTATTTCACATAGTAATATTGGGATTTGGGCGATCATGGCGGATGATATCATCGGTCAAGGCCCTGATTTGGTATTTTATACGTAGGGTTTTGGGTAAGTTTAATAGTGCTTCTTATTGAATGAATATGGATTCCTTCTCTTGTTTGTCTTCCTTGTATTTATAGTGAATAAACCCTAGTGGGTTTATTAGGGTTCCTTACTTAATTGCCTTGTTCCTCAAGGTAGAGTTTGGTATCAATTTGGACTTTCCTTATTCAGAACTTGGTAACGATTTGGACTTCCTTATTTCACCCATGGTCTTCTCAGCATCTCAGTCCAAGCCGAATTCTTCTTCCTTCGGTCTGTGGGCCCGACTACCCATGTATGTCATGGGTCCATTGCTCATTAATTACCCACTTATCTCGTGCCACGTAGCCCAGGCAAAATAGTGTAATTTTGGCCCTAACAATTGCCCCCATTTCGCTTCTCAGCTTCGTTGAGTAGGGAAATTAACTCTTCAAGTTTCGCTTCGTCGTCATTATTCGCTACGGTGAACTGTTGCTATCCTTCCGGATTATCTTTTTATTCTGTTTGGAAGGAGCAGCGCCCAACCTCGTGATGACATCATTTGAAACTCCGTAGAAGCAGATGCTGAAGCTCGATGGAGCAGATCTTTGGAACTCGTTGGAGCAAGTGGTTTGGATCGACTCTGCTAGATATATTTGAAATAATTACGCATCCCTACTCGTATCCGAGTGCTGGTACCTAGCTTTTGCTCGATTCTGTTGAATCATACTGTTGTCCTAGGCGATTTACGGCTCTCCTTGGTTTTGCTGATTGGGAAGTAGATGTAAGCTGATTTTTTACCGATGTAGACCTGCAGACTCCTGTTAGCAGACTTTTCAGCAAGCGGAGTTCAGGCATATTTCTGCTGGAGGATGCTTAGAACAACTGGTGGACGCTAGGAACCCGATGGCTGACGTTTAGGGCCCTGGCGGTGGTCTTTGGAACCGGGACAGTGGCGCGGAATCTATTTGGCGGATGCCGGGAAGCGAGATGCGACACTAGGGACTAGGTGATGATCTTGGGATCCGGACGGCCGACTACGAGAGCTGGACGATCGCTCAGGAACCGAGTAAAGTCGATGCCGGGAGCGACGGTGAATCTGAACCGACGGATGATCTTTGGGAGAGCCGGCTGTGGTGAATTTGGGAACTGGACGGCTGGCTTTGGGAACCAGAAAGCTGATGTTGGGAGCCAGACGGCTGAATCTGGAACCTGAGAGCTGACTCCGGGAACCAGACTGCTGGCGCTGGGAGCACTTCCCACTTGTCCTTACCGTTCTGTTATCTGGTCATCAAGGGTGAATTTGATGGTTGGAACATTTGGCACAAGTTTGTTGTGCACTTGTTATGCAAGTGATACCTGCAAAATATTAGTAGTGCAATGTATGTGCATGCATGGACTCTCTAATGTATGATGCAGACTATATGATGATTAGATATGCTGTAGACTATCATATGTCGTGAATGCAAGGTTAACCATGACTATATGCTCTGTCTCTGTCATTTTGTTTGTCTTGGTCTAGAGTTTAGTACCCACTTTTGATTTTCCAGGAGGCTGACCTGGTTCCAGGTGCACAACCTCTGCCCCTGGTGGCAGATGTTTGATAAAATATTTTACCCATGACGTAAAATATTTTATCAATAGGATAGCTAGTTAAAGCGTACCTCTCATTGTCCTTTTCCGGTTAACAAGGAATGTTGCGTTCCTTGTGGTTCCAACGTTTGTAGTTTCGTGCATGCACCTATGTATATGGCCCCGGGATTTTAGTACCCACATCGTAACTACGGTTTTATCTGGGATTAATAGTGAGGTACATGTGGTCTTAGTATCGCCGTGCCCTGCTACCTCCCATATCGTATGCCCTCCATGTGGCTGACTTAGCAACGTCTCGTAGCCCACATGGCAGGGGCTGGACTCTCAATATAGATACTGATATCGAAACACAGAGCTTTTCTTCCATGAAGCATAAAAAATAACCAAATAGTACAAATTACCTGGTGCTATCTCATGGTGTTCCAGGGCAACATCTGGATCCAGGAAGCCACAACGCGTACTACTTGGGTTTTTAGAAAATACCTTGTTTTAAATAAAGAGTAATAAATAAAAAACATAAAAACGAATTTTGAAACTAAAAAAGGACTCGATAAAACAAAAGATATTTGTAAAAAGGTTTTCGCTTCATGGACTGTCGAAATGTCCTCTGCAAACTAAGTCTCAACACCATGTCAGATAAAGTACTGTCGGGGATTATACAAGATTTGTCCTTGCATGGCCATCAATCTGTACGCCCTATTACTTGGCGCTTTCGTCCTGTCATTGTCCTTTCCGCTTTTAAGCAAATTTTTCAGCCTTGTGATTTTTGGTATTTTCAAATACCCTTCATAGCACTAGGTCTCCTTCTGCGAGGGTCCTGCTTTTGACGTTTTTATCATATGTTCTTGCTGCTGATTGCTTGTACGATGTCACGCGTATGCGAGCATGCACTTTTCCTTAGTTCATCTATTGTGGCTCTTTCTTTTTGCTATCGTTTCAGGTTCTCAACATTGGGTTTGTTGTTTGACCAAGCTTGCTCGATGGACTGTTAGGTTCTAGCTGCCGCGTGGGGGATGTAGTCTCTGCCCCTTGTATGACTTTCACGGCTTTGTTGTGGATAGCATGCAAAATAATATGAGACCCATGCTTGCTTTTTACTTTTTTGCTGAGGATAATGTCATTTCTTTTTGTCATTTGTTATTTCATATTCTGGTCCCCAGGGAACCAGGCTGGTGGAAGCATGTGTTGCTGTAATTTTTCGCTTTGGGAAGCTGATGCAAGGATGTGTTCTACAGCATTCTTGTTGCCGCCCGCCTCCTATATATTCAGGGTGCTATGAGCTTTTATGTATTAGCGGTACGTTGATTAAAATTTCCCCAAGCCATTGATTCATGTCCTGCAAGCTACTGGCGGAGCGACTTGTCCTGCTGGCTGGGTGGCCTGATCCGCACGCAGGAAGGCTGTTTCTTTAGACCGAAAGTTTGCTACAGGGAGCATTCTGCATTTTGCACTGTATATTCAGCGTTCTGCATTCTGCATTTTACACTCTGCATTTTGCATCCTGTGTTCTGCGCCCTACATTTTGCGCTCAGCGTCATATGTTTTAGGAGGAGTGATTCAATCTGGGGAAGGAGTGGCAGGTTCTAGAGCCTGAGTAACCACTCCTGCTGGCAGGGAGATCTCATTATAGCCCTGCAAGAAATTATTCTGATAGGGCCAGCATTTGGCATAGCCAACGACCCTCCGACGCTCAAGGTAGCAATTATTCAAAATATAAACAGGGTAACAAGATTACGAAGTTACGAATTAATTTAAGAGCGACATATGGATATGAATCTTCCTGTTCTTTGTTTACCGATGGTTTTAGCACATGAATGATAAGCATAAGTGATAAGATATCTAGTTTGAATGCTACCCCCAGGTTGTGAGGATGTCTGCCTCCAGGTTCTGGCCCCTGACTGGGGACCTGCCTGGTTTTAGATATTTTCAGGTGCCTGACTCTCAGGGTCGCTGCAAGCTTGGACGATCAGGTTTCCTCCCGGATCCCTTGCGGGGACCTAGGTACCAGGCCTACTCATGTCCCTCTTATTGGAAATCCCACTAGTGTGCCATGTATAACTCTGGTTCCTATTTCCCTTTTAGGTTCTTGATGTTTTCATCCACCTTGGTCTGGGGTGCTGGACTAAAGTCAGGTGTGAAGTCTACCATTTGTGACTTTACACTACAAGAAAAACTAAAACAGGCGACCGAAATTTGGCGACTGAAATTGGTAGTCGTCAAATTGGCGACTGATTAACAAATTAGCGACTGAATTCAGTCGCCAATTTGGCGACTGCTTTTTTTAAAAAGGGGAATCTAATTTGGCGACCGATAATCAAATTTGGCGACTGATTTAAAAGTAGTCGCCAAATTGGCGATTGAATTTCAGTCGCCAAATGGCTTTTCAGTCGCCAAATTTTTTTATAGAATAACGGAACTCCTCTCTCCTGCTTTACTCTTTCGAAACAAAAAAAAAAAAAGGAAGAGAGGAAAGCAGCGGGCGAAACAGGCGACGACAACAACCACACAACCACACCACCACTTCCACCACTTCCACCACCGTGACCACCGTTCTCATTGCCTCCATCACTCTCTTTAATTAGGTTAGTTTTTTTTTGTTTAATTTCAGTTTAATTAGTTTAATTTGTTAGATTAATTTGTAGTTAGTTTGATTAATTTGTGGTTAGTTTGTTAGATTTATTTGTAGTTAGTATGTTAGATTAATTTGTAGTTAGATTTAGTTTAATTTGTGTTTGAATTAAAAGGGAATGATTAAGGGGGTTTGTGTTTAGGTTTAGGGTTATGGGTGGGGGTTTGGTCGGCCGTGGGTGGCGGTGGGGGAAGGGTGGCGGTGGTCTGTGGATGGCGGTGGGGGAAGGGTGGCGGTGGTCCGTCTCATTATTATTATTATTATTATTATTAGTATTAGTATTATTATTAGTATTAGTATTAGTATTATTATTAGTATTAGTATTATTATTATTATTGTTATTAGTATTAGTATTAGTATTATTATTATTATTAGTATTATTATTATTATTGTTATTATTATTATTATTATTATTATTATTATTATTATTATTATTATTATTATTATTATTATTATTATTATTATTATTATTATTATTATTATTATTATTATTATTATTATTATTATTATTATTATTATTATTATTATTATTATTATTATTATTATTATTATTATTATTACTAATTAAACCGCCTTATTATTATTAATATTAAGCTAAGTGAAACCGTCTTTTGCATTAATGGAAATAGCTAAGTGGAACCGTCTTTTGGATTAAGAGAAATTATCTATTAGCTAAGTAGAACCTTCTTTAGGACTTGATTTTGATAAATTTAGTTTGATAATTCATGTTATTGATGAATTGAGGTAGAATAACCTTGTTATTTTTGTTTTTCTTTTCTCTTTTCGGGGTTGTCACTATGTTTGCTAGGCACCACCGTGACGCTGTAGTCGTTGCTTCTTGTTTTCTTTTCATTTTTGCTTTTACTTGATTAGGTAACCTCCTCTTACCAGTTACTTTTTAAATTTACTAATTTTAGTTCAAATTATGTTACGGACTTTAGGATAGAAGCCTTTACTATGTGGTTGAATTGGGCTATTGATTGACTTAATTAATTTAGTACTTGATTGTGTTGTTGTTTGATTTGATGTTGACTTAGTACCCGTTCAAGAATTACTTATTAGGAGTAATTCTTGAATAGTCCCCATTTTGGGACTGTCTTTGTACGTTTCAAGTCATTTAGGTAGTAAACACGTACTTGTGATTTATTAATGAGGAATGAGTTTGGTGGCGATCCCTTTAATGTTCTCCGAATACATGTATATGTGTATTTGGAGAACTGAAGGGAATTGCTGCCGAATTTTTTCCTCATTAATAAATTACAAGTGTGTTTGCTAGTGACTTGAAACGTACATTGACGGGTTTAGGTTGGAGTGATAAGGACCCCATTCGAAGATGGATTACTTATTGACAATATTTATATATTGTTTTCATATGTTTATTGTATAATGTGGAGTATAATGTTTAAATTTTGTATGTAATATTATTGTTATTTTTTAAAAATGTTTAAATTACTTTGGGGTCTTCTTTAGATTAAAATGAAGAGATTGGAACGTTCATGGATGTATGAAGGAAGATTAGACCATTCCAATAAGAAAAGACGTCCTACCGCTAGATTTATAAAGGGTGTTAGCGAGTTTATTGAATTTGCTAAACAACAAGATGAATATGACTTGGTAGACAAAAAACTTAGGTGCCCTTGTGCCAAATGCAAAAACCTGAAATACCAGCTTGACATTGTAGTAGAAGAACATCTCATTATAAACGGGTTTAAACCAAATTATTACAATTGGATTTCACATGGAGAAGCATATTCTCCAATTCATGAACAAACTCACACCCAACAAATACAAAATGATGAGAACCCATATAGAGAGATGGTTGTTGATGCTATGGATTCCACTATTATTAATAGTGATGACCATACAACTATTTCTGAAGAACAACCGCCACACCCACAAGCAAAAGCCTTTCTTGACATGTTAAAAGCCTCAGAAAAACCCTTGTATGAAGGAAGCAGAATGACATTGTTACAAGCCGCTTCTAGGCTAATTACCTTGAAGTGTGAGTTCAATATGCCATTTGTTGCTGTTGATGGCATTGCCTCGTTACTTGAGGAATCTTTCCCCGATGATAATATCATGACCCGAAGTTTCTATACTACCAAAAAAGTAGTTAAAGGTCTTCAATTACCGCATGAAAAGATTGATGCATGTCCTGAAGGATGTATGCTATTTTGGAAAGATGATGCTTTGCTTGACAAATGTAAAGATTGTGGGGCGGATAGATATGAGACAAGTGAAGGAGATACAGTTTTGGTGTTGAAAAAAGGCAACGGTAGTAAGAGGGCCAAAAAGAGTAAGAAACCAATAGCATGTAACCAATTGTTTTACTTTCCTCTCGCACCAAGACTTCAAAGAATCTATGCCACCAAAAACATTGCCGAACAAATGAGATGGCACAAAGAAAACACACGTGCTCCGGGGAAGATGAGTCATCCTAGTGATGGGGAAGAATGGAAACGATTTGATCAGATGTATCCTGATTTTGCCAAGGAACCCCGCAATGTACGACTTGGCTTGTGTATGGATGGATTTGATCCTTTCGGTAATTTTGGGAGGAAGTATTCTTGTTGGCCCGTTATGGTCACACCATACAATTTACCACCTTGGTTATGTATGAAAAGACCATTTATCTTCTTGTCACTTATTGTTCCCGGACCAAAAAGCCCGAAACGTAATTTGGATGTTTATTTACAACCATTGGTGGAGGAGTTGAAATATTTGTGGGAAGTTGGGGTGGAAACTTATGATGTGTCTAAAAAACAAAATTTTCAACTTAAAGCTTCCCTTTTGTGGACAATAAATGATTTTCCCGCCTATGGTATGCTATCTGGGTGGTCTACACAAGGACAAAAAGCATGTCCTTGTTGCATGGAGGAAAGTAAAGCATTTTGGCTTCCCAATAGCAAGAAAATAAGCTGGTTTGATTGTCATAGATGCTTCTTACGAGAGGGAAATCCACATAGGAAGAACAAGAAAGCTTTCACAAAAGGTAAAGAGGTGCTTGATGCCCCTCGAAACGAGTGCACTGGGGATGAGATATGGAAGATGGTATGTGATTTACCATCCCCTATTGATGGTACCGAGGAAGAATTTAAAGAATTGAAAAAGCAGAAAAACGGTTGGTTTAAAAGAAGCATTCTTTGGGACCTTCCTTATTGGAAGACAATGTTTATAAGACATAATTTGGATGTAATGCACATAGAAAAGAATTTCTTTGAGCAACTAATTGACATGATCATGGATGTAGAAGGTGAAAAATGTGATAGCATTGCTTCTAGAAAAGATTTGCAGAAATTTTGTCATCGTCCCAAATTACACATTCGCGGCGACGGGTCTAAGCCAACATCCATTTTCACTCTCGACAAAGCTAAGAGAAAAGTATTGTGTGAGTGGTTACAAAATTTGAAGTTTCCTGATGGGTATGCATCAGATTTTAGTCGATGTGTTGATCTTAAGAAGCTGAAGTTGCAAGGCTTGAAAAGTCATGATTGTCATGTATTCATCGAGCGATTATTACCCGTTGCTTTGAAACACCTCGTGCCGACAAACGTTTGGAATGCAGTTGTTGAGATTAGTCAATTCTTCCGAGATTTATGTGCCTCTTCAATATGTGTTGATGACATGATTCGTCTAGAAGAGCAAATACCACAGATATTGTGTAAGCTTGAAATGATCTTTCCTCCTGCATTTTTTAACTCCATGGAGCATCTACCGGTTCATTTGCCATATGAAGCCAAAGTTGGGGGACCCGTCCAATATAGGTGGATGTATCCATTTGAAAGGTAATTAAGATAATGTATCTACTTTTAAATTAAAATTAATAATAATAACTAATCTATTTATTATATGTTAACTTTATTATTAATAAAACTCATCATTAACTTTTATAGGTTCGAACTTCAGGCTGTGAGCAATTAAGCGTATGGTTCAATTGGTCATTGGTCACTTCTCCTAATAGCTCTAGTTTTCGCATACAGGCTTTCAGGGAGTAGTTAGTTATCACATGGATATGACGAGACTAAAAATAAGAAAGCAATTTACATAAATCTATAACAAGTACAAGAAACAGTTTTTCAAGTGACGTGTACATGGTCTCTGCAGGATGCAGAGACTTATTGAGATAATATTCTGGGTACCAATATGATGCTAACTGATGCCTTGGTTACTGACAGGTATGGGGACCAGATGCTGGAACCAGGCGCGGGGACCAGATACAAGGACCAAGTTTGGGGTCTAGGTGAAGGATCAGGTACTGGGACTAGGTACGATAACCAGGGTTCTTCTGGTTTCGGGCTGGGCGGCAGTGGTGGTACCGGAGTTCCTCTGGTTCTAGTTCGGACAGCAGAAGTGGTACTAGGGTTCCCCTGGTTCTGGCTCGGACAACAGAGGTGGTACTAGGATTACCCTGGTTTTGCTCCATTTGGATGATGGCTCCCGCAAATTGGCTATGCAGAATTTTGGTTCACTCTGGGTGCTGCCCTCCATCTGGTCTGCTGCTAGATTCTGGCTGCCTGGGTTGCTGGCGAAAGGGTTGCTGTGACAACTAATCCTGGTTGTCGTTTTGGTGTCCGCTAACTAGTTTCTGCTTCATGTTTCCTGCCTCCTCAGGTTTTGCCTCTGCTTCCTCCTGCATCCTACTTCCTACTCCATGCTTCCTGGATTTCCGTTTCTAGTTCCTCCTGCTTCCTCTGGAACCTGGATGTGACACCACTTAAGGAATGAGAACGTCACCATCTCGGTTACCCGAGGCAATGATAATCAAATGACAATAAAGAAACATACTTAAATAGTAATAAACTTTAAAGTGATTACATGCCAACTCCAAAACTGTTTAAAGTAAATACAAATGTTCTCAAGCCAAAAGTACAAAACATCTAGTCCAAAAATAGCGGAAGACGCTAAGACTGCATCGTGGTGACTCATCCCAGCTAACCCAAACGCATCGTCATCATACCTGCTCAACAACTGCTCACCATCCCCGAATGGATCACCACAGTTTTTAAAACATTTAACGGGGTCAGTACTATTTACATAAAACAATGCCACAATGAAACACGAACACAAACAGATCAATAAAACCCCAGTCTTCATCACCAATGTCCACATAGCTGACTACACACTAAAGTGTGTAGCCCTGCCAGAGTATCCATCGCAACAAGTACTCCACGCCGCCAATGGGGGCCGCAGCCGTACTCACCAAATCCCCGTTCATCTTCATTGAGTGATAAACCCAAGTTCATTAATGTGCACATCCCTTCTATGGCGGGTTCCACAGAAGGCGAATCAATGGCATGAAGCCACTTCCGCAAGTGACTCCACTTAGCCAGGGATGCGCCCCGAAGATCACAGACAGATACAAACCAATCAACAATATGAAATCAACAACCGACAAGATCAACCAACAATATAATTAACCGTTAATCACAACAACAATCACCACACATTATGTAACTAATACTGAGTAGGGAAAACTCTACCTGGAAATGTAAACACCGACAGACGATCAAGCAGCTAAGTCAGAATCTCTCCTCAACGAATCCTTCTCCTATACATACATACATACATACATACATACAATCACAACCATATTCACATAAACCACCCAAAACCCCCAAATCACCCAATTAATGTTTAACCAACTTTAACAAAACATTAAAAAACTTATATGTAAAGCTTACCCTCGATAAAAGGATCATAACCGTGCGAAGAACAATGAAATCCGACACTCCTAGCCTCGGGATTTGCTAATAATGCGGTGAGGACGATTCAACGCAACTTCTTAATCTTCTCTTGAAGGTTATTAGGTTGAAAAAGTGTTTTAAGGAAAGTGACGAAAGTCTTAAATATCAATCCCGCATTATTAACAAACCCGTCAAAAATCACCCGTCAACTCACTTACTCGATCGAGTAAGTCACTTACTTGATCGAGTGACCCTTACTCGATCGAGTGACCCTTACTCGATCGAGTGCCAAGCTTACTCGATCGAGTACCCTACAGGCAGTCTACTGTTTTGCGTAAAAAGCTACTTACTCGACAGAGTAAGCCCCACTCGATAGAGTACCCTAAGACACATAAAATCGTAGTATTACAGTCTTCCTTCCTTAAAAATAACTTCGTCCCCGAAGTTCAAACCACAACAAAACAAAATATACTAACACCATCCCGACATAACGACATAAACATAACCCGACACAAAACTCCATAACACCTCCCAAAACAAAACTCAACCCGACTCAAGACAACGACTAACTATACCAAAACCAACATAAAACATGCAAAAACTCTATGCGACCATCTTCTACCCCCTAAAAGAAACAAGGTTACGTCCCCGTAACCACATATACCTGATCAAACAGAGACGAGTACCTCTCCCTCATAGCCTCTTCCGCCTCCCATGTAGCCTTCTCAACCTCATGGTTAGACCAAAGAACCTTAAGCAACACTGTCTCACCATGTCTAGTTTTCCTAACCTTTCGATCAAGAATCTGTTTGGGCACCTCAAGATAAGACAACGACTCATCCAGCTCGATGTTCTCTACCGCTAACACATGTGATGGATCACTAACATACTTCCGCAGCTGAGATACATGAAACACATTATGCACTCTATCCAAGGCAACCGGTAAAGCTAACCGATAAGCAACCTCACCCACGCGATCCAAGATCTCATATGGTCCTATAAACTTTTGGCTCAGCTTACCTTTCTTACCAAATCTCATGACTCCATGCATAAGAGACACTTTCAAAAGAACCTTGTCCCCAAACTGAAACTCTATGTCCCGACGATGTAGATCTGCATAACTCTTTTGTCGATCCTGGGCCGCTTTCATCCTTTGCCTAATCAGCTTAACCTATTTAACCATCTCCTGTACCAACTGTGGTCCTAAAATAACTGCCTCAGCACTATCGTCCCAGCAAATCGGACTCCTACATCTCCTCCCATACAAGGCCTCAAATGGTGCCATGCTAATACTGGTGTGATAGTTGTTATTGTAAGAAAACTCAATCAAATCTAACCTCTGCTCCCAGCTACCACCAAAATCCATAACACAAGCTCGCAACATGTCCTTTAAAGTCTTGATGGTCCTCTCCGTCTGGCCATCTGTCCGGGATGAAATGCAATACTCATCTTTAAGGTAGTTCCCATCATCTCCTGCAACTTTTTTCAAAACCGTGATATGAACCTCGCATCTCTATCGGACACTATATCCTTAGGCACCCCATGCAAACGAACCACATGCTTCCTATAAGCCATAGCCAACTGTATCTTGGTCCAATTATCTTTCATCGGCACAAAGTGAGCTGATTTCGTCAGTCGGTTGACTATAACCCATATGATGTTATTACCCTACTGAATCTTCGGCAAACCAACTATAAAATCCATAGAAATGGACTCCCACTTCTACTAAGGTACCTCAAGAGGCTGAATCTTACCTTATGGTCGTCGCTGCTCCCCTTTCAATCTCTGACTTATCAAACAACGAGCCACGAACTCAGCTATTTCCTTCTTTATCCCCGGCCACCAGAAAGTCTTCTTCAAATCTTTATATAGCTTGTCACCACCTAGATGTACTGAATATGGTGTGCAATGAGCCTCTGTCATGATTATCTTCTTCAACTCTTAATCATTAGGAATACACCATCTCCCATCAAATCTCACACTACCATCTGTATGAATAAAGAATCTAGACACTGTCCCTTTCTCTACTCCAGCTCTCCACTCCTCAATCTTGGGATCCAAAGCATGTTTCCTGCGAATATCATCATAAAGGGCTGGCTTGACTGTGAAATCCCCTATAGCATCCCCTTTCTGGATCATATGTATCCCCATCTTCCTCACCTTATCTCTCAGCCTCATTAAGGACATAGTTGTGCATAGAGAATGCACACTCTTCCTGCTCAGGGCATCTGCAACCACATTAGCTTTCCCTTCATGGTAAATGATATCCATGTCATAGTCCCCAATCAGCTCCATCCACCTCCTCTGTCTCATGTTCAACTCCTTTTGAGTGAAGATGTACTTGAGACTCTTGTGATCCGAAAACACTTTGAAGGTAGCCTCATAAAGGTAGTGCCTCCAAATCTTGAGAGCAAACACAACTGCACAGAACTCGAGATCATGTGTAGGGTAGTTCTCCTCATAAGGCTTCAATTGCCTAGAAGCATAGGCAATCACTTTCCCATTCTGCATCAACACACATCCCAACCCATTCTTTGAAACATCTGTATACACCTCAAAGTTCTCACTCCCTTCAGGTAATGCTAAGATTGGAGCTGTGGCCAAACGCTCCTTTAATGTCTGGAATGCCGTCTCACAACTTTCATCCCAATGAAACCTGTTCTCTTTCCTCATCAAAGCTGTCATAGGTCTAGCTATCTTGGAGAAATCTTTCACGAACCGTCAATAGTACCCTGATAAACCCAATAAACTCCTGATCTCTGCCACATTCTTTGGTGCTTCCCACTTAGTAACTGCTTCAATCTTTGCAGGATCCACAACTACCCCTTTCTTTGAAATCACATGCCCCAGAAAGGCAACCTCCTCTAACCAGAACTCACACATGGACAACTTTGCATACAGCTGATTCTCTCGTAAAGTCTGCAACACTATCCTCAAATGCTCCTCATGCTCCTCCTTAGTCTTAGAAAAGACTAAGATACATCTATAAAAACCACTACAAACCGATCCAAGAACTGACTAAATACCCGGTTCATCAAATCCATAAACACTGCAGGTGCATTAGACAACCTAAACGGCATCACAACATACTCATAATGACCATACCTCGATGTAAAAACTGTCTTTGGTATGTCCTCTTCCCTAATCTTCACCTGATGGTAACCCGATCTCAAATCAATCTTGGGAAAGACCTCTGCACCGTTCAACTGATCAAACAAATCATCTATCCTTGGCAAAGGATACTTGTTCTTTACTGTCACTCTGGTCAGCTCCCTATAGTCGATGCACAACCTCAGACTCCCATATTTCTTCTTCACAAACAAAACTGGTGCTTCCTATGGTGATACACTAGGTCTAATATATCCCTTCTCAATCAAATCATCCAGTTGCTTCTTTAGCTCCTCCAACTCCTTAGAACCCATACGGTACGGTGCCTTAGAGATTGGCCCCGTCCCCGGTTTCAACTCAACACTGAAATCTATCTCCCTCTTCGGTGGCAACCCCAGAATCTCATCTGGAAAGACATATGGAAACTCTCCCACCACTGGTATCGGCTCAACTGGCGGACTGTCCACTCTGTGGTCTCTCAAATGGCATAAGATCAACAGGCACCCCTTCCTCAGATAAGACTTCAAGGTTGAAGAGTCTATTGATCCAAAATACTCAAGAGGGGGGGGGGGTGAATTGAGGATTTAAAACTTTTTAAAACTTTTCCGATTGTGTGTGTGCAATTAATTATTTAAAGTTTATTGATTAAACTTTAACTAATCATCTAACGATTGTAAGCAAAGTAAACGAAAGAACGAAACAAGAAGAGACACGCGGATTTTGAAGTGGTTCAGTCTCACAAGTCGAAACCTACGTCCACTATTCTCGATTAATAAATTTAGTACCTTTCTACGGATTACAAATTTACTAACCCAACTCGTACAACTAACTCTAGCTGTAACTCAATGAGTACCGTTAAATACTCGAGTGACTAACTTACGCTAATAAGAAAGCACTAATGATTCTAACAAAGGTTCACGTTAATGAACAAGTTAAGAAATCAACTAAGCACTATTATCTTATAACGATAAATAAAGAACAAGTATACGAGTTTTGTAAACACACGACCTTTCAAAATTAGCAAATCGGTTTTCGTTAAAAACATACGGTTTGCTCTTTAAAATATGAAAATAATTTTTATGCTTAAGGTCTCTCTTTTAGATGTTGTAAATAGCAAAGTATTTATAGGCAAAGAAGAGGAAGGCTACACGGTTTCTACAAGAACCCTAATAACCGAAATAATAAGATATAATTACAAATTATATCTTCTTATTATCTCTTACCTAAAAGCCATAAAAGATAATAAAGAATATTCTAAAAGATAGAATATAATCTTTCCAAATATTATCTTTACCATAAATTCTAAGATTATGATAATATTTCCTAAAACAAGAATATCTTTTACCATAAACAAATATATTAACTAAGATATAAGATATGTAAAGATATTATTATAGAATAAAATCTTTACCTAATATCTCATAGGCAACACGGCATAACACGGCTCATAGGCTCGTGAACCATGCAAACCCTAATCTTAGTATATAATTAGAATTTAGGTTTTAGGAGAGGCTAGATGAAAACCCTAATTGATAGTAAAGTCCAACTCATAAGTTGACCCAATAACCATCAATTAACGCTAACAATATAACCGGACTCCTCACTAAACCGGGCTTTATAAAATAAATACTTTCATTAAAACATATAAAATAAACTTTAAGAAATTGCAAAACAATTTTCGAACCATTTAAAAGTCGTGTATAAAAACTCAGCATTTCAATGTTATAGTAGAAGAGCTATAACATTGAGCTCTTTACTAGTAATGTTATAGCTGCAAAGCTATAACTTTACTAATTAAGAAACTCATTCTTTGATTAGCATTACGAGATAATCACCTATACTATTCTAATCTTCAAGGAGATCTTCGAGTATAGGCTACATCATCATCCAAGCTTGATTAATCTTCTAGACGAACTTCGTCTTCACATAATACTTGAATGAATCTTTGAATTGTTTGATCTTAAACAAGGACTTGAACTTCTCATGTAATCATCACAATCCTCTTTGTTGCTTGTAACAGGTTAATGCAAAAACACTTAACAAACGATTACACGCAACAAATATATAAAATATAAAACACCTTGACATCATCAAAACATAAACACATAATCTATATGGTCCAACAAATTCCCCCTTTTTGATGATGGCAAGTCTCCTAAAATTGTGACTAATGAAAAAGTTCCCCCTCAATATAATACCGTTATCTTGATAATAAAGATTAACGCAAGATCAAGACAATTTTTCAAAAAACCGAAACTTTAAGGACTTTAAGAGACAATTGGTCTTGACAAGGAGCAAGCTTAGGTAGATGCTTACTATAGACGTTCTTTCCCCCTCTTGACATCATCGAAAAGTTAAGAACAAATCAAAAATGACTAGAATAATATAGGACGAGACAAGAGATAAAAACGCCATAATAAAATAGAATAACATGCAAGACTAAAAGCATCCAAAAGATAATTAACATACAAACTAAGAATTAAACATGTCTAAAGCCAAAGTGGGCCGAATGATCACATGTCTAATATAACACTTGGGCCATAACCACAAGTGTAATGCCAAAATGGGCCGAATAAAAGTTTGATTAACACACTACTAGATGAAATAAAAGAAAAGCTAATTAAGGTAAGGGCTAATGAGGGTAGGACGAGAGAAAATCAGATGTTGCGGGTCTTATACGGGTTCACGTAGTCGGGTCGAGTACGGTGCTCCAAAGCATCCAGACGGTCGAAAGAACTCCTAACCAACTGTGAAAGAGTACCAATGCTCCTCTCAAAATTAAGGACCTTCAAGGAAAGAGCCTTCGTAGCTTTCAACGTAAGAGCTTGATCTCCCGCCATCGCTTTCCCGTGCATCACCAAAGCACCACCCTGACTCGTAAGGAAAGTGAGACGATCACCGTGTGGGAACACTTCCCCACGTATAGCCTTCAGCTCCCTCTCAAAACCCGCTAATCTCTTGTCCACATCCTCCATCCACGAGTACACCCGACTCGCATCCAAACCCGAGTCTAAAGACCGAGATGGTCCAACCCGTGATAATGCCGTAGCCAAACTAGTCGAATGCTCCTCGAATTTCTCCATTAAACCACTCATAAATCCCTCCAATTTTGACTCAATAGCTCCTAAACCCGAATCCACCGGAACTTTCTCAACATCTTTTGCAAGTTGTAATTCGGGTGTGACACCCTCACTTATCGCGGAAAAGTAAACACGTAATTCTACAGAAAAACTGACAGGATATGTTTGTAATAGGTTCAATTGGGTAAAAACCTGTAATTTTTAAAACCTGAACCTGTTATAAAGATATCCAAAAGGGAAGGTGTCAAACATGCAAGGTCCAAAATAAATCTCAAGAATGAAACATCGCTAAAGTCGCGAAAAGAAAGTTATACAAACCAAATATGAGAAAGGGAGACATATGTCCCTAAAATGTATGTGACATAAAAAGGGGTTTAAGGGTCGCAATAAAGTAAAACCAGTCTAGGTCCCAAGGTTACTTTGCTCGCTAGCTCGTCCATGTACCCCATATATGCATCACCTACCTGTCATTCGCATTTTATACAAATACGAAAGCCACAGTCAGTGGGGAGTAACTCGAGTCCTCCCGACCACGAAATGTCATAATTAATATAACATGTAAACATAAGAATATGAATATGAATAACACATAGCCTTAGCATATAGATGCTAGACAATCGTGCTTATCATGTGAACAACAATATAACAACACATAGTCCTAGCATGTGAATACTAGACCGACTCATACTACACTATCATGTGAATCACATAACATCCGGGAATCCAAACTCTATCAACCATAGCCGGCTTGCATCTCACCTTCTATGATTCATAGAATCACCATACAAGAAAGGGCAATATATCAAAGACAGACATAAGTTCTTAGTACGGTCAATAGTCACTTTGTAACTCGAGTCTATACCACGAGGTAGGGAAGGTAATCGAACCGGTATCTTGGCTCGTGTTACTATTAAGAAAACATGGCCAAGAGACAACACAACCCTAGCCTAAAATCTGCGTTGAGACCTAGACATGCGAGATACACACCACCGCACCCAAGACCCACAACTTTTTTAAAACAAAGTGAAGTGAGTACCCTAAGGACACCACCGAAGGGTTGGCTAGTACTTAAGCTGACCCCATACTATCAAAATAAGTACCTGAGGTCATGCCCCAACTTGGATATAAATCCACTAGTCAGGAACACAAAGGCTATCAAGCAGTGAACATATACTCGTCAGAGACTATAAAGATCTATCTATGATGAAGGCCGAAATACTCACCTAGGACCTAGTCACAGCTAGTCCCAGCTTGAATACTTTAGCCCACACCACACAAGACTCACCACACAAGTCAAGTAAGACACCCACTTAACCTTAAGAGGGCAAAAAGTCCTACTTATCAATATAAATTCTAGCATTCTATCATGTGAAAGGCTTATAATGTCTATTTACAGCATACAATCCCAACAGAATCCTCAATAAGTATTCAATACTAATTTCTAATTCTAACAATAGTAACCATATTAAAGGCTTCAGGGGAAACTAGGGCCATTTCTACAATACAAGACACTATTAAATTCAATAAGCTATACATGTGAACAAAAGCTTGATAAATGGCCTAAAACAAGAAAAAGGCCGATTACCTAAATCATTCAACCGAATTTTTACCCGCAACCCCAGCCCTGCGACAGGTACGGGTCAAATTGCGGCTGACCAATCACTCAATTAACTGATATCGCATCAGTCAAAGGGACTAAGGCTCAGTTTTCGGCACAATCAACAAAACATTACAATTATCACCATAAAATTCATTTGAGCCTATTAATTACAATTTTATTTTGTAAACGATCCTAACATTATTCATTCACCTAAACACTTATCAAACAACAGGCACACATTAACTACTAATGTGACATTTATTCGTCGAGTAACTCGGAATAGTTACCTTAAACGCTCCTTATTCTCCGAATAAATGGTCCACAAGGCACGAGCCTCACCCCGGGTCTTCGAATCCTTCATAAAAGGGCAAGAAAACGGAATAAAGAAGCTAAAAGACGACACTTTTATAAGACGGCGAAAGACGAAACCACTACAAAAAGGAGACTTTCTTACCTTAAAAGGAGGAGGAAGGAAAGGGGAAGAGAATGGTACAAAAATTACGGAATTTGGTTGAGAATGGAGGCGGGATCTGGGGTTTGAATGATCGGAAATGGTGTTGATGATTTTGGTGGATCTTGATTGTTATTCTTTGGTGAAACGCAAAAAGGAAGGGGAAAAGAAGGGGTAGGGACGGGGGTGTACAACAACAACAATAAAATAATAATAATAATAATAATGAGACACCAGCTAGCTTGCTAGCTTCTAATTATACGTACGTTTCTTCATCGTTAAGTAATTTCGTTCGTTTTTAAAACCGTCTCGAGTTAATAAAAATCGGTTTTTAGTAAAAGTTTCAGTAATAAAACGGAATTAATAATAAATAAATTTAATGAGTGAAAATAAAATAAACTCAGCTAGTTAACGGAAATAATACGATATCAGCTTGAATCGGAATTATTAGCGATTTTTACGAAACTAACGGATATTAATAAAAATTGCTAATTTAGTGAAATAAGCTCAAAATAGCTAATTCGACGGTTTTGTTCCCAAAATCCATCTCGGGTTCACTTAAAACAACTTTCATAAGGACTCGTAAAGAAACGGAAATTATTAAATAAACAAACTCGAACTAACTTCAATAAACTTGAACTAACTTTCAATAAACTTATTAATGATTATTAAAATTAACGTATCGAATTATGATTAAATTAATTAATTAGCTAAGCATATATATATAAATCGTTAAATGATGTAATTAAATTCAAAACAGCAATTAAAAGAATTTTATTCAACTTAATAAAATACGGGGTGTTACAATCACCCCATCTTTTTAAAAAGTTTCGTCCTCGAAACTTGAAAGTATAAATGGAAGGTTATGAAAATAAAACTGAAATTGGAATCGGTAACCAAAACATTTTAAAGGTTATTTATCGTAAGAATCAAAATTCTTTCAAAAGTTTCAAATAAAATTTTAAAATGAACGATTCTCATCAAGGGAACGAAAGTGTTCTCGTTACGTATTCAAGAACATCACATTCCAAATCAAAGATAAGGTCAAAAAGCAAATCATTTGTATAAATTGAAAATCAAAATACTTTCGAAAACATTAATGAAGAGTTTTCAAAAGTATAAGTCTCGTTCATGGAACGGAATTGCTCTTGTCGTGCACACAAGAACGCTAACTTTCCAAGTCAGAGACAAATTTAAAACAAAAACTATTCGCCGACAATCGTAGAACAAGTTATCAAACGTTTCCAATAACTAGTTCTAACATCCGATCAACGTTAAAATCAAAATAAGAGAAAGGTAATCTACTCAAATTTTCTTTTGCAAAAAGCCAAAGTAGAAATAAAGGTTTCACCTTTAAACTAAAAGGGGAGTTAAATTCCTGAAATATAATATTAAACTTTGACAAAGGCATTATGATTAAATCAAAGTGAATAGAGATTGGATAAAATTTACAAAAATCTCAGGTTTAGCAACTCAAAACCATGATAAAGAAGTCTATACTCAAAGAACAATTAGAGAATTAAATCGAATTTTCATTTTCCAAATCTTTACAAATAGGGAAAATTTTGTAATAGTAACATAAATTTTTAACAACGAACCAAAAATGGTAGCTTGAAATATTTAGAAATTGTGCGAAATGAAAAGTAAGTTAGACATCATAGATACAAGTATGCTAAGAGGATTCAAACTTAACTAATCAAAAGAGGTATGATGAACTTCCTAGGGATAAGGATTGAAGTCAAATTTACAAGGATGTCAAAGATAGAGTTTCACAAAATACGAGTGTCAAACTTAAAGGAGGAGCAAGATGAAGCGAGGAAAGGAGGTATGAACGGTAACGCTCATGATCAAGGAGAAAGGGAAATTAGACAACAAGGAAAAGTCAGATACTCAAATCTCAAACAACAATGTCATAAGGTAACATCAATTTATGTATGGCTATCAACATCCTAAAGGTATCTCTTTCCAAAATCACATCATAAACCTTACTCCGTGTTTAATCCTAAGGTATCAACACTCAACCTAAGTCCTTCCAATATCACAACTTCTCAAAACCGGGGTTATAGGTCAACCAGAAACAACTCCACAAGCCAAATTATCCAACCAAGGTTAACACCCCACAAAATAAAGAGAACTATCTAAAAGGCGTTAAGGGAGAATTAGCAAGGGTGAAAGGACAAGTTGGGAGGATGCAAATGTAACTTCCTAGGAAGAAGAATAGAGAGTTTAGAAGAAGGATAGGCACCAAGAGATTAAGAATAAGGCGAGATACAAAAAGAACGAGAAATATCTTCAAGGAAGTAGAAGCATTCTTCAAAGGTTGAACAAATCTTCAATCCTCAGCAAAAGGCACTAAATCTTGATCTTCGTAAAATATAAGTGTCCTTTCAATGGAACGGAGATACTCTTGGCGATCACTCAAGAACATCAATATTCCAATTCAAAGACATAAAAATACATTTTTTTACACCAACAAATGATAAAACTAATTATCAGACGTCTCCAATAACAAGCTTTAACACTAATTGACGTTAAAACCGGTGAAAAACATTAAAATATTTTCAAAACCTTTAGTTCAAAAATTTTTATAATAAGGGTAATAACTCCATTAGCTATAGATAAGCTCACGGTCATTGATCTAAGAACGCAACAATTATTAAATGACAATCAACAAAGAGGTTAGTACCTAACAAAGAGCAAACACAAAGAGACTACAACATAAGATCCTAAATCTACCCATCCTACCCATCTCTCAAGTTTATTATTTGAAGGTCAAGTTATTTATATTGGGGTGCACAAACGTGCGTCGGGAGCAAATATGCTCTGATACCAACTGTGACACCCTCACTTATCGCGGAAAAGTAAACACGTAATTCTACAGAAAAACTGACAGGATATGTTTGTAATAGGTTCAATTGGGTAAAAACCTGTAATTTTTAAAACCTGAACCTGTTATAAAGATATCCAAAAGGGAAGGTGTCAAACATGCAAGGTCCAAAATAAATCTCAAGAATGAAACATCGCTAAAGTCGCGAAAAGAAAGTTATACAAACCAAATATGAGAAAGGGAGACATATGTCCCTAAAATGTATGTGACATAAAAAGGGGTTTAAGGGTCGCAATAAAGTAAAACCAGTCTAGGTCCCAAGGTTACTTTGCTCGCTAGCTCGTCCATGTACCCCATATATGCATCACCTACCTGTCATTCGCATTTTATACAAATACGAAAGCCACAGTCAGTGGGGAGTAACTCCGAGTCCTCCCAGCCACGAAATGTCATAATTAATATAACATGTAAACATAAGAATATGAATATGAATAACACATAGCCTTAGCATATAGATGCTAGACAATCGTGCTTATCATGTGAACAACAATATAACAACACATAGTCCTAGCATGTGAATACTAGACCGACTCATACTACACTATCATGTGAATCACATAACATCCAGGAATCCAAACTCTATCAACCATAGCCGGCTTGCATCTCACCTTCTATGATTCATAGAATCACCATACAAGAAAGGGCAATATATCAAAGACAGGCATAAGTTCTTAGTACGGTCAATAGTCACTTTGTAACTCGAGTCTATACCACGAGGTAGGGAAGGTAATCGAACCGGTATCTTGGCTCAGCGGTTACTATTAAG
Organism: Silene latifolia; assembly: GCF_048544455.1. Classification (NCBI taxonomy): domain Eukaryota; kingdom Viridiplantae; phylum Streptophyta; class Magnoliopsida; order Caryophyllales; family Caryophyllaceae; genus Silene; species Silene latifolia. The sequence goes on from NC_133538.1 coordinate 289,609,005, forward strand.
AAAACATGGCCAAGAGACAACACAACCCTAGCCTAAAATCTGCGCAGACCTAGACATGCAGATACACACCACCGCACCCAAGACCCACAACTTTTTTTAAAACAAGAGAAGTGAGTACCCTAAGGACACCACCGAAGGGTTGGCTAGTACTTGCTTGACCCCATACTATCAAAATAAGTACCTGAGGTCATGCCCCAACTTGGATATAAATCCACTAGTCAGGAACACAAAGGCTATCAAGCAGTGAACATATACTCGTCAGAGACTATAAAGATCTATATATGATGAAGGCCGAAATACTCACCTAGGACCTAGTCACAGCTAGTCCCAGCTTGAATACTTTAGCCCACACCACACAAGACTCACCACACAAGTCAAGTAAGACACCCACTTAACCTTAAGAGGGCAAAAAGTCCTACTTATCAATATAAATTCTAGCATTCTATCATGTGAAAGGCTTATAATGTCTATTTACAGCATACAATCCCAACAGAATCCTCAATAAGTATTCAATACTAATTTCTAATTCTAACAATAGTAACCATATTAAAGGCTTCAGGGGAAACTAGGGCCATTTCTACAATACAAGACACTATTAAATTCAATAAGCTATACATGTGAACTAAAGCTTGATAAATGGCCTAAAACAAGAAAAAGGCCGATTATCTAAATCATTCAACCGAATTTTTACCCGCAACCCTGACCTGCGGCAGTGCGGGTCAAATTGCGGTGACCAATCACTCAATTAAGCGATATCGCATCGCCGGTCAAAGGGACTAAGGCTCAGTTTTCGGCACAATCAACAAAACATTACAATTATCACCATAAAATTCATTTGAGCCTATTAATTACAATTTTATTTTGTAAACGATCCTAACATTATTCATTCACCTAAACACTTATCAAACAACAGGCACACATTAACTACTAATGTGACATTTATTCGTCGAGTAACTCGGAATAGTTACCTTAAACGCTCCTTATTCTCCGAATAAATGGTCCACAAGGCACGAGCCTCACCCCGGGTCTTCGAATCCTTCATAAAAGGGCAAGAAAACGGAATAAAGAAGCTAAAAGACGACACTTTTATAAGACGGCGAAAGACGAAACCACTACAAAAAGGAGACTTTCTTACCTTAAAAGGAGGAGGAAGGAAAGGGGAAGAGAATGGTACAAAAATTACGGAATTTGGTTGAGAATGGAGGCGGGATCTGGGGTTTGAATGATCGGAAATGGTGTTGATGATTTTGGTGGATGCTGATTGTTGTTGCTGGTGAAACGCGCAAAAAGGAAGGGAAAAGAAGGGGTAGGGACGGGGGTGTACAACAACAACAATAAAATAATAATAATAATAATAATGAGACACCAGCTAGCTTGCTAGCTTCTAATTATACGTACGTTTCTTCATCGTTAAGTAATTTCGTTCGTTTTTAAAACCGTCTCGAGTTAATAAAAATCGGTTTTTAGTAAAAGTTTCAGTAATAAAACGGAATTAATAATAAATAAATTTAATGAGTGAAAATAAAATAAACTCAGCTAGTTAACGGAAATAATACGATATCAGCTTGAATCGGAATTATTAGCGATTTTTACGAAACTAACGGATATTAATAAAAATTGCTAATTTAGTGAAATAAGCTCAAAATAGCTAATTGGACGGTTTTGTTCCCAAAATCCATCTCGGGTTCACTTAAAACAACTTTCATAAGGACTCGTAAGGAAACGGAAATTATTAAATAAACAAACGAACTAACTTCAATAAACTTGAACTAACTTTCAATAAACTTATTAATGATTATTAAAATTAACGTATCGAATTATGATTAAATTAATTAATTAGCTAAGCATATATATATAAATCGTTAAATGATGTAATTAAATTCAAAACAGCAATTAAAAGAATTTTATTCAACTTAATAAAATACGGGGTGTTACATCGGGTCCATCAACAACAAGACCCATTAGCTTGATCAACTTATCACACATACTATCCCGAGCACTAACACCGTAACTGTCAGGCCCGATTACCTGTTTAATTTCCAACAAACGAGATATCCACATACCATACGGCAAATCAATTGTAGTGCTCAATTTGTCCTTAATGCTTAGTAAGACTCGTTTGAAGGATACGGTGCAAAACAACACTACCCAAATTCACCTTTTGACCTTCCAACCAAGAATAAACCATAATCGCCTCATAACTCGACACCTTATCACGGCCCCCTCTTCTCGGCACCACTGTGTTCCACAAAAAATTTAAGAGGAACTTAATTTTGGCCGAAAGAGGACGAACCATGATATTGACACCCTCCGTCATCTCCTCAAAATACTGTTTCACCAACAATTCCTTTTCACTTCCAACATTAGACCATTCAAGACTCGGATTTAATTCAATCCCTTCATTAGGAACCGAAAAAGCAGAGCAAAAATCCGAAACAGAGACGGTAACATCGACACCATTAACAACCGCATGCAACACTCCCTTTTTAATCGACACACTTGCAAAGAACTGTACCACCTCAACCGGGTATATAGGACCCGAAAACTGACTTATGTGACTCCACCCTTGAAAATCAAGAAAATTAATAAAGAAGGCAAGAGCGGGTACACTAACCAACCAAGATTTCAGATAAAACCGACCACCATGAATAGAATACCTCAAAACTCGATTAACCAAGATGCTTTCATCATGAGTAAGCCGAACACGATTCAACCCTTCCTTTGTCGCGGCTTTTGAAGCATCCCTAAGCAGAGTACGAGCAACACCATTCCGAACTATCACCTCGGGTTCCTCTACAATCGCTTCACCATTATCAACAACAACTTTATTTTTACCTTTGAAAAGACGGCGTCTTTTTCCTTCGGAGACCGATTCGTCCCGACTACGAAACAGGGGCGAGTTTTGGTTTGGTTGTGGTGAAGGACAATTCATGGAATGAGGAGTTTGTGGTGGCAAAGGTGATGTTTGGTGAGGAAAGGGGTGGTTTTGGTGGTGACGGGTTGAGGATCGGGTGTTTTTTGCATGGGATGTGTTCATGATGATGGAGATGGTTTGAAAAAGGGGATGATGGTGATTGTTGGAGTAAAGGAAAAGATATGCAATGATGGTAAATATTTGGAAGAAAGAAAGTGAGCAAGTGGGTAGGGGTGGACGGTCAATCAAGGGTAGATATAGGTCTAGAAATTAGGGTTAACAAGTGTAAATGAAATATGGTAAGTGTAGTTAATTAGGAATAGGAAAGTGATAAGTATGGAAATTTATGATGATATGACATGAATTAGGAATTTGGTCTAGAATAGGAAAGATGTGAGCCGTGTATTGTGAGCTTATTTTGTGAGATTTTTTTTTTTTATTTTAAAATTTTGAAGATAAAAGATACAAATAAAAGATATGGTGTGTTATAAGTTTGTATGTCAATTAAATTCTAAATAGCAAATAGAATCTTATGAAAATAATATTTCTATAAACGAAATTATTCATGCAACGCAATATACGGACACAGTCATACAATCTTAACTTAACTAGTCAGTCATAAAAGGATTAGACAATTATAGAAGCTTAGGTACCACTGATTAAACCAATTTCCAACCGTAAAGTCTCAAATCGTTCTCTAGCTAATGATTTTGTCAAAATGTCTGCCCATTGTTTTTCAGTACTACAAAATTCAAGTTTTATATTCCCCTTCTCAACATGGTCTCTAATAAAATGATGTCTTATTTCAATATGTTTGGTACGAGAATGTTGTGCAGGATTTTTAGAAATAATAATCGCACTAGTATTATCACATAAAATAGGAATACATCCTACGTCAACACCATAATCACGTAATTGTTGTTTAAGCCATAAAAGTTGAGTACATACCAGTCCTGCAGCAATATACTCGGCCGGGCAGATTGAGAGAGCAACCGAATTTTGTTTCTTCGAGCCCCACGTAATGATACAAGGTCCGATAAAAGTGGCGACACCCGACGTGCTTTTTCTGTCTAGAGAACATCCTGCGTAGTCGGTATCGGAATAACCGACTAGATCAAAATTGCACTCCATTGGATACCATAGGTATAAGTTGGCCATTCCAATTAAATAACGTAAAATTCTTTTACGCCGTCATATGCGATTCTTTGGGAGACGATTGATATCTCGCACAAACGCATACGCTAAACATAATATCAGGTCTACTTGCGGTCAAATATAACAGTGACCCAATCATCCCACGGTAGGTAGTTTCATCAAGCGATTTCCGTCTTCATCCAATGTCAGTTTCTTATTCTCGACCATTGGAGTAGGCATAGCGTGTGAATTTTCCATTCCAAATTTCCGAATCAATTCTTTGATGTATTTCTGTTGATGAATCTTAATGCCTTCATCTGTTTGTTGTATTTGCAGACCTAGGAAGAATTTCAATTCTCCCATCATACTCATCTCGAACTCGGAAGTCATTAACTCAGAAAAGTATTTGCATAGACGTCGGTTGGTCGATCCAAAGATGATATCATCGACGTATATTTGAACAACCAAAAGGTCAGAATCCTCAGTTTTCAGAAATAGGGTTTTGTTGACGGATCCTCTACTGAATCCACTGTCAAGTAGAAACTTGGATAATCTGTCGTACCAAGCCCTAGGTGCTTGCTTCAGTCCGTATAGGGCTTTATCTAATTTGAACACGTGATCCTCAAATTTGATATTCTTAAAACCAGGGGGTTGTTCAACGAAGACTTCTTCTTGTAGATAACCGTTCAAGAATGCGGTCTTGACATCCATCTGGAAGAGCTTCATTCCTTTGTGTGCGGCGAATGCTATCAGAAGTCTAATAGCTTCTAGACGAGCAACAGGTGCGAAAGTCTCGTCATAATCTATTCCTTCTTGTTGATTATATCCTTGAACCACCAATCTAGCCTTATTTCTGACAATGACTCCGGCATCATCTAATTTATTCCGGAAGACCCACCGTGTTCCAATAACTGTCCGATCTTTTGGTCTAGGAACTAAATGCCAAACCTTGTTTCTTTCGAACTGTTGAAGCTCTTCTTGCATGGCTATAATCCAATCTGATTCAGCTAGAGCTTCATTGATGTTCTTTGGTTCGATCATGGATAGGAAAGAGTAGAAAGAGCAGAAGTTGTTTAAGGAACGTCTTGTTTGAACACCCTTCTTAATATTCCCAAGAATATTGTCCATGGGGTGTGAGTTCTTGTATTTCCACTTAGTCGAAGTGCTTGGTTCTTCCTCGTTATTTGAGCTTGACCCGACTTCATTTGGCTCGGAATTAGAGGAAGTTCCCCCTGAATCCAATCCGGGTGTTGTATTTGAGCCGATTATAACCTCGGGCTCACCACTTTGATTTGGATTCAATGTTACAGTAACATCGTCTATAACATTGGTTTGGGAGTTCTTATTTTGAGTCGATGTTATAGTATCATCAACTATAACTTTGTCCTTCTCCTTTTTGTCTTTTGAGGAACGATCGAGTTCATCGTTTATTCCCTCAATTTCATTTTCCTCTAATTCCAAATCCGGGGGATCGTCTCTTGAAAGACGGAAGTCGGGTTCATCCAAGTCTTCTTCCTCATCTTGTAAGGGCTTATCGAACATGTTATCTTCATCAAAGATAACATGGACACTTTCTTCAATACAGAGAGTTCTCTTATTGAAGACTTTGTAAGTCTTGCTATGATCTGAGTATCCTATAAAGATCGCCTCATCACTCCTAGGGTCGAATTTACTTAAGCGGTTTTTACCGTTATTATGTACAAAACATTTACTCCCAAAACAACGAAGATGAGAGATATTAGGTTTTCGACCTCTGAGGAGTTCATAGGGGGTTTTCTTAAGGATAGGTCGGATCATAGCACGATTATGGATGTAGCAAGAAGTACTAATGGCTTCAGCCCAAAAGTTACGAGGTAAACCACTACACAGAAGCATTGTACGTGCCATATCTTCTAAGGTTCTATTCATACGTTCAACGACACCGTTTTGTTGCGGAGTTCTTGGTGCAGAAAAGTTATGCCCTACACCATTAACTCTACAATATTCTATAAAGGTTTGATTATCAAATTCGGTGCCATGATCCGTACGAATAGATACTAGATTAGTCTTATATTTATTTTGAACACGTTTCATAAGACAATCAAATTCATCAAAAGTTTCGTCTTTTGAATGAAGAAAGATAGGCCATACATACCTTGAGTAGTCATCTACAAGAACAAAGACATACCTTGATCCTCCTCTACTCCGTACCTTCATAGGTCCACATAAATCCATGTGTACTAGTTCCAAGGCTTCATTTGTGCTCACTACTCTTTTAGGTTTGAACGATGATCTTACTTGTTTACACCTGGCACATTTGTCACACATCTTTTCTTGGTCGAACTTGATCTTAGGCAACCCTTCAACCAAGTCCCACTTCTTGAGTTTATTCAAGGTTAGCGAGCTAATGTGACCGAATCGTTTATGCCATAAAAGGGGATCATCAAGTGTAACTTTCATACATGAAAAAGAGTTAGTAGGCACAACATTTAAATCTACCATATAAACATTCCTTTTTCGGTGGCCTTCAAGAATAACGTTGCTAGTTCCTTCAATAATGATGCGACAACTATCGGTATGAAAAACTACTTTGTTACCTTTGTCGCATAGTTGAGATATGCTTAGCAAGTTGTGTTTTAGACCATCTACGAGATAAACGTCACTTATTGCGTGAGACTTAGAGATTCCGATTTTGCCAACGCCGATTACTTTTCCCTTTTTATTGTCCCCGAACGTCACTTTTCCTCCGTTGAACGGCTTGAGTGAAAGAAATAGATTCTTATCTCCGGTCATGTGTCTTGAACATCCATTGTCAAGATACCATTGATTGTTTTCTTTCACTTCTTCCTGCAGAAAGGATTAGATACAGTTTTTAGGTACCCAAGCTAAGTTGGGTCCCTTATGATTAGTTACTCTAAATACTAAGTCCTTTCGAACCCAAACACGTCTAATGACTGTTTTTCTAACCTTAGGTTTGTTTGGCATGGGAGACGTTTTAGGGTTTTCTCTAGGTCTCTCTTGACTAGATGCCTTGTGAATAGGTTTCTTTGGGTTGAGATCTACAAGGGCTTTGAGAAGTGCTAGGTTTCTTAGAGTAGTCAAAGGCCATGTCATAGAACCAACGAAATTTATTGTTCCTTTCTTCGTTAGGTTCGTTAATGGGAGTTTCCTTATCCTCGTCAACTGTGTCACATTTTGGCATGTTCGGCATTTTTCGTAAATCATGAGCCTTTTTGACACAATTGATTTGGATGTGACCCGTATGACCACAGTAATTGCAAATCAAATATTCAGGAAGATCAGCATACTTCCTTTTTCTAAAATCAAAATCCGAAGGTGCTGATTTGCATTTAGAGTGATCTCTGCGGCTGTAGCACTCATGTCCTAGAACCATCTTCATATTATTGTTGGATTGTTCGGTTAGGAAGTTTAGGACTTTTGTGCTACCCTCCCACTTGTCATGGACCTTTCTAGCGTGTAGAAGAAGGTCTTTTAGGGTTTTAATTTCTTCTTGACCTTTCGTGTGATCTACATCATTGTCCTTTTTAAAGTTGTCACGAAAGTCTTGGAATCGTTTGTTAAGAATGAACACAACATCGGTGTGGTGTTTCTTAACGTTGATCATATCGGTCTTAGATTCTTTCAATTGCTTTGAGAGAGAATCTATCTCTTTCTTTTGATCTAAGATCACTTCTTCATTAGATGTGACCTTAGTTTCCAAAAGCTCTTTGACTTTTCTAAGTTCTAAAGTTATAGCTTCATTAGCTATAACTTTGGCTTGAAGGTGCTTGATATTAAGCTTTAGGTCGGAAGTTATGGCTTCATTAGCTATAACTTTTGACTCTAATTCCTTCTTTTCAGCCATAGTAGAATCTAATGTTGTAGCTTTCTCAGCTATAACTTTAGATTTCAACTTCTTAGCTTTAGTCTTGAGAGTATGATTCTCTTCTGCGATTTTGAGAATCTGTTCCTTTAGATCTTTTAATTCCAGATCCTGTTCGTGACACTTATCAAGAGATTGTTCAAAGTATTCAATTAAAGCACTTTTAGACAATTTCCTAACACGTTTCTTAAGCTCAAGGTAACTTACCTCATCATCATCGTCTTCGTCTGATTCTCCAAGAAAGCAATAGTTTGAATGAGAATTTGTGCCTTCATCGTCGCTGTCGGAGATTAGGTCAAGACTAACACTGCTAAGACAAAGGTTTGCTACTTCGTCGTCTTCAGATTCCTCGTCATCTTCTGAGTCAAGGTCTCCCCAACACGAAGCCATCATCACTTGCTTGAATTCTCTCTTTGTCTTCTCACGTTTCGTCTTGTCCTTTATCTTCTCCCATGTTGGACAATCTTTGATCATATGACCAGATTCTCCACACTTGAAGCAACCTCTATTCGCGAAGGACGATTTTGAGTCATTAACCTTTTTGTTAAATGACTTGTTGTTGTTGTTGTTGTTATAGGATGATTTTGTTTGTCTATTTCGAAAAATTTTATTTTTAAAACGTCGTGCAAACAAAACAGTTTCATCCTCTAATTCAGAGTCTACTTCTTCGCTCGCTAAGGCCATACTCTTATTTCGACTTGGTTCAGCGTCATCTTTGTTAAGAGTAATTTCATTGGCCATGAGGGCACCTATGAGTTCTTGATAGGATAGGGTTTCAAGATCTTGTGATTCCTCCATTGCAGTGACCTTAGCACGCCACTTTTTAGTAAGGCTCCTAAGAACCTTTCTAGCAATGTCCTCAGTACTGAATTTCCTACCTAGGTTTTTCAGTTCGTTGATGATGCTTGAAAACCTTGAGGACATACTATCTAGAGACTCATTAGGCTCCATGACGAATAGCTCATATTTTTGCATAAGCAAATCAATTCGGTGCTTCCTAACAATGGAAGTACCTTCATAAGCTAATTTGAGCCCATCCCATATCTCCTTGGCCGTGGAACAAGAGGAGAACCGATCAAACTCAGTAGAGGTCATTCCGTTTTGCAGAAGACTTATTGCTTTGGAGTTCTTTTCGACTTTCTTGTAGTCGGCCTCGACATAGTCCTCTTCTTTCTTTTCATAGGTAGTGCCTTCCTCGGATGCCACAAGAATTTTACGCGGTCCGTTTTGAATAATCCTCCAGCACTCCCAATCGTGTCCTTTCACATAGTGAGTCATCATGTTTTTCCACAATCCGTAATTCTTCCCATCAAAGACGGGACACTTGAGATATTTGGAATCCATTTATCACGTGATAGGTAGCGGAATATAAAACGGTAAGATAAATGAAAAACAAGATAGATCAGCCTCTTTGCGGTTAGGCAATCAAGAGCACGAGGCTCTGATACCAATTGAAGAGTCTATTGATCCAAAATACTCAAGAGGGGGGGTGAATTGAGGATTTAAAACTTTTTAAAACTTTTCCGATTATGTGTGTGCAATTAATTATTTAAAGTTTATTGATTAAACTTTAACTAATCAACTAACGATTGTAAGCAAAGTAAACGAAAGAACGAAACAAGAAGAGACACGCGGATTTTGAAGTGGTTCAGTCTCACAAGTCGAAACCTACGTCCACTATTCTCGATTAATAAATTTAGTACCTTTCTACGGATTACAAATTTACTAACACAACTCGTACAACTAACTCTAGCTGTAACTCAATGAGTACCGTTAAATACTCGAGTGACTAACTTACGCTAATAAGAAATCACTAATGATTCTAACAAAGGTTCACGTTAATGAACAAGTTAAGAAATCAACTAAGCACTATTATCTTATAACGATAAATAAAGAACAAGTATACGAGTTTTGTAAACACACGACCTTTCAAAATTAGCAAATCGGTTTTCGTTAAAAACACACGGTTTGCTCTTTAAAATATGAAAACAATTTTTATGCTTAAGGTCTCTCTTTTAGATGTTGTAAATAGCAAAGTATTTATAGGCAAGGAAGAGGAAGGCTACACGGTTTCTACAAGAACCCTAATAACCAAAATAATAAGATATAATTACAAATTATATCTTCTTATTATCTCTTACCTAAAAGCCATAAAAGATAATAAAGAATATTCTAAAAGATAGAATATAATCTTTCCAAATATTATCTTTACCATAAATTCTAAGATTATGATAAGATTTCCTAAAACAAGAATATCTTTTACCATAAACAAATATATTAACTAAGATATAAGATATGTAAAGATATTATTATAGAATAAAATCTTTACCTAATATCTCATAGGCAACACGGCATAACACGGCTCATAGGCTCGTGAACCATGCAAACCCTAATCTTAGTATATAATTAGAATTTAGGTTTTAGGAGAGGCTAGATGAAAACCCTAATTGATAGTAAAGTCCAACTCATAAGTTGACCCAATAACCATTAATTAACGCTAACAATATAACCGGACTCCTCACTAAACCGGGCTTTATAAAATAAATACTTTCATTAAAACATATAAAATAAACTTTAAGAAATTGCAAAACAATTTTCGAACCATTTAAAAGTCGTGTATAAAAACTCAGCATTTCAATGTTATAGTAGAAGAGCTATAACATTGAACTCTTTTACTAGTAATGTTATAGCTGCAAAGCTATAACTTTACTAATTAAGAAACTCATTCTTTGATTACCATTACGAGATAATCACCTATACTATTCTAATCTTCAAGGAGATCTTCGAGTATAGGCTACATCATCATCCAAGCTTGATTAATCTTCTAGACGAACTTCGTCTTCACATAATACTTGAATGAATCTTTGAATTGTTTGATCTTGAACAAGGACTTGAACTTCTCATGTAATCATCACAATCCTCTTTGTTGCTTGTAACAGGTTAATGCAAAAACACTTAACAAACGATTACACGCAACAAATATATAAAATATAAAACACCTTGACATCATCAAAACATAAACACATAATCTATATGGTCCAACAAAGGTCACTGCTGCAATCAACTTGACTTTGGGTTTGACAACAAACCCCCAATAAGACACACTAATCCCCCTAGGACCTCTCAAAGAAACCCTCTTTTGATGACAATCTATCTTAGCCTTTTACTTGCCCAACCAGTCCATACCAACTATCATCTCAAAACCCTCCAAAGGAAACTCTAACAAGTCCACTGGTAGGTCAACCTGCCCAACTATCATGGACACACCTCTATACAACCGCCCACAAGATAAAGACTCACCCAAAGGTATAAAAACTTCCTCTCTTACAGATTCATACCCACTCAAACCCAACCGTTTAGCATGACTCGACGATACAAACGAATGTGACGCTCCCGAATCAAACAAAACAAAGGTAAAAACTCCATTAACAAGAAATGTACCAGTGATAACGTGAGCATCATCCTCAGCTGCCTTCTTCTCCATCATAAACAACTTACTACTGGTCTTCTGCCCACCTCCCTGGACAGTACTAGCTGAAGTAGCCGGCTTAGCAGCCGACCCCTGGTTGTTGTTGTTGTTCATCGCCGGTCTCTGGTATGAATTACCGCCATTGCGGTTAGTGATGTGAACATTATTTGCGCACATTTAGTCCCCTAATTGAGCCTATTTTGCATACTATTATAACATTCTATGGCCATTTTATCCGTCAAAACCTTCCTATTTGCTTTTCTATCGCATTTCATATGTTTTGTAGAAAAGGAGATAAATAAGGCAGAAATTCCCGTCTTTCGTGCATATTTGGAAGCTACTTGACGATACTAGATGGACTAGTATGAAGAGGAAGCAAGGACTAAAGATCAATCCCACAAGAATAAAACGGAAGTGAGCAAAAGGGAAGAAAAGAAGAAGTATCATTCTTTGAAGAACAATCCGAGCGGATTGTCTTCAATCCGCCCGAAATCTCATCACAACACAATCCGAGCGGATTTCCACAAAGACGCTCGGATTGCCTTGCGAGAATCCGCCGGATTCCGTCGAATCCGCTCGTCTTCCATCAACAGAATCCGTCCGTCCCGACCTTAATCCGCCCGGATTCCAGCCCAGCGCATTTTCGTCTTCTCTAAGCTACAAAGAAAGAAGCCCTTCCTTCGAAAAATACCGGCTCCTCCTGTTCCATTTAAAAGTGTAATTACTAGTTTAGCCCTTAGTTAACCCTAAATGCATCCACCTAATTTCCACTATAAATACCCCATTTGTAATAATCTCTTGATCAAGTTTTATGAGACTATAAACAAGTTTTTAGAGTAGAAAATCCTTCTTTAGATTAGATTAGGAGTAGATTAGAATAGATTACTCTTTAATCTTTCCACACATTACACATTAATCTCTCCTTAATTATTGTTCAAGTTTATTATTCAAGTTTATTATTAGGTAATTGAAGATTATTGGGTTATTATTGGGAGATTGACAACCTTCCATCAATCATCAAGTTCTTCTATTATTCTTTGCATTATTATTTGGATCACCTTAAGTTTGGTATAATTACTTTACTCTTTAATCTTTATTGTTCATTTCTTCATTCTATTATCATGTTTATACTTGTTGTGATGATTGACACCATTAATGACATGTTTCCCATGATGATGAGTGAGTAGTTACTTAGCTAGGATTAGTGGGTAATTAAGGAAAACCAACATGGGATTGATTCATGCTTAATCTAATATGTTCACATGATTAAATTGCTTGCTTGTTGTGATGTCAACTTTATGCACATGTTATGTTTGATGAAATGCTAAGCCTATGAATCCTTGCATTTTTACCATCTCTTATCTACTCAACTTGACTCGTAAGATATAAACCAACTCGAGTCTTGTTAGACCATGCATAGAAGTTGATTAGGAGGAAAGTAAGTCGACTTGTAGGTGTTGTACAATCTAATCGATTCGGCTCCGGGACCCAACTCTTCCTAAGAACCGTAAGATATAACCCAACTCGGTTCCTCCACAACATTAATTGCTTGCAACCTTGTAAACATGTTTGTATGATCAACACCATGAATCCCCCATGACCCCATGACATCCTAGCACTTTTAATCATTTGTTTACATCTTTCCTTTTATTGCTTGTTTTACTTTATTGCTTGCATTAGTCTAGAACACAACTACAAACCCAAACAAATTGTGACACTAGCACAAATTGAGATAGATAGACTTAGAACCCAAAGCACACCGTCCCATGGATCGACCTCCACTTACCGCTAACTAGTTGTTTGTTGAGTATTATAAATGTGTTTGATGGATGTGTGACGACCAACTCTTGTCCTATCAAAATGGCGCCGTTGCCGGGGATGGTGCTATGTGATTAAGTTCTTTTTTGTTTGTCTATTTTAATTGTGCTTTCACCTTGAGGAACTTGTTCCTCAAGGATTGTTCTTACCATTTTTGTGTAGTTTCCATGCTTGTAGTTGTTAACTTGTCTTAACTATGATGATGACCCAAGACTTAACATATGGAGTATGTGGTAGATTCTTTGAGTATGACTATGGGTATGGGGAGTTTGAGGAGCAAGTCAACACAAACCTACCTTACTACTCATACAACGAAAATCCTAACCACTACCCCAATTTTTCCCACCAAAATCACCACACCCAATATCAACAACAACCACCCACCCAATACCCATTTCACAATGAACTTCAATTGTCACAATACAACCACTTTCACACCTACCCACAACAAAAAGATGAACCCATTCAAAACATGATTCTCCAAATGATGGGAGATCAACAAAACTTCTTCAAACAAATGCTAGAAGAGAGCCAAAAAGAAGATAATGTTCTTAAAGACATTGTTATCCAAAGAGAGGAATTGGGGATTCAAATTGCCCAATTAAAAGAATCCCAAGCAACCACTCACCACCGTTCTTTGGACATTAAGCATAAATACGAATTTGAAGTAGTGACCTTTGACATGGAAGATGAGAAGTGGGAGGAGCCAAGTTCCTTGAGCTCTTGTGACTATGAAAGTGTTGTGTTCGATGAAGAAGATATGAGGTTGAGCAAACCAAATACTCTTAACCTTTGTGAGTATGAGGGTGTGTCTTTTGATATGAACGTTGAGGTGTTGGAAAAAGAGTTACATGAAGCCCACAATGATGATGAACCTAGAGGAGGGACTCACAATATCACCTTGCTTGAGGAGCCTATCCTTGAGGCATTTGAGATACCCTATCATGAAGAAGAACGTCCTTCCTTTATCCTTCATGAAGACCACTTGGCACCTATCTTGGAGCCAATGATCATTGAAGAGGATATGATAGACCTTCTTCAAAAGGCCAAAGTTTCTTAAAAGAGCTATTTGGTGAAAAAGCTCAAAGAGAAAATTGCTCGTGAGGCTACTTGTGAAGATTTGGCACCCGCAATCTCAACTCCTATGGTTTCCAATCATCAAAGTTATGAAAATTCTCCTTCTACCTTGGAAGGATTGAAAAATCAAAATGCTATCATCATCACCAAAATTGAAGAAGAAGTTGGTAAGTGGAAGTCCACGGATGAAAATGAACCACACTTCATGCTTAGTGTTGACAAGAATCATGGGTTTACCTATTTGAAGCATCGGGAAAGCTCTAACACTAAGGAGAAGGCAAGGAAAAGAACATTCTACAAGCCTCCTTGGCCAAATTTCATATTCAAATTGAGCAACCCATACTTGTGCTTATTTGGAGCTTGTTCACAAGCTTTTGATCTTTTATTAAGAGCTTTGAGCTCTATGGATAAGAGTTTCTACGATTTGAACTAGTTTGGTGGAGTCCTATCTCAAACCACCATTTGTATGATATTTCTTGGACCCCTTTACTTTGTATAATATTGTACATTTCCATTTGCATTTAATTTCTTGCATGAGAGAGAAGAGAGAGAGAGAGTCATCTTACATGTTTCATGAGCAAATTTCAGAAAAAGATAAGGAAAAAGAGAAAACCGGTGAAAAGGGGTGTGTTGTTTCACGAAGAAGAAAGAAGTAGAAGGAAAAGAAGCAGGAGATGCCCGGATTCGAGAAAATCCGCCCGACCAAGACCCGCGGAAAAGAAAAAGGCTAAAACTGAAGGAGAATCCGTGCGGATTCGAGCAAATCCGCCCGTCCTGGACAATACGCCCTTCTTCTTCTCCGAGAATCCGCCCGTCCCGACTGAAATCCGCTCGGATTGTCCTGTTCCTGCGGATAAAACGAGTCCGACCCAACCTTATCCGTTCGGATTCCCTACTCCTTCTATATAATCACCCCCTTTCTCCCTCATTTCCTCACCTTACCAAACCCTAAAACACTCATCTAAATCCTCAAAATCACCATCCCATCTTCAAAAACACCCCCATCATCAACATCCAAATGGCACCATTGACAAACACCAAGGGAAAGGCTAAGAAATTGGTTGAATCATTCGGGAAGAAGCGCAAGGGATCAACCTCTTCAACACCGCGAGAGGTAGTACTACCAAGGAGCACCCGACCCTTAATGAGGGGAGGCATTGAACAACTCAACCACTTCCAAGAAGTTCTCTTTCAATCCGACGACCACCGCCAAAAATTTGTCGAGTTACTAGGTAAGAAGTACGAACCTACTCAATTTGTAGACACTAGGGTGTTGGAAATCCTTAAGATAAGGTACCCTACCGAGATGTTCTTTAATGGCCTTGGCATTGGGAAACTTTTCCATGCCCATGAAGAGACTTACCTTAGTCTCACCCTTGAATTCTTGAGTAGCCTTCGCATTATGGCGGATACCCACAACAATGTGGGCATGGAGTTTAGGTTATGCAACCTAGACCATGTTCTTTCTCTTGAGGAATTTGCCTATGTTTTTGGTCTTGAAGTACCCACCGACCATACCGAGAAGCCCGATAATTTTGGTGTGGACTTTCTTTGGAAGGCTATCTCCGGGAGGGACTTTACCCATATAAAGCGTTGCTATACCTTTGCCATCCAACATCCGGTGATTCGATTCACCGAACGCTTTGTAGCCGGTTGCATCAATGGGAGGTACGAACAAGATAGGTGTACTCTCATCGACTTAACTTTTCTTGAGTCCTATTTGAATGTTCGAGCGGTGAGGCGTTATAACTTCAATACGCCACTTGAGATACTTACTAGGTTCCATGATTTTACTCAAGGGACCACCCAACTCAAAACCTTCGTGATGGGAGGTCTAATTACCATTTTGGCTCACCACCTTTGTCCCGGGTTCAATACCCGAGGAACCTATACTCCTCTTGAGGGGAGGACTTTGATTGATGAGCACACCATCTTCCACAGTCACCGATGGTGTAACTACACTCGAGATGGGAGTGTGGAGTGGCACACCAAGGGATGCACTTCAATGATCCTTGAGGGATGGAAGATCTAGGGCATTGACCCAAGATTGAGTCCATACTCTCCTCCACCAAGCTACCTCCTTGATATCCAAATTCTTGATAATCCCCCTCAAAGGGAAGAGCCACACCGTCAAACACCTCGTGGAGGGCCGGGAGTACCTATTCGCCCACCTTCCTACGTACCTATCCCGCCATACCCTACCCCATATACCGAATTTCAACCGGCAATACCCAATACCCCGGGTATTAATGATTTGATGGCACTCATGAATAGAGTGGACCTTGGGGTGCATAAAGGGAGGGAAGACAACTACTTGGCCCTCTACCCCCAATACTATAACATGGCTCAACAAGGGTATATTGACCCCGATGGTCCTAAGCCCTCTTGGGCACAACCGGAGCTCTTGTTCCCAAATTATGGGGACCAAGCTTGGGGTCGAGGAGACGGAGGGCATTCTAGCCAAGGTGGAGGGTACTCGGGTCAAGGAGGAGGATTTGATCAAGGAGGATATTGGGGCCAAGCACCCGGATATGATGAAGCCGGAAGCTCTCATGGTTATGGCTATGATCAAAATGAGGATGACGAGTGAAAGAGGCCTACTTCACCACTTCCAATTGTATGATACCCATCTCTCCTCCTCTCTCTTTTGTATATACATTACATTTAGTGTAGCTTTTGCATACATTTGTATTATATTTCATATTGCATTTGAATTACTTAGTTCATTTACATTAGTTTGCATTTTAATATATTTCATATGATTCATGTAGATAGTTGCATATAGACTAGAATTCGTGCATTGTCACTAATGGCCAAACCTATTCATTTCTACACTAGAAATAGTGTTTAAATCGGTTTGGGGAGGTTTGATCATAGGTGACCATAATTTACTAGAAATCATGCATCATATAGTATAGTTTAGATTGCATTCATTTGTTATATATGTCATATAGAATTGCATTTAGTTAGAGCATGCATTGATTCATACCATATCATTGCATTTGTACTTTATTTCAAAAAAATCAAAAATCCAAAAACATGTATTTCTTTTTCATTCCTACTCCTACATGTACATTGAGGACAATGTCCAAAATAAAGTGGGGGATGGGAATTTATATTCCAAAAATGCATAAAAATTGAAAAATTTTGAAAAATCCCAAAAATATGTCTTTTAATTTCATAAAAACAAAAACCATAAAAATTTGAAAAATTGAAAAATCCAAAAACAAGTTCATTTCCTTTGTAGTGTAGACTTGTATATATTGTTTTGTATATATATTGTGTTTGTTCATCCTTTTTCACATTGATTGACTACGCCACATCCGAGACATGAGGATATTGAAGACCGCATGGTATGATCTTTCCAATCTCCTTTTTCCTCTTTATGTTAATGACTATGTGGCTTTATTTTGATTGATGCGGTAAAAACAATGTGAATTTAGGATTGCATTTAGTTTATTTGGCATATTAGTTGGTAGAATCACATGCATTAGGATGTTTATATGTTAGTTGCATCATGGCATGTAGTTTGCATGTTAGAAAAAATTTTGCGAAACCGTCTACTTGGGAAGCTTGACTAGTGTATATAGGCCCTAGTAGATGCTTTTTCTTCTTAAGACTTTGCTTGTTAGAATACTTGTAAAACACCCTAGGATGTGTCATGCTAGTATCCCTTGACCCATGGATTAAGGCCTAGTCAAGAGTACCTTGTGGTGTGATAACTCCTTGGCTACCGTTTATTCCAAGGTGACCCTTGAAACCATGCAACCATCATTCATCCATGTTCTACCACATTTTGTCATCAAAGGAAATGGGCGCAAAAAGAAATCAATTTGAGTTCAATGAAATGAAAAGTGAAAGAAAGTTTGCAAAAATGCATCAAATGAAAAGAGGAGCAAAAATAGAACTCCTAAGCTTCAAATACAAGGCACCCTCACTACATATGGGGTGACTTTGAAAATGTTCAAAAGAAAAGTGAAAAGTTGTCAAGTGTTGAAAAGCCAAAAATGAAAAGAAATGGCAAAAGAAAGTGTTCTCAAATGTTATATGCCACAAGAAATTGGGGGGAAAAACAAAAATGAAAGCAAACTCCCAAAGTGAAACTCAAATATCTATTGATTCCTTTATCCATCTTATCCATTTTTGTGCATGGTAGAGAAGGGACGACCCTTCTTCTTGTCTAGGCAAGAGGGGGAATTCCGCGATCCTCCAGTGTTTCTAACACCATAGGGAGTCTATTCTTGACAAAAGCATTTAACGATTGAGGACAAAGGTACCCTAGCTTGACACAACTTGGAGGTGATTTATTGGTATCCTTCTAGGCTTAGTAGTTTGAAGAAATTGTATCTATGAAGGAGTGTGTACCCTTGAATTGCTTCCCTTGTAGATAATTTCCGCCACTTAGATGAGGAAAGTGGCTATTCTTTTGTAGATGCATCCATTACTTGATTTTGTGTGCTTTAATGATTGGATGTGTCGCCATTTTGGCAAGACCCACCTTGCCTTGCAAGAAGGCATCCTACCTCATGGTTGTCTTGTTGTGAGTTGAAGGGGCGGAGTGAGACCCGCTAATTGTCTCATATCGGCTATATTATTAGGTTAGTTTAAATAAAGGTCTAGTTTTTGTCACCTCTTTACTCGGGACGAGTAAAGGTTTGGTTTGGGGATATTTGATGTGAACATTATTTGCGCACATTTAGTCCCCTAATTGAGCCTATTTTGCATACTATTATAACATTCTATGGCCATTTTATCCGTCAAAACCTTCCTATTTGCTTTTCTATCGCATTTCATATGTTTTGTAGAAAAGGAGATAAATAAGGCAGAAATTCCCGTCTTTCGTGCATATTTGGAAGCTACTTGACGATACTAGATGGACTAGTATGAAGAGGAAGCAAGGACTAAAGATCAATCCCACAAGAATAAAACGGAAGTGAGCAAAAGGGAAGAAAAGAAGAAGTATCATTTCTTTGAAGAACAATCCGAGCGGATTGTCTTCAATCCGCCCGTCTCATCACAACACAATCCGAGCGGATTTCCACAAAGACGCTCGGATTGCCTTGCCAGAATCCGCCCGGATTCCGTCGAATCCGCTCGTCTTCCATCAACAGAATCCGTCCGTCCCGACCTTAATCCGCCCGGATTCCAGCCCAGCGCATTTTCGTCTTCTCCAAGCTACAAAGAAAGAAGCCCTTCCTTCGAGAAATACCGGCTCCTCCCTGTTCCATTTAAAAAGTGTAATTACTAGTTTAGCCCTTAGTTAACCCTAAATGCATCCACCTAATTTCCACTATAAATACCCCATTTGTAATAATCTCTTGATCAAGTTTTATGAGACTATAAACAAGTTTTTAGAGTAGAAAATCCTTCTTTAGATTAGATTAGGAGTAGATTAGAATAGATTACTCTTTAATCTTTCCACACATTACACATTAATCTCTCCTTAATTATTGTTCAAGTTTATTATTCAAGTTTATTATTAGGTAATTGAAGATTATTGGGTTATTATTGGGAGATTGACAACCTTCCATCAATCATCAATTTCTTCTATTATTCTTTGCATTATTATTTGGATCACCTTAAGTTTGGTATAATTACTTTACTCTTTAATCTTTATTGTTCATTTCTTCATTCTATTATCATGTTTATACTTGTTGTGATGATTGACACCATTAATGACATGTTTCCCATGATGATGAGTGAGTAGTTACTTAGCTAGGATTAGTGGGTAATTAAGGGAAACCAACATGGGATTGATTCATGCTTAATCTAATATGTTCACATGATTAAATTGCTTGCTTGTTGTGATGTCAACTTTATGCACATGTTATGTTTGATGAAATGCTAAGCCTATGAATCCTTGCATTTTTACCATCTCTTATCTACTCAACTTGACTCGTAAGATATAAACCAACTCGAGTCTTGTTAGACCATGCATAGAAGTTGATTAGGAGGAAAGTAAGTCGACTTGTAGGTGTTGTACAATCTAATCGATTCGGCTCCGGGACCCAACTCTTCCTAAGAACCGTAAGATATAACCCAACTCGGTTCCTCCACAACATTAATTGCTTGCAACCTTGTAAACATGTTTGTATGATCAACACCATGAATCCCCCATGACCCCATGACATCCTAGCACTTTTAATCATTTGTTTACATCTTTCCTTTTATTGCTTGTTTTACTTTATTGCTTGCATTAGTCTAGAACACAACTACAAACCCAAACAAATTGTGACACTAGCACAAATTGAGATAGATAGACTTAGAACCCAAAGCACACCGTCCCATGGATCGACCTCCACTTACCGCTAACTAGTTGTTTGTTGAGTATTATAAATGTGTTTGATGGATGTGTGACGACCAACTCTTGTCCTATCAGTTAGCCCCACCGTTGTTGTTGCTCTGGCCACCCTTGTTGTTCCACGACCCAGCCGACCTATTACTAGCATAGCTCTGCGAGGGACCCTGAGAGAAACTCCCCTGCGACGGTCTTTGGAAGCCCCCACTCACAGCACTGGTGCACTCATGTCTCTTGTGGCCTATACCGCCACAGTTATAACAGGTCATACCCCAACTGCTACCACCACTCCCACGACCACGCCCGTAAGAAACCCCATCACTAAACCCCGAACCTGACGAGTACGCTCTTGCCTGGTTATGGCCACCCTTCTTGTAACTAGATTGGCCACCACCCTCACTCACAGCTTTCCGCTTCTCTGAAGCTCTCTCACGGCTCTCTTTGGTCATCTCAACTAACCTCTCAGCCCTCCCAGCACGCTCATAGACCTCCTTCACATCCGTAAGAGCTCCTACAGGTAACTTTTCCATGATCTTGGGGGTCAACCCCTTCTCAAACCTCAATGCCAAGTTCTCTTGGCTCAGTCCCATGTCCCCAGCTTACTATGCACATGCTCAAGCACAAACTCACGCCTCATACCCTCTTAAACTTATCCCAAGGTATCACAGGTAACCCCTGTTTCATATGCAACTCCAAAGCACTCACCTTAACCTTGTCCCACCACTCACCAGCTGCTTCCCTCAGGTAGAACGCAACTTGTTCCACTCGAAGCTCATCTGGGCAATGAACCAGATTGAGTATATTCTCCATCTCTCTATGCCAATTATCCAGTAATATTGGCGCCCCTGTCCCCATATACTCCTTAGGGTTGAACCTCGCTATGTGAATGCTGATCTTGGAGTGATCAACATCTTTATCCTTTCCCACCCTTTTCAAAGCCTCTGTAAGAGCATCTTGGTGCTCCAACATCTTTACGATATTATCAACGGTCATACTCTCTGCTCTGGCATATAACGCGGTTATCTTTGGCGGCATCTTGAAACTATATAAGAGAAAGGTAAACATAAACACATATCCCACATCTCAAACACGCATACGACCTGTACAGAACCTACTCGATCGAGCCCCTTAACCCACTCGATCGAGTTGAGGCCACTCGATCGAGTTGCCCACTTACTCGATCGAGTGCCTCGACTCCAGAACCTGACTAGAAAGCTCCCAAAAACATACTCGATCGAGCTCACTATCCACTCGATCGAGCTGACCCTACTCGATCGAGTGCCACCACCTACTCTATCGAGTGCCCAAAAACTTACTTCTGCCCAGAAACGGAAAACTACCTACTCGATCGAGTCTTACCCACTCGATCGAATCTTTCACCTACTCGATCGAGTGCGCTCCACTCGATCGAGTCATGCAAACTCGTATACACTACCCGCATGTTCAACTAACACTCCCAACTTTCTATAATCTTATGTAAAATGACAAAAACAACATATATATATGTACGCAACTCTTTATATACTCAAACAAAATAAATTTACTTCCGTATTTCTAACGTGCCACATTATAAGTCAAACATCATGCTTTCAACCAATTAACATACAAATCACATAGTCATCATCTTTTACTTCATACCTCCTATCCTCCACATACATGCATCCACCGATTCATACCACACATTACTATATAGATACTCAAAGCACAAAGTAAACACATAGCGATCCCGACACACACACACACACCCTTAGTGACCGGTTCAAAATTGTAGGGCGAGTTCGCGACTTTAGGACGTCTCCCAAGTTTTTGCATTAGCTCCTACAACTTCTACCTGGATTCATTTTAGTTTGACTCCCTATGTTCATTAAGTTAATTGGTTACAGGTTTCAATATCGTCGCTCTGATACCACTTTGTGACACCCCCATACCCCAAGTAACTTACCAGGACCACTTAAGGTATGAGAACGTCACCATCTCGGTTACCCGAGGCAATGATAATCAAATGACAATAAAGAAACATACTTAAATAGTAATAAAGTTTAAAGTGATTACATGCCAACTCCAAAACTGTTTAAAGTAAATACAAATGTTCTTAAGCCAAAAGTACTAAACATCTAGTGCAAAAACAGCGGAAGACACTAAGACTGCATCGTGGTGACTCATCCCAGCTAACCCAAGCGCATCGTCATCATACCTGCTCAACAACTACTCACCATCCCCGAATGGATCACCACAGTTTTTAAAACATTTAACGGGATCAGTAATATTTACATAAAACAATGCCACAATGAAACACGAACACAAACAGCTCAACAAAACCCCAGTCTCCATCACCAATGTCCACATAACCGACTACACACTAAAGTGTATAGCCCTGCCAGAGTATCCATTGCAACAAGTACTTCACGCCGCCAGTGGGGGACCGCATCCGTACCCACCAAATCCCCGCTCATCTCCATTGAGCGATAAACCCAAGTTCATTAATGTGCACATCCCTTATGTGGCGGATTCCACAGAAGGCGAATCAAGGGCGCGAAGCCACTCCCGCAAGTGACTCCACTCAGCCAAGGACGCGCCCCGAAGATCAAAGACAGATACAAACCAATCAACAATATGAAATCAACAAACGACAAGATCAACCAACAATATAATTAACCGTTAATCACAACAACAATCACCACACATTATGTAACTAATACTGAGTAGGGAAAACCCTGCCTGAAAATGCAAACACCGACAGACGATCAAGTAGCTAAGTCAGAATCTCTCCTCAACGAATCCTTCTGCTATACATACATACATACATACATACATACAATCACAACCATATTCACATAAATCACCCAATTAGGGTTTAACCAACTTTAACAAAACATTATAAAACTTATATGTAAAGCTTACCCTCGACACAAGGATCACAACTGTGCAAAGAACAATGAAATCCTACACTCCTAGCTTCGGGATTTGCTAATAATGCATCGAGGACGATTCAACGTAACTTCTTAATCTTCTCTTGAAGGTTATTAGGTTGAAAAAGTGTTTTAAGAAAAGTGACGAAAGTCTTAAATATCAATCCCGCATTATTAACAAACCCGTCAAAAATCACCCGTCAACTCACTTACTCGATCGAGTAAGTCACTTACTCGATCGAGTGACCCTTACTCGATCGAGTGCCAAGCTTACTCGATCGAGTACCCTACAGGCAGTCTACTGTTTTGCGTAAAAAGCTACTTACTCGACAGAGTAAGCCCCACTCGATAGAGTACCCTAAGACACATAAAACCGTAGTATTACACTGGAAGTTAAGAAGAGACAGCTGGTCGAGACTTCTTTATTCTACTAGAATGCTGCTGGTTGGGCCAGCCACTCGAAAATACTGCTGGTCAGGTCAGCTACCCGAAGATACTGCTGGTGAGGTCAGCTCCCCTAAAATGTTGTTGAGGCTGCCGATGTTCCTAAGCTAAAGCTAGTTCCTGCAAGAGAAAGTCAAACATAGCAAGGTATAAAAGCTGGTGTAGCTGCTGCCGAGGAGAGAATCCTGTTAGGAGGACCTCTCTTGTAGCCTGTTTGTACTCTTGTTTATGAGTGCCTGGCGACTGGCCTTTTGTATTTTGCTTTGTTCCGAGATTTTTCCCCGAGATGTAGACTGGGTACGAAACTCGTTTTAGAAGCTTCTTATGACCTGTTGCCCTATGAGGGTGACAATTTTCTGGAATCAGCATCCAAGCGCCTGGCGGACTGCGTGTTGATTGCAATTGTTGTGTAGCGGTTCTTATATTTTGATTGTTTCTTTGCGAGCTCTGATAGTTCCAGCAGGACGCTCATTCTGGTTTCCCAGTTGCTAGATTTGATTTGCTTCCTATCATGTAATCGTAGGACAAAGCGAGACATGCCACGTTAGTTTCATGAAATTCAAACAATTGACGATGAAGATTACTTGTGTACTCTGAATCTTTAGCACTGTTCGTTCCGGGTTCAGCTTACCCATGTTGACTGAGTTTATTGTATCCACTAGGATTTTTCTTGAGGTGTAGTTTCTATGTAGGATGTTATGATTAGAGCATCATGACGGTGTTTCTGAGTCTAGGCGATCTCTTTTTATTTCTGTGGCATGCCTTTTTCGCCTTTGAGTATTTTAGGCTGTAGAGTTCTGATCCACCTGTTATCACGTAAATTATTCTAGCAAAAATAGGGGTTTAAAGGGTAGAACCTGACTCGTGGAGCTTATTTTACTAGACCTGCCCCCACGTGATAACAGGTGGTCGTTCCACCAAGCTTTTTGATCCTACAAGAGGGTTAGAGACAGGCAAAATAGTACCAAATATGTTACAATCTAACGACACGTGATGCGTGCATATTATATAGACTTTTACGGTCTCTTTTGGCACGCATTTCTATGTATTTGAGTGACTTTATGTCACTTTATACCCCGAATAGGCTACTTTGTGCTTTTATTGCTATTTTGCAGATTTGTAGCGGAAACCAACCTTTAGTGGCCTCGAGATAGCATCTCTGGAAGATGGACGGAAAAGAGGACGAAAGACTCATGCATGGGAAAGCGTGAAGACGAAAGTTAAGCAAATTAAGCAAGTCAGAAACACTACGGAAGCTGAGAAGTGACTGAAGATCTCGATCGACCAAATTTGGCTGTCGATCGAGAATACAGAGGAATACAAGCCTTTGATCGAGCTGCCCTGTGCTCGATCGAGCTGCCAAGCCCTCGATCGAGCTGCCCTGTGCTCGATCGAGCTGTCCTGTACTCGATCGAGAGGTTCTCCTTTGCGTGGGCTATTAAAGCCCGTAGGTTAATAAAACAACTCGTGAGTTTTGTTATAAAAACTATTAGACGAGTTGCTAGGTTATTATCTTTGACCTATCATTCAATTTTCTACATACATTTTTTTGCTTTTTCGTTCTTTGCTTGGAATTTTACGATCTTGGATTTGGTTGTTCTTTACGCCGGATTCGCTATTATAGTATAATTTCTTTCCCTTAATCTCTTCTCTTGTTTATGTTTTATAATTGCTCTTTTAGTTTCATTGTTAATTCCTGCCTTAATCTCGTCATTGCTTTATACTATTGTTACATCATGTTTTCCGTTAACATTTCATCATTAGTTATGTTAGTTAATATAATTAGCATGCGTAGCTAATTTCTTTATATGCCGGGATGAGGGAAACCGTGTTAGAAGCATGTTAGGACGACTACTAGGGTAGTTATGCGGTAGGAATCAGGTCTAAGCAATTTATTTGTAGTTCGGTTGAATGAGTGCACGCAGGAGACCGTCTGTTTAGTTAACCCCCGACCTGGATCGAAAGATTGGAAGGGTAGACTTGCTTAGTTCTGATAATTGACTCCTATGAGGGCGAAAGTCAAGTAGGATGACCTTAGGGCGACTTTAGACCGAAAGGTATAGTCGGGTTTGAGACCGAAAGGAGATAACCTAGCCCTTCCTACTAATAAACTCACCGACCTAGTTATTCCGATAGTGTGTAGAACACGGCAGACCGAAATCCTGGCATCTCTCTCTTTATCTGATAGTTTATTTACGTCTCTCTCTGTTTTTCTCTTATACCCTTATTTTCTCTTACCCTTAAACTTTAGTAGTTAGAATATCAAATTCAAAACCCCCCAGTTTGTGACTGACAGATTAGACTACAGTTAATAGAAAAGCCTCTCTGTGGAATCGACCCGACTTCCCTAGCTATTTATAGTATAGGCTTGTTGGCATTTATTTTTGGTGTTGAACGACACGCATCAAATTTTGGCGCCGTTGTCGGGGAGGCAATTTTTATTATCTGTATTGTTTATTTCTGTCTTGTCTTAAGGAATTTTATTTCCTTAAGACTGTTCTTATTTACTTCTTTTTTAGTGTGTATGCGCAGGTCTCGTAGGGGTGAATTAGTTGAGGCCGATCCCGAACCGAAAGATCCTTTTTACGCGAGAAGAGGGAGTTAGAAAGAGTTCGTCGGGAGGAAGTCTTGAGTACTTCTGACAGTTCGGTTATCGAGGAAACTTCTATTCGTGAGACTATTATCCCGGTCAAAATGCCTAATATCGCAAGTCATTCGGAGCCTACTGCTGACTATATTCCGAAGGGATTCAAGTTGTTCACCGATGAGGACGACAATACCTTCGACATTCGGCCATCCTACATCAACTTGGTCGAACGGAATTTGTATCGGGGGGTCCCGGGTGAGGATCCTAGGAAACATATGGAATGATTTGCTGATTATTGTTCGTCCATCCCTACATCCAAGGGAGTGACCCAGGACAAATAAAGAAAGTTCTCTTTCCTTTTTCTCTGACCGATAATGCGAGGGAATGGTTGACAGACTTGGATAGAGAAGCAGCAGGTATCACGGATTGGACTACTTTAGCTCTGGCCTTCTATAAGAAGTACTTTCCTCCGCAGAGGACCAATGCATTGAGGGCCCAGATTACTAATTTCAAGCAAACGGGTTCTGAAAATCTGTTTGAAGCATGGTGTCGCTTTAAGAAAGCTGTGAGATCGGTACCTCATCATGGATTCCAACAGTGGTTTTTGTGCAACCAATTTTATAATGGGTTGTATGATGATCATAGAGCTATTTTAGATCTTTGCACCAATGGGAGATTCAGTAGCGAGGTTGATGATGATAAGGGTGGAAGCTTATTGAGGAAATGGCTAATCACACTGCAGAATATGGGAATCCGCGGAGTGGTACACGGACGATAGCTAATATCGAATGTGAAGATATGGATGCTAAGTTCGATAAGATTAATGCTAGGTTCGACCGATTGGAGATGCAGTCTCTAGAGAGTCAACAAACGGTTCACATGCTGAAGAAAGACGATACGAATCTTTGTGAGAGATGCGGCGAGCCGGGGCACGTTGTTATTGACTGTTTTGCTGATAGGGAGCAAGTCTTTTCTTTCCAGCAGTACCGTCAAGGGTATAATTCAGGTTATATCCATCCAAATCTGCGATGGTCGAGTCAAAATGTCCTTAATCCTACTCCTCCACCGCAGCAACAGGCTTATGTGCCACCGCATAAGCAAGGTTATCAAAAGCCTCCGCAATATCCGAATCCGCAGCAAGGAAGTTCTTCATCTGGAGGAATTTCAGAAGTAGGAGAGCTGAAATCCATGATTCAAGCTCTCGCTACACAAGTGAGTAGGTCGGACCAAGCAACCAATGCTACTATCAAATTGCTTGAGTCCCAAATAGCTCAAGTCGCCGCAAATCAATCCACGAGGCAACCCGGACAACTGCCTTCTCAATCTGAAAAGAGAAAAGAAACGCTGAACATGATAACATTGAGGAGCAGACTGACTTATTCTGATGCTGATATTGCTGGTACTGATGTCTCTGGCACGAATTCCAATGCTACTGCTGCTGACAGTACGACAGCTCTCGATCGAGAGGCTTGTGTTCCTCGATCGAGAGGAAATGGAGAAAAAGAGCTCGATCGAGAGGCTGATATACCTCGATCGAGCACTGTTGGTGGTGAAGTCTCTCGATCGAGTGAGAGGTGTGGTCGATCGAGAGGTTCTGACGATGAAAGTGGTCGATCGAGACCAATGAGCAAGCGTATGATTAATAATGCTTTGATTCGTGACACGCATAACGGAGCTCCTATTGAAGATGCTCCATATCCAGGGCGCCTGAAGAGGGTTAAGAAGACGGAGCCTGAGTTCGCTCGTTTCGGTGAACTTGTGCGAGGATTGAACGTGAGTGTTCCGTTTATCGAGCTGCTAAAAAAGGTACCTTCATATTTAAAATTTATGCGAGCAGTATTAACACGTAAAAGGACCATAGATGATGTTGAGACAGTAGCTCTGACGGAGGGGTGTTCTGCACACCTCCAAAATAGAACCCCACCTAAGCTTGCTGACCCTGGTAGTTTTTCGATACCATGTCACATTGGAGTTCAATTAATTGATAATGCGTTGTGTGATTTAGGAGCAAGTTTTAGCGTGTTACCCTTGTCTTTGGCCAAACAGTTAGGATTCACTAAGTTCCATTGCACCAACATGACGGTCCAGATGGCTGATCGGACCTTGTCACAACCTTTAGGAGTACTTCAAGATATTCCTGTGCAAATAGGAAGATTTCTTATTCCTGTTGATTTTGTCGTGTTAGACATACCCGAAGATAATCACACCCCAATTATTTTGGGAAGACCGTTCTTGCACACTGCGCAAGCGGTTATAGATGTCGGGATGCGCACTCTTACGTTTAGTGTCGGTGGTGAGGAATTGGTTTTCGCTAAACCCGCTACTCATAGGGGTTTCATGCGTGTTTTAGAGTGTCATGCTATTCCTGCGGTCGGTGTTGTTACGCCACCCATGATTGAGTCACCTTCCATCCCCGTTGTTGATGTTGAGCACCCACGTGTTGTTACTCTACCTGCTACACTTACACCTCCGCCTCGGAATGAGAGCGATAAGGAGGACCGTGCTATTGTTGTTACTTGTACAGGACCTAGATGGGGAGCTTTGGCGCTTGACCAAGGCGAAATGAGCTCCAATGTTGGAATGGGAAAGGGCGACGGTGGCAATATGACCCGTATTCTAGCGGAAGAAATAAAGCTGGGACATTCGTCGGAAAGTGGTACTTATGCGGAGAAGGAAGTTGAAGTTACCGCGGTGAGGGTAACTCGTTAACCAGAGGCCTAGCAGAGGCCTGAAGGACTTAATTGAGCTATAGCCGGGTTTGCAACCCCGTGCAAATTGTAATAGACAATAGATTTTTGAATTCCTTTTATTGTTTTTTTAAACTTCTTTATTTACGCTGGACACTTAGACTATAGACATTTTTAGCGTAGAAGATAATTGTGGACTGTAGACAGTTTGCTGGTATTTTTGGGATGTTTTTTTGTCAATTTTGCGGGGATAAAGCCGCACTCAAAAGATGATACATTAATATGCGTGCTAGCAGGAAAAGACCTCGATCGAGGGAGTCAATTCTCGATCGAGTAAGCAGAAGACCAAGGGACAGCCACCTCTCGATCGAGAGGTATGAATTAACTCGATCGAGAGGATCTGAGAGCTAAAGCTCTCGATCGAGGGACCTGAAGCTCGATCGAGAAGCTCCACGGGTATATAAAGGGAGTTCTTTCTCGATCGTCCTCTTTATTTTACTCGACCCCAATTTCTTCATTCCTGCATCTTTCAATTGCTTAATTACCTTGCAAAATTGGTTTTTCTTGCCCAAAATCCTTCTACAATAATTTACCCATATAATTACCATCCCAAATTAATCAAAAGCCCTCTCCCAAACTCCATCTTTTTCGATTAATTCGAGTTTTCGGGTTTTTAGGGTTTATAAATTCGAATTTTTCGAATTTGTGCTTATTGTTTTGATTAATTAAGCTTTTGTGGGTGTTCTAGCATCAAGTAAGTTCGACCTTACTCTTTCCTTTCAATTAATTGCAATCCCCATCCCCTTTTCGCGATTTAGGGTTTATGTAATTGTTTAGGTCGAATTTTCCAATTGAATTCCCAATTTAATTATTAGTCTTGATGCTTTTGTAGTTATGGATTCCAGTAAAGAAATCCCCGTCACTGAGACCGTACCTGAGGTCGCTGCTGATGCTCAGACGGCTGGTTCTTCTGTTACTACGGTGGTCACCACCACTGCAGCCTCAGCTGCTGTTTCCGTTCCAGTGACGGAGAAACCCACAGCCGCCACCGAGGTCACAAAGGCCAAGGCTGTGGGAGAGGTGACACCGGCTGCCTCTACCCCTGCTAGGCCCTTCTCTATGCTGGACAGAGGATTCACGCCTCGATTCCCGACGCCTAGTATGCTGCCACCTAGGCCGAGTCAGCCGGCTAGCCAGCTAGCCATTACTTCCAGCTCTTCTGGGGCTGTTGTTATGAGGGAGGCCGCTCTTACTCCTTTACCGGAGTTGCCCACGGTACGTTTTGCTTGCACGGATCACCGGACTCGGTTATCCGCTTTACTTCGTTGCCCCCTCTCCTCCACCCGTTTTGTAACACCCCGATTTATTAAGGAGTCTTTAGCAAGGCATTCCCTAATAAACCGAACTGTTACCATCTCGGTTTCCCGAGGTAGTGAATAACAAAGATAAAGAACCAAAGTACATTAAATATACTTTAAATGAATACTGTTTACAAAACCGTACAGACTAAGACTTTAGTAAAACAAATTTTACCAACTCGCAGCGGAAATAAAACTTGTAAACTATGTGGATGACTAAACATGATTAAGTCAAAATGAACTAGATACTAAGTCAGGCAAACCAAGCTCTCTTCCCATCCGGCTCCCATCAGTCTCTGAGGTACCTGTCAATCTGCTCCCCATTAAGGTTCACCGCAGGTGTTCACGAATAAACAGGGTCAACCACGAGGTTGAGTAGGTAATACAATGCAACAAGTATATATGATATGCATGCTCCTCCATCGCCACCACCATCTCATCACAACTCATAACCCGGAACACCCAGCCATACCGATCCCCGGTAGACTTTATATCGACCGTAGCCGATCTGCTAGCTCGCAGCTGAGGACACCAGGGCAAGTCCTGCAGAACCCGCCTGGGCCTTATCACAACATCATCATCACCACACCACATCACCACAATATCCTCCATCTCCAATGCATATGAATGCTCAAAAGGAATTAATGCAACACAATATGTATATCATTGATCTGAACATTTATAAAATCACGCCAACTACCAAATGTTGTGATAACATATTCAATACGAACAAATCAATCACATGATCCACAGACTTGGACATATGAAACATAACCAAGTTAACACAATTCAACAACAGCGATATTAAGTCGAATGTATTTCCCTACCTCAAAGTGCCAACAAATCCAATTAAAGCGGCTCAAACGGTCCAAACAATAAAGCAACAGATCTGATTGTCAATGCTTCACAACTCATCGACTAATTAAAATATAATAACCACATATATAATTACTAATTGTCCGTATCATAAATTAATTATTTATAACTTATATATAAATTATTCTTTATAGATTATATAAATAAAATGATTATTTACGATGTTTATTTATATTATTTAATAATATATAACCGTCTCAATAACGAAAAGCCGTTTCAAAATAATTAATACAATGTCCTCGACAAGGCTCTTTAACCCGTGTTTTACTATGCCCTCGTAAGGTCCTACCGCCACGTCGCCACCATGGTTAGCTACCCTGGTCCACGGTGGTTCCAGGTGGCCAAACCACCGGCCCCATAGGTCAACCACTAGCCCAAACACGCGTCCCCAAAACAGGTCCTCGTAAACAATTCCATACTTAGTTTTTAAAACATATGTTGACATTTCATCGAACACTTACGCGACCGTCTTAAACCACACATTTCTGCCACCACCAGTCACCACCGTCATCACCACTGACCCACGGTGGAACCACTGATGATGGGTCATCAACTTCCACCCGTCAGAACCCTATGTGGTGGTCAAACCACCACGATACGACGCCGTTTTAAGACGCCTGCTCACGCGACATTAACAACAACCACCGCCTAAATAACCACTCCCCACGGCCACCCCGTTCACCACCGCCACTGATGGTTGCCACCCTTGCCACCACCGATGAAGGGTGATCCCAAAGTTGGTCCCTACACCCTCTATGGTCCACTAACGAAGGTACGGTGGTCGTCTTAAGACGACCACGCGAATCCCCGGCAAGCTGCCCTGTTTTGCGACTCTCCGGCCACCCTGACACAAACCACCACTAGCAACCGCCACAGTGTCCTCCCTTGGGTCGCCCTAACCACCCAATACCAACCCAGGTCAAGTCGTGTCGTGAAATGGGTTCGAATTGCCTCAAAACCGCCCCTGTTTTCCGTCGGGTTCAAAACTCGTGATTGCAACCACCATTTGCCACCAACGACCACCACCTAACCACCCTGATGGTCGACCTTTGCCCATAGACCGTCTTAACCCAAACCCAGGTCCTATTAGTCATGATTTCTAGGTCGAAACCCCCAATTTACCCTTTTCGAACACCCATCCCCGCAGCCACCAAAACACAGCCACAACCACCACCACCGCAGTTAACTCCGGTCAACGATGGGTCCCCGACAATCTCCGATGTCCCACGGTCACAACGGTACCCTAGGTTCGTCATCTAGCGGTCTAATTAACAAGTTACAATCGATTTAAGGCGAGTAGTTACGAGATTACCTTGTGACGGTTTCTGGCTGACGGAATCGCAACTCACGCACGAACGACGTAGGTTTAGGTTTAGGGTTTTCTTTGTTTGTTTTTTTTCCTTTTTATAGTCTAGGTTTAAACGGATCCGACCCATTTACGAAACCCGCTCCTTTTCTAATTACTTACTATATACCCGTCTCGCTTATTATTAATAATTCCCGACTCACTTGCAAATGCTAAATAAACACGATTAATTAATTATTTAATTATTCGAATTACGTAAATTATTCATATAAATTATTATCAAATTACGGGGCATTACACGTTTCATTGCGCGGACTGACCTTGAGACCTTAGGTATTTATGAGGAGGTCTGTAGTTTGTTGAATGGGACGGGTATGTCGGGTCTGATTACCTTGCAGGAAGCTGCTATTCGTATCTCTACATACGAGTTTTTCAGCTCCTACTCTTTTGACATCGACTCTTACGCTTCCAACCACTCTAGTCCTTGTATTCACTTTCGACTCCGAAACGAGTCGCACCATTGGACTTTGGCCAGGTTTGGGGAGGTTCTAGGCCTCGTTAGTGACGGCCCCATCGAGCCACCTCGGGATATCCTTCAGCCACTCTGGGCTGCGCTTTCTCACACCCCTTACCCCGCGCGTAGAGGAGCCCACGTACACTTACCTGCTCCCCGTTACTTCTTGCGACTTATGGGAGAGACCATTTTTGGGGGACCTGAGCCCAATAACGTGACCAACACTGAGCTAGCAATTCTCGCGGGGCACCTCAACATTGACTACGGTACCCCGTTTGTTCTAAACATTGCTTATTTGGTAGCTCAGCATTGGAACAGAATTGGGAAGAAGGTTAAGACCTCTGTTGTCTGCGGCGGGTTAGTGACTAGGATAGCCCGCCATCTTTACCCCACTGAGCCTGGACTTACTGCGCCTCATAAGCAGGCCTACCTTGACTTGGCTGCCATGGTTGACTTTGCCTGGTTCCCTAAGAAGAAGGGCATGAGGACGTGGAAGATTTGTGGTTCCGCGTCTGTTACCTTACCGTGCCTTACCCTTCCTCCACTTTTACCACTCCCGACTACTGCTGAGGGAGCGAGGCCACCTCCACCCACCTACCACCTTACCTTCACCCCTACTTCTTCCTCCTCTAAGAAGAGGAAGCGGGAGGCCGGAGCCCCTTCTTGCTCTCAGGCCCAGACTCAGGCCCAGGCTGGACCGACACCCACGCCCACGCCTTCACCTACCCCCACTCCTTCTGGATCGGCCATGCCGGCCAATTTTGTTTGCCCTCCTGCTTTGGTGGCACCCGAGGTCATGGACCAAGGGCGTCGTGATGCCTTGCTTCTGGATATGTGCAGGTACCTTTCCGACATGAGACGGGATCAGGCTCTTGCCTATTTCCCGATCTACGAGTTCCATATCCGAGCACGGCGACCGATTCCAGAGGGATGGCCGCATCCCTCTTTCTACTGATACCCAGAGGGTGGGTACCCTCCACTCCCTTATGACTCAGAGGATGAGGTGGAGGAGACACCGGTAGCACGAGAGTTGCGGTTGCGGGCTGAGCAGGCGGCACGACGAGCTGCCAGAGAGGAGGAGAGGGACCCCCCATTTACACCAGGTGCGGAGGATGTGGCTGGAGATGACGACTAGAGGTTCCCCTAGTTTGTTGCTGGTTTGGGGAAGCCGTCTTGTGAGTACCGTCTTCCTTTTCTTTTTCCATCTTTGTATTTATTTATTGTATTTTAGGAGTATGTATTAGGTTTGCGTACCCCATCTCCCATTTTGCTGCTGTTAGTTAGTTGTGAAGAAAATGAGGACATTGTCTGTTTTGGTTTGGGGAGGGTATATGCATCCTTTTGCGTCTGCATTTGCATTTTGTTTTGCATTCACGTTTACTGCTTTATGTTTTTTCTTTTCATTAAAAAAAAAAAGAAGAGAAAAATGGCTGGAAAGAAAGAAAAAAAATATATATTCTTTACCTCTCGTGCTTATTCATACTTTACGAGGTATTTTCATTATGGTTTCTTGTGTTGTATATGCCAAATTATAAGGCATTGAGTTATTTATATGATTGGGAGAGTGGGATGTATTTTATTATGGTCTTGGTTAGGCTCTAGCTCGGCTATTTTACCTTCACATTTCCATATTTGTTTTGCCCTTCTTACCAATTGAGCCTCACATATCCATATTATGCAATTGTTCGGCACGTGATAGTCCTTGAATGGTGGTTTTGCGTGTGTACGGTGATTGAATCATTACTCATGTTAGTTAGCATTACATGTTGTGTTGGTCGCAGTCTAGGTGAGAGTCTGCAATTTCTTCTTTCTCTGCATACATATTCTTACTTACCATTTGCTTTGATGAGAGAAAAGTGAACCGGGAGAGTCCAAATTTATGAGTCTTGCAAGGTCGAACATCCAACGTAATTCCATGATATGCATAAATTTGTTCACTTAATTTAAGCTTGGCAGTAGTTGATTTTGCGCATTAAAGCGGTTTGGCGTTGACTAGTAGTTAGCTCTGAAAATTACTCCTTTCCATTAGGTCCTTAGTTGCATTTAGTTTGCTTGAGGACAAGCAAAGGTTTGGTTTGGGGAAGTTTGATGCGTGCATATTATATAGACTTTTACGGTCTCTTTTGGCACGCATTTCTATGTATTTGAGTGACTTTATGTCACTTTATACTCCGAATAGGCTACTTTGTGCTTTTATTGCTATTTTGCAGATTTGTAGCGGAAACCAACCTTTAGTGGCCTCGAGATAGCATCTCTGGAAGATGGACGGAAAAGAGGACGAAAGACTCATGCATGGGAAAGCGTGAAGACGAAAGTTAACCAAATTAAGCAAGTCAGAAACACTACGGAAGCTGAGAAGTGACTGAAGATCTCGATCGACCACATTTGGCTGTCGATCGAGAATACAGAGGAATACAAGCCTTCGATCGAGCTGCCCTGTGCTCGATCGAGCTGCCAAGCCCTCGATCGAGCTGCCCTGTGCTCGATCGAGCTGTCCTGTACTCGATCGAGAGCCTTAACCTCTCGATCGAGAGGTTCTCCTTTGCGTGGGCTATTAAAGCCCGTAGGTTAATAAAACAACTCGTGAGTTTTGTTATAAAAACTATTAGACGAGTTGCTAGGTTATTATCTTTGACCTATCATTCAATTTTCTACATACATTTTTACTGCTTTTTACTGTTCACTGCTTGGAATTTTACGATCTTGGATTTGGTTGTTCTTTACGCCGGATTCGCTATTATAGTATAATTTCTTTCCCTTAATCTCTTCTCTTATTTATGTTTTATAATTGCTCTTTTAGTTTCATTGTTAATTCCTGCCTTAATCTCGTCATTGCTTTATACTATTGTTACATCATGTTTTCCGTTAACATTTCATCATTAGTTATGTTAGTTAATATAATTAGCATGCGTAGCTAATTTCTTTATATGCCGGGATGAGGGAAACCGTGTTAGAAGCATGTTAGGACGACTACTAGGGTAGTTATGCGGTAGGAATCAGGTCTAAGCAATTTATTTGTAGTTCGGTTGAATGAGTGCACGCAGGAGACCGTCTGTTTAGTTAACCCCCGACCTGGATCGAAAGATTGGAAGGGTAGACTTGCTTAGTTCTGATAATTGACTCCTATGAGGGCGAAAGTCAAGTAGGATGACCTTAGGGCGACTTTAGACCGAAAGGTATAGTCGGGTTTGGGACCGAAAGGAGATAACCTAGCCCTTCCTACTAATAAACTCACCGACCTAGTTATTCCGATAGTGTGTAGAACACGGCAGACCGAAATCCTGGCATATCTCTCTTTATCTGATAGTTTATTTACGTCTCTCTCTGTTTTTCTCTTATACCCTTATTTTCTCTTACCCTTAAACTTTAGTAGTTAGAATATCAAATTCAAAACCCCCCAGTTTGTGACCGACAGATTAGGCTACAGTTAATAGAAAAGCCTCTCTGTGGAATCGACCCGACTTCCCTAGCTATTTATAGTATAGGCTTGTTGGCATTTATTTTTGGTGTTGAACGACACACATCAACACGTCTGTAGAGGTGTGCCCCCAGGGTCGCTGGTTAGTGGTGCTATAGTGACACTAGTTCAACTTGTCATTCTGGTTCTTGCTGGCTGAAAGTTCCTGCAACTGGGAGGAATTTAGCTCCAACAGAAATACAAGATACGGTGTTACCTGATGCTACCTCCATTCTGGTCAGCATGGGAGAGCAGTAGGATGTTAGGCATCCAGGGTATAGCCTGGTGTCCTCCGCTTACTGCAGGCTCCAGATTGTCTCCATGCAACTTGCTTCTGGATAGCCTGAGTCGGGTTGTGAATTTCCATCTGGAGCACCAGCACGACGTCTAGGGATCTCTGGTCCTGAGATTTTGAAGGTCCTGATCTGCCCCCAGCCTGGTACCTTTGAGTCTGTACCCCTATACTAAACATTTCTGCTGGTCCATCTTCTACTGGTAAACTTGTTGTTGGTACGCTGCTGGCGGTTTCTCGTGCACTGACCATTCCTGCTCTGGTAGCTAGAGGTTGGAGGGGCTCTAGCGTCCGGATCTGCTGTAGAACTCTAGAGGAGCTCCGGGAACCAGAGTTCTGAGAAGCAGACCAGCAAAATTCCTGAGGAACTCTGGAAGAATTCTGGGACCAGATCTGCTGGAGGACGCTAGGGAACTCCAGGGACCAGATCTCCGGCTTCGGGGAGCAGATCCACGGCTGAATTCTGGAGGGATTTCGGGATCCAGATCTTCAGCTTCGGGGAGCAGAATGACGACTCCGGAGAGCAAATCTACTGTTGGATTCCAAAGGAATTTCGGGAACCAGACCTGCTGCTGGCCTCTAGGGAAATTTCGGGGACCAGATCTGCTGCAGGTCTACAGATAACTTCTGAGGAGCAGATCTACTGCTGACTTTTGGAGGATATCAGGAAGCAAATCTGCTGCTAGCTTTCAGACGACTTCTGGGGAGCAGATGTACTGCTGACTTCATGAATAGTGATGAAATCTTGCTCGCTAGAAGATATAGCACCGGAGATTGACTTAAAAAGAACTTGGCTATAGAGATCGATCACCATGCCCCATGGTGGGCGCCAACCTGTTTTGGTAAATTTCTACCAAATAGGGTTAAAGTGACCGACTCCTTTTAGCCTCGTATCGGGGGGGGGGGGGGTTAAATTATATGTGATTTGTGACGGAATATGTACGTAATTAAGACGGAGTAATGGTATGAATAAAGTAAAGGATTAAATAAGGAAATAATGACACACAAGGTTTTGGTGACGCGGAAAACCCGATGTGGGAAATAACCGCGGGGGGAGTCGGAATCCCACCAATAGTCCACTATATGATAATGAGAGTACAAGTACAATATGAATAGAAAAAATTTTCCTTTGTGGGCCGGGCCGTCTGATAACACACAAGCTGTTTGATGGAGGCTATTTCGAGAGTTTGCAGTACGATACATTGGGTAATTTGTATTGTGGTATTTATATGGCCAATGATTGGGTAATGATTACTTCATGATGGTGGTAATCATGGGATAATAATGATAAAGGTTATTTGTATAGGGATTGTTTATTTCACATAGTAATATTGGGATTTGGGCGATGATGGCGGATGATATCATAGGTCAAGGCCCTGATTTGGTATTTTATACGTAGGGTTTTGGGTAAGTTTGATAGTGCTTCTTGTTGAATGAATATGGATCCCTTCTCTTGTTTGTCTTCCTTGTATTTATAGTGAATAAACCCTAGTGGGTTTAATAGGGTTCCCCACTTAATTGCCTTGTTCCTCAAGGTAAAGTTTGGTATCAATTTGGACTTTCCTTATTCAGAACTTGGTAACGATTTGGACTTACTTAATTCACCCGTGGTCTTCTCAACATCTCAGTCCAAGCCGAATTCTTCTTCCTTCGGTCCGTGAGCCCGACTCCCCATGTATATCATAAGTCCATTGCTCATTAATTACCCACTTATCTCGTGCCACGTAGCCCATGCAAAATAATGTAATTTTGGCCCTAACAATTGCCCCCAATTTCGCTTCTCAGCTTCGTTGAGGAGGGAAATTAACTCTTCAAGTTCTGCCTTCTGTCGTCATTCTGCTACCGGTAAACTGTTGTTATCCTTATGGATTATTCTGCTATTCTGCTGGAAGGAGCTGCAGCCAACCTACTGTGACAGACCGCTGAAACTCCGCCGGAACAGACTGCTGAAACTTTGTTTGAGCAAATTGCTGGCTGCTGGCTGGATCTGACTCCTGCTAGATATATTTGAAATAATTCTGCATCCCTAGTCTGTACCTAGAATTCTAGTACCCTGGCCTGCTCGATTCTGTTGAATCATACTATGTTGTCCTTGTAGACTGATTTCTGGCTGTCCTTGGTTCTGTAGATCGGGAAGTAGATGTAAGCTGATTTTTTGCTGATGTAGACATATGAACTCCTGTTAGCAGACTTTTCAGCAAGCGGACTTCAGGCGGATTTCTGCTGGAGGATGCTCAGAACAACTGGTGGACGCTAGGAACCCGATGGCTAACGTTTGGGGTCCTGGCGGCTGGTGCTGAAAACCGGACAGCTGGTGCTGGAATCCTGCTGGCAGATGCCAGGGAGCAGATGCCTGACACTAGAGACTAGGTGGCAGATGCTGGGATCCAGACGGCTGACTCTGAGAACTGGACGACTGGCTCTAGGAACCAGAAAGCTGATGCTGGGAGCCAGACGGCTGAATCTGGAACCTGACGGATGATGCTGGGAGCCAGACGGCTGAATTTGGGAACTGGACGGCTGGTTTTGGGAACCAGAAAGCTGATGGTGGGAGCCAGACGGTTGAATCCAGAACCTGACGGTTGACTCCGGGAACCAGACTACTGGCGCTGGGAGCACTTCACACTTGTCCTTACCATTCTGTTATCTGGTCATCAAGGGTGAATGTGATGGTTGGAATATTTGGCACAAGTTTGTTGTGCACTTGTTATGCAGGCGATACCTGCTAAATGTTAGTAGTGCAATGTATGTGCATGCATGGACTCTCTTATATATGATGCAGACTATATGATGATTAGATACGCTGTAGACTATCATATGTCGTGAATGCAATGTTAACCATGACTATATGCTTTGTCTCTGTCATTTCATTTGTCTTGGTCTGGAGTTTAGTACCCACTTTTGGTTTTCCAGGAGGCTGACCTGGTTCCAGGTGCACAACCTCTGCCCCTGGTGGCAGATGTTTGATAAAATATTTTACGCATGACGTAAAATATTTTATCAATAGGATAGCTAGTTAAAGTGTACCTCTCATTGTCGTTTTCCGGTTAACAAGGAATGTTGCGTTCCTTGTGGTTCCAGCGTTTGTAGTTTCGTGCATGCACCTATGTATATGGCCCCGAGATTTTAGTACCCACATCGTAGCTACGATTTTATCTGGGATTAACGGTGAGGTACAGGTTGTCTTAGTATCGCCGTGCCTTGCTACCTCCCATACCGTATGCCCTCCATGTGGCTGACTTAGCAAAGTCTCGTAGCCCACATGGTAGGGGCTGGACCCTCAATATAGACACTGATATCGGAACACAGAGCTTTTCTTCCATGAAGCATAAAAAATAACCAAATAGTACAAATTACTTGGTGCTATCTCATGGTGTTCCAGGGCAACATCTGGATCCAGGAAGCCACAACGCGTACTACTTGGGTTTTTAGAAAATACCTTATTTTAAATAAAGAGGAATAAATAAAAAACATAAAAACAAATTTTGAAACTAAAAAAGGACTCGATAAAACAAAAGATATTAGTAAAAAGGTTTTTGCTTCATGGACTGTCGAAATGTCCTCTACATACTAATTCTCAGCACCATGTCAAATAAAGTACTATCGGGGATTATACAAGATTTGACCTTGCATGGCCATCAATCTGTACGCCCTATTACTTGGCGCTTTCGTCCTGTCATTGTCCTTTCCGCTTTTAAGCAAATTTTTCAGCCTTGTAATTTTTGGTATTTTGAAATACCCTTCGTAGCACTAGGTTTCCTGCTACGAGGGTCCTACTTTTGACGTTTTTATCATATGTTCTTACTGCTGATTGCTTGTACGATGTCAGGCGTATGCGAGCACGCACTTTTCCTTAGTTCATCTATTGTGGCTCTTTCTTTTTTCTATTGTTTCAGGTTCTCAACATTGGGTTTGTTGTTTGACCAAGCTTGGTCGATGGACTGTTAGGTTCTCGCTGCCGCGTGGGGGATGTAGTCTCTACCCCCTGCATGACTTTCACGGCTTTGTTGTGGATGACATGCAAAATAGTATGAGACCCATGCTTGCTTTTTTACTTTCTTGCTGAGGATAATGTCATTTCTTCTTGTCATTTGTTATTTTATGTTCTGGTCCTCAGGGAACCAGGCTAGTGTCAGCATGTGTTGCTGTGATTTTTCGCTTTGGGAAGCTGATGCAAGGATATGTTCTGCAGCATTCTGGTTGCTGCCTGGCTCCTATATATTAAAGGTCCTATGAGCTTTTATGTATTAGCGGTACGTTGATTAAATTGCCCCCAAGCCATTGATTCATGTCCTGCAAGCTGCTGGCGGAGCGACCTGTCCTACTGGTTGGGTGACCTGATCTGCACGCGGGAAGGCTGTTTCTGTAGGCCAAAAGTTTGCTACAGGGAGCATTCTGCATTCTGCGCTCTATATTCTGTATTCTGTATTCTGCATTTTACACTCTGCGTTCTGCATTCCGCGTTCTATGTTCTGCGCTCAGTGTCATATGCTGTTTGAGGAGTGATTCGATCTGGGGAAGGAGTGGTAGGTTTTGGAGCCTGAGTAACCACTCATGCTGGCAGGGAGATCTCATTATAGCCCTGCAAGAAATTATTCTGATAGGGCCAGCATTTGGCATAGCCAACGACCCTCCGACGCTCAAGGCAACAATTATTCAAAATATAAACAGGGTAACAAGATTACGAAGTTACGAATTACGTTAAGAGCGACATATAGATATGAATCTTCCTGTTCTTTGTTTACCGATGGTTTTTGCACATGAATGATAAGTATAAGTGATAAGATATCTAGTTTGAATGCTACCCCCAGGTTGTGAGGATGTCTGCCTCCAGGTTCTGGCCCCAGACTGGGGACCTGCCTAGTTTTAGATATTTTCAGGTGCCTGACTCTCAGGGTTGCTGCAAGCTTGGACGATCAGGTTTCCTCCTAATTCCCTCGCGGGGACCTAGGTACCAGGCCTACTTCTGTCCCTCTTATTGGAAATCCCACTAGTGTGCCATGTATAACTCTGGTTCCTATATCTCTTTTAGGTTCCTGATGTTTTCATCCACCTTGGTCTGGGGTGCTGGACCAAAGTTAGGTGTGAAGTCTACCATTTGTGACTTTAACAGTCATTCGAGGTTCGAACTTCAGGCTGTGAGCATTTAGGCGTATGGTTCAATTGGTCATTGGTCACTTCTCCTAATAGCTCTAGTTTTTGCATACAGGCTTTCAGGGAGTAGTTAGTTATCACATGGATATGACGAGACTAAAAATAAGAAATCAATTTAGAGAAAGCTATAACAAGTATAAGAAACAGTTTTTCAAGTGATGTGTACCTGGTCTCTGCAGGATGCAGAGACTTAGTGAGATAATATTCTGGGTACTAGTATGATGCTAACTGATGCATTGGTTACTGACAGGTATGGGGACCAGATGCTAGAACCAGGCACGGGGACTAGATACAGGTACCAAGTGTGGGGTCTAGGTGAAGGATCCGGTACTGGGACTAGGTACGATAACCAGGGTTCTTCTGGTTCCGGGCTGGAAGGTAGTGGTGGTACCAGGGTTCCTCTGGTTCTGGTTCGGACAGCAGAAGTGGTACTAGGGTTCCCCTGGTTCTGGCTCGGACAACATAGGTGGTACTAGGATTACCCAGGTTCTGCTCCCTTTAGCTGATGCCTCCTGCAAATTGGCTATGCAGAAGTCTGGTTCACTCTGGGTGCTGCCCTCCATCTGGTCTGTTGCTAGATTCTGGCTGCCTGGGTTGCTGTGACAACTAATCGTGGTTGTCATTTTGGTGTCCGCTAACTAGTTTTTGCTTCATGTTTCCTGCCTCCTCAGGTTTCGCCTCTGCTTCCTCCTGCATCCTGCTTCCTACTCCATGCTTCCTAGATTTCCGTTTCTGGTTCCTCCTGCTTCCTCTGGAACCTGGAAGTTAAGAGGAGACAACTGGTCGAGACTTCTTTATTCTACTAGATCTCAGCGTGTTGGGGACCTGGTTCTGGGTGCTGATGAGGTCAACTCCGCGAGAATGCTGCTGGTTGGGTCAGCCACCCGAAAATACTGCTGGTCAGGTTAGCTACCCGAAAATACTGCTGGTGAGGTCAGCTCTCCTAAAATGTTGTTGAGGCTGCCGATGTTCCTGAGCTAAAGCTAGTTCCCGCAAGAGAAAGTCAAACATAACAAGGTTGAAAAGCTGCTGTAGCTGCAGCCGAGGAGATAATCCTGTTAAGAGGACCTCTCTTGTAGCCTGTTTGTACTCTTGTTTATGAGTGCCTGGCGATTTGGCCTTTTGTATTTTGCTTTGTTCCGAGATTTTTCCCCGAGATGTAGACTGGGTAAGAAACTCGTTTTAGAAACTTCTTATGACCTGTTGCCCTATGAGGGTGACAATTTTCTGGATTCAGCATCCAAGCACCTGGCGGACTGCGTGTTGGTTGCTATTGTTGTGTAGCGGTACTTATATTTCGATTGCTTCTTTGCGAGCTCTGATAGTTCCAGCAGGACGCTCATTCTGGTTTGCCAGTTGCTAGATTTGATATGCTTCCTATCATGTAATCGTAGGACAAAGTGAGACATGCTACGTTAGTTTCATGAAATTCAAACAATTGACGATGAAGATTACCTGTGTACTCTGAATCTTTAGCACTGTTCGTTCCGGGTTCAGCTTACCCATGTTGACTGAGTTTATTGTATCACTAGGATTTTTCTTACGGTGTAGTTTCTATGTATGATGTTATGATAAGAGCATCATGACGGTGTTTCTGAGTCTAGGCGATCTCCTTTTGTTTCTGTGGCATGCCTTTTTCGCCTTTGAGTATTTTAGGCTGTAGAGTTCTGATCCACCTGTTATCACGTAAATTATTCTTATACAAATAGGGGTGTAAAGGGTAGAACCTGACTCGTGGAGCTTATTTTACTGGACCTGCCCCCACGTGATAATAGGTGGTCGTTCTACCAAGCTTTTTGATCCTGCAAGAGGGTTAGAGACATGCGAAATAGTACCAAATATGTTACAATCTAACGACACGCCTGTAGAGGTCTGCCCCAGGGTCGCTGGTTGGTGGAGCTGTAGTGACACTAGTTCAGTTTGTCATTCTGGTTTTTGCTAGCTGAAAGTTCCTGCAACAGGGAGGAATTTAGCTCCAACAGAAATACAAGATACGATGTTACCTGATGCTGCCTCGATTCTGGTCAGCATGGGAGAGCAGTAGGATGCTAGGCATCCAGGGTAT
This sequence comes from Silene latifolia, assembly GCF_048544455.1. Classification (NCBI taxonomy): domain Eukaryota; kingdom Viridiplantae; phylum Streptophyta; class Magnoliopsida; order Caryophyllales; family Caryophyllaceae; genus Silene; species Silene latifolia. The sequence goes on from NC_133538.1 coordinate 289,653,226, forward strand.
AGCCTGGTGACCTCCGCTTACTGCAGGCTCCAAATTATCTCCTTGCAATTTACTTCTGGATAGCCTGACTCGGGTTGTGAATTTCCATTTGGAGCACCAGCACGACATCTAGGGATCTCTGGTAGAATTCTGGTACCATATCTGCTGGAGGACTTTGGGGAACTCCAGGGACCAGATCTTCGGCTTCGAGGAGCAAATCCACGGCTGAATTCTGGAGGGATTTTTGGTTCCAGATCTTCGGCTTCGGGGAGCAGATCGACGACTCCGGAGAGCAAATCTACTGTTGGATTCCGGAGGAATTCCGGGAACCAGACCTACTGCTGGCCTCTAGGGAAATTTCGGGGACCAGATCTGCTGCAGGTCTCTGGTGGGACTTCAGGGTGCAGATCAGCTGCGGGACTTCTGGAGGATCACAGGAATCATATCTGGAGCTGGCTTACGGATAACTTCTGGGGAGCAGATCTACTGCTGACTTTTGGAGGATATCAGGAAGCAGATCTGCTGATGGCTTTCGGACGACTTCTGGGGAGCAGATGTACTGCTGACTTCATGAATAGTGATGAGATCTTGCTCGCTAGAAGTTATGGCACCGGAGATTGACTTGACAACAACTTGGCTATAGAGATTGATCACCATGCCCCACGGTGGGCGCCAAACTGTTTTGGTAAATTTCTACCAATTAAGGTTAAAGTGACCGACTCCTTTTATCCTCGTATCGGGGGGTTAAATTATATGTGATTTGTGACGGAATATGTACGTAATTAAGACGGAGTAATGGTATGAATAAAGTAAAGGACGAAATAAGGAAATAATGACACAAGAGGTTTTGGTGACGCGGAAAACCCGATGTGGGAAACAACCGCGGGGGAAGTCGGAATCCCACCAATAGTCCACTATATGATAATCATAGTACAAGTACAATATGCATATAACAGATTTTCCTTCGTGGGCACGGCCGTCGGATAACACACAAGCTGTTTGACGGAGGCTATTTCATGAGTTTGCAGTACGATACGTTGGGTAAGTTGTATTGTGGTATTTATATGGCCAATGATTCGGTAATGATTACTTCATAATGGTGGCAATCATGGGTTAATAATGATGAAGGTTGTTTGCAGAGGGATTGTTTATTTCACATAGTAATATTGGGATTTGGGCGATGATGGCGGATGATATCATAGGTCAAGGCCCTGATTTGGCATTTCATACGTAGGGTTTTGGGTAAGGTTGATAGTGCTTCTTGTTGAATGAGTATGGATCCCTTCTCTTTTTTGTCTTCCTTGTATTTATAGTGAATAAACCCTAGTGGGTTTATTAGGGTTCCCCACTTAATTGCCTTGTTCCTCAAGGTAGAGTTTGGTATCAATTTGGACTTTCCTTATTCAGAACTTGGTAACGATTTGGACTTCCTTATTTCACCCGTGGTCTTCTCCGCATCTCAGTCCAAGCCGAATTCTTCTTCCTTCGGTCCGTGGGCCCGACTCCCCATGTATGTCATGGGTCCATTGCTCATTAATTACCCACTTATCTCGTGCCACGTAGCCCAGGCAAAATAGTGTAATTTTGGCCCTAACACCAACTATACAAACTAACATTCCCATGAAAAGCCGTATAATTATGATTAGACTTATGTAAGTAAATCAATAAGACTGTTTAAACATATAATAAAATCTAATCAAACTCGAACAAACAATTTCGCAATCGATTACAATTAAAACATGCTTGTATGGACTAGCGACGATATAAGCCCTAAATTGACTATTCACTAATTAATCTAAAATTAATCATAACAAACATAATTAAATAAAACATAATTAAGAATAAGAGTACACGGGAAAGATTAAACTTAGTCTTGAATTAAAACAGAAAGGAAGAACAAGGAGTACGGAGGACAAAGAGGCCAAGCACGACCAACGTCTGAACGTTTTCTCTTAAGCCAAGGCAAAACAAATTAAAACCTACTAAAAACTCCTCTAATCACTAGAAACCTACGGACATAAAAACTCCGTAGCTAACGTGGGCTGGAAGCCCTTTTATTTTCTAATTTTATGTTTTAAATGGCCCATAACCAATCATACAATGTCCATCATTCATCAAGTGCAGCCAGTATTTCTTCACTCCGTATCTCACGCAAACTTGAATACTTTCATCACGGGTTTCGGACATTCGACCTCCAAAATTGATTGAGTTTTCATCCAACCTAGCTCGTCGACATCTTTTAGTAGTAAATACTTCCTTTCTATAAATAATTAGATACAATCGTAGTAAACCACAAAAAAGATGAAATATAGTGTAATACTACGGTTTTCTGTACTATTGGGTACTCTATCGAGTAAGGCTTACTCTGTCGAGTAAGTGAGTTTTGGTTTCGAAATAGTGTACTGTCTGATGGGTACTCGATCGAGTAGGCGTCACTCGATCGAGTAAGTGACTTACTCGATTGAGTAAGTCGGTTTTACGGGTTATTTCGTCGGGTTTTGATAGCAACATGAGGAGGTTATATCAAGTTATTTTATCAATTCGTATTTACTTTTCACCGTTTTCTAAACTATTTACACAAGAGAAATACTACGTAACTTCCCTTCCTCCCATTGCTATCAAATCCAAAGGGCTAGAGTCGTCGGATCGTTGTGTTCTTTACGCCGTTGAGACCGTCGCATCGTGGGTAAGATTCTAGTATGATTTTTATGTCGTTTTATTGTTTTTGGTTGAAACCCTAATTGGGTATTTTGGGGGATTTTGGGAGTATGGTGATTGTTAGATAGTAATTATATGATTGTGTGATTATAGGAGGTGGTTTCGTAGAGGAGCAGTTTTGAATAGCTGATTGTGACGATCTTGGTGATTTGCCTTTCCAGGTAGGGTTTCTCTACTCGGTTATTAATGATTGGTGATGGTTGTGATGTTGTTGATCTTTATCATATTGGTATTTAAATTGGTAATTGTCGTTGTATAGTTTGTTGGATGTGTTTGTTTGTGGTTCGCGAGGCGCGTCGTCGGCTGAGTGGAGTCACTTGCGGGAGTGGCTTCACGCCCTTGATTCGCCCCTCGTGGTTCCCGTCACAAGGGGGATGTGCAAATTAAGGAACTTGGGTTTTCGCTCGGAGTTGATGAGCGGGGATTTGGTGGCAACGACTGCGGTCCCCCACTGGCGGTGTGGAATATCTGTTGCGATGGATATTCTGGCAAGGGTACATACTTTAGTGTGTAGTCAGGTGTGTGGAGATGTGACGTAGTTGGATGATCGTATGTATTGTTATCTTAAATTGTGTAATCAGTAACTAACCCCGTTAATTGTTTTAAAAACTGTGGTGATCCATTCGGGGATGGGGAGCAGTTATTGAGCAGGTATGAGATGGATTGCGCGAGGGATAGCTGGGATGGAGTCACTACGTATCATTAGAGTCTTCCGCTGTGTCTTAAACTTATATTTCTTTTCAGCTGGTTTGATATTTTGGAACAGATGTATTTTACTTTACAATTTTGGGATTTTAATTATGTAATCGCTTGAACTCATTTATTTAAGTATGTTCTTTTATGGTCAATTTGATATACATAGCCTCGGGTAACCGAGATGGTAGCACTTCCATGCATTAGGTAGTCTTGGTAAGGCACCTTGGTGTATGGGGGTGTTACAAAGTGGTATCAGAGCGATGATTTTGGAACCTGTAACTAATGAACCTAATGAATCTAGGGAGTCCAACTAAAATGAACCCGGGTAGGAGTTTTTAGGAGCTAATGCAAAGACTTGGAGACGTCCTAAGGTCGCGAACTCGCCCTACAACTTTGAACCGGTCACTATGGGGTGTCATAGGATCGCTATGTGTTTAAAATGTTCTATTGCATATGTTGGATGATGTGTTGTAGGGAATTGTTGGATAGATGATTGTGGAGGAATGGAGGATGTGGTTAAAAAGATGAAGTAGTTCATATGATGATATGTTGCGAATAATGATGTTACATGATGGATGATATATAATGTCGCATTATAGTAACATGTGAATAGGATGTTGCGTTTTTTGTATATATATCCATATATTGGTTGCGAAAAGTTGTTGAATTAAAGCATGCAGGTAGCTAGAGAGTCATCATGACTCGATCGAGTGGGGGATACTCGATCGAGTAGGTTGGAATCGATCGAGTGGGCTGAGCTCGATCGAGTGGGTATATGACAATGATGGGCAGTAGCTGCTCTTTTGGGGAACTCGATCGAGTAAGTGGAGTACTCAATCGAGTGGGGGCTACTCGATCAAGTACGTTTGGGGCTCGATCGAATGTGTTTTGTTGTACGTTCTGGTCAGGTTCTGGAGTTGAGGCACTCCATCGAGTAAGTGGGCAACTCGATCGAGTGACCTCTACTCGATCGAGTGGGTGTAGTTACTCGATCGAGTATGGGCTGTACAGGTCGTATATGCTTTGAGCCGTAGGCTACGTGCTTACGTTTGTCTTTTCTCTTATAGCTCAAAGATATGGCGCCAAAGAGATCTTCTTTGTACACTAGGGCGCAGGAGATGAGTGTAGATGATATAGCCAAGATGCTTGAGCATCAAGATGCGCTTACCGAGGCCCTAAAGAGGTTTGGGAAAGACAAAGATGCCGGGGTGGACTTTGCCAAGATGAGCACTACGATAGCCCGCTTCAACCCAAAAGATTATATGGGTACCGGTGCGCCAATTTTTCTCGACAATTGGCATAGGGAGATGGAGAACATCTTGAATGTGGTTTATTGTCCCGAGGACTTCAATGTGGAATAAGCTGCGTTCTAATTGAGAGATGTTATGGGAGAGTGGTGGGACAAGGTAAGGAAGAGTGCCTTAGATTTGTATCTGAAGCAGGGGAAGTCAGCTATACCATGGAGTGAGTTTAAGAGAGCTATGCGCCGGGAGTTTGTAGATGAACATGTTGGTAGTAAGTTGAGGGAGGAGTTTGATGCTTTCAAGATGACTCCGGATATGACTGTGGCTGATTAATATCATAAGTTTAATGAGAAATCGAGGTATGCAGAGGACATGGGGCTGAGTTAGGAGAACTTGGTACTGAGGTTTGAGAAGGGGTTGACTTACCAGATAATGGAGAAGCTACCAGTTGGGGTCCTTACAGATGTTAAGGAAGTTTATGAACGAGCAGGGAGAGCTGAGAGATTGGTCGAAATGGCCAAAGAGAACAAGGAGAGGGGTCCTGAGAAGAGAAAGGCTGAGAGTGAGGGTGGTGGTCAGTCCAGTTACAAGAGGGGTAACCAAAACCAAGCGAGGACTTACTTATCGGGATTGGGTTTTAGTAGTGGAGCTTCGTACGGGCGTGGTCGTGGTGTTAGTGGTAGCAGCTGGAATATCTCTTGTTACAACTGTGGCGGTATGGGCCACAAGAGGCACGAGTGTACTAGTGCCGTGGGGAGAGGTTTTCAGAGGCCATCGCAGGGGAGTTTCTCGCAGAGTCTGTCTCAGAGTTTTGCTAGCAACAGGCCGGCTGGGTCATGGAATAACCAAGGAGGTCAGAGTAATAACAACGGTGGATCTAACCGCAATGGCGGTAACTCTTTTTCAGAAACCGGCAGCTAACAACAATCAGGGGTCAGCTGCCAAGCCATCTACTTCAGCTGGTACAGTCCAGGGAGGTGGATAAAAGACCAGTGGCAAGTTATTAATGATGGACAAGAAAGCTGCTGAGGATGATGCTCACGTGATCACAAGTACCTTTCTTGTTAATGATGTTTCTACCTTTGTTTCGTTTGATTCGGGGGCGACACACTCTTTTGTATCGTCGAGTCATGCTAAGCTTGTGGGTTTTAGAGAGTTTGAGTCTGTAAAAGATGAGGTTTTTATACCATCAGGTGAGTCAGTTTCTTGTGGGAGGTTGTATAAGGGTGTGTCTATGATAGTTGGGCAGGTTGACCTTCCAGTGGATTTGTTAGAATTTTCTATGGATGGTTTTGAGATGATAGTTGGTGCGGATTGGCTGGGTAAGTACAAGACTAGAATAGATTGTCACTAAAAGAGAGTCTCTTTGAGAAGTCCTAAGGGAGTTAGTGTGTCTTATCGTGGGTTTGTTGTAAAACCCAAAGTCAAAGTGATTGCAGCGGTGACATTGAAGTCTTATCTGAGAAAGGGGTGTCCTTTGATTCTATCCAATGTGAAAGACCATAATAAGGTGGGTTCGACAGCTAATCAGATACCAGTGATGGGAGAGTTCCCAGATGTTTTTCCGGAGGAGATACCAGGTTTGCCATCAAAGAGATATATAGATTTCGGTGTGGAGTTGAACCAGGGACGAGACCAATCTCTAAGGCCCCGTACCGCATGGGTCCTAAAGAGTTAGAAGAGCTGAAGAAGCAATTGGATGATTTGATAGATAAGGGATACATTAGACCTAGTGTATCGCCGAGGGGAGCACCACTTCTGTTTATAAAGAAGAAAGATGGGAGCTTGAGGTTGTGTATCGACTACAGGGAGCTGAACAGGGTTACAGTGAAGAACAAGTATTCTTTGCCAAGGATAGATGATCTGTTTGACCTGTTGAATGGGGCATGAGTCTTTTCAAAGATTGATTTGAGGTCAGGTTACCATCAGGTGAGGATTCGAGATGAGGACATACCAAAGACAACTTTTCAAATAAGGTATGGTCACTATGAGTATGTGGTGATGCCGTTTGGGTTGTCTAATGCGCCAGCAGTGTTTATGGATTTGATGAACTGGGTCTTCAGTCAGTTTTTGGATCGGTTTGGGTTGGTATTCATTGATGATATCTTAGTCTACTCCAAGACTAAGGAGGAGCATGAGGAGCAATTGAGGTTGGTGTTACAAACTTTGCGTGACAATCAGCTGTATGCAAAGTTGTCTAAGTGTGAGTTCTGGCTCGAGGAAGTTGCCTTTTTGGGGCATGTGATTTCTAAAGATGGTATATATGTGGATCCAACAAAGATAGAGGCAGTGTCTAAGTGGGAAACACCGAAGAATATGGCGGAGATCATAAGTTTCTTGGGTTTGGCAGGGTACTATCGTCGGTTCGTGAAAGACTTTTCAAAGATCGCCAAACCTATAACAGCGTTGATGAGGAAAGAGAACATGTTTAGTTGGGATGAAAGTTGTGAGACGGCGTTCTAAACATTAAAGGAGCGTTTGACCACAACTCTAGTCTTAACTTTACCTGAAGGGTGTGAGAACTTTGGGGTATATACAGATACTTTGAAGAACGGGTTGGGTTGTGTGTTGATGCATAATGGGAAAGTTATTGCCTTTGCTTCTAGGCAATTGAAGACTTATGAGGAGAACTATCCGACACATGATCTCGAGTTGGGTGTAGTTATGTTTGCTCTCAAGATTTGGAGGCACTATCTTTTTGGGGCGACCTTTAAGGTGTTTTCAGATCACAAGAGTTTAAAGTACATCTATACTCAAAAGGAGCTGAACATGAGACATAGGAGGTGGATGGAGGTTATAGGGGACTATGATATGGATATCATATACCATGAAGGGAAAGAAAACGTTGTGGCTGATGCGTTGAGCAGGAAGAGTGTGCATTCCCTATGCACAGCTATGTCTTTGATGAGGTTGAGAGATGAGGTGGGTAAGATGGGGATACATGTGATACAAAAAGGGGATGCTAGAGGAGACTTGACAGTGGAGCCAGATCTTTATGATGATATTCGCCAGAAGCAGGCTCTTGATCCTAGGATTCAGGAGTGGAGAGCTGGAGTAGAGAAAGGGACAGTGTCCCGGTTCTCTATTCATACAGATGAGAGTGTTCAGGTGCCAAGCGATGAGGAGTTGAAAAAGGTGACCTTGATAGAGGCTCATTGCACACCATATTCAGTACATAAGGTGGTGACAAGCTGTATAGAGATTTGAAGAAGACTTTCTCATGGCTTGGGATGAAAAGAGAAACAACTAAGTTCGTGGCTCGATGTCTGACATGTCAGAGGGTTAAGGGAAAGCAGCGACGACCACAAGGTAAGATTCAATCTCTTGAGGTACCTGAGTGGAAGTGGGAGTCTATCTCCATGGACTTTATAGTGGGTTTACCGAGGAGCCAGCAGGGTAATAACATGATATGGGTGATAGTGGATCGTCTGACTAAGTAAATTCACTTTATTCCAATGAAAGATAAATGGAGTAAGGTTCAGTTGGCTAATGGGTACAGAAAACATGTGGTGAGGTTACATGGAGTTCCTAAGGACATTGTGTGAGATCGAGATGCGAGGTTTATTTCTCGGTTTTGGCAAGAGTTGCATAAGATGATAGGAACTACCTTGAAGATGAGTACTGCTTTTCATTCTGCAACAGATGGACAGACAGAGAGAACTATCAAGACTTTGGAGGATATGTTGCAAGCTTGTGTGATGGAGTTTGGTGGTAGCTAGGAAGATAGGTTGGATTTGATCGAGTTTTCTTACAACAACAGCTACCATACGAGTATTGAGATGGCATCGTTTGAGGCTTTGTATGGGAGGAGGTGTAGGCGTCCGATTTGTTGGGATGACAGAGCTGAGGCAGTGGTTTTAGGACCACATATGGTATAAGAGATGATAGAATAGGTTAAGGTGATTAGACAAAAGATGAAAGCATCCCAGGATCGACAAAAGAGTTATACAGACTTACATCGCCGTGAAATATAGTTTCAGGTTGGGTATAAGGTTCTTCTGAAAGTATCTCCTATGCGTGGGGTTATGAGATTTGGTAAGAAAGGGAAGCTGAGCCAGAAGTTCATAGGACAATATGAGATTTTGGATCGTGTGGGAGAGGTTGTTTATCAGTTAGCGTTACCACCAGCTTTGGATCGGGTGCATAATGTGTTCCATGTGTCTCAGTTACGGAAGTATGTGAGTGATCCTTCCCATGTGCTAGAGGTGGATAACATCGAGTTGGATGAATCCTTGTCTTATCTTGAGGTGCCAAAACAGATTCTTGATCGCAAGGTTCGGAAAACTAGGTCCGGGGAAACGGTGTTGCTTAAGGTCCTATGGTCTAATCATGAGGTTGAGGAAGCTACTTGGGAGGCGGAAGAGGTTATGAGGGAGTGGTATCCGTCTCTTTTTGATCAGGTATGTGTGGTTACGGGGACGTAACGATGTTTCTTTTAGGGCGATAGGAGATGATCGCATAAGGTTATGGTATGGTTTTATGCTAGTTTTTGTACAGTTAGTGGTTGTTTTAAGTCGGTATGAGTTGTGGTTGAGGTTTTGTTTTGAGTTTTTGTTGCGTTGTTGTGTCGTGGTTGAGTTAGTATATTTGTTTTTGAGTATGGGTTTGAACTTCGGGGACAAAATTTATTTTTAAGGAGCAAAGACTGTAATACTACGGTTTTCTGTACTGTTGGGTACTCTATCGAGTAAGGCTTACTCTGTCGAGCAAGTGAGTTTTGGTTTCGAAACAGTGTACTATCTCATGGGTACTCGATCGAGTAGGAATCACTCGATCGAGTAGGGAGCACTCGATCGAGTAACTCACTTACTCGATCGAGTAAGTCAATTTTACGGGTTATTTCGCCGGGTTTTGATAGCAACATGAGGAGGTTATATAAAGTTATTTTATCAATTTCTTTTTACTTTTCACTATTTTCTAAACTATTTACACAAGAGAAAAACTATGTAACTTTCCATCCTCCCATTGCTATCAAATCCTAAGGGCTAGAGTCATCGGATCGTTGTGTTCTTTACGCCGTTTAAACCGTCACATCGTGGGTAAGATTTCTAGTATGATTTTTATGTCGTTTTATTGTTTTTGGTTGAAACTCTAATTGGGTATTTTGGGGGATTTTGTTAGTATGGTGATTGTTAGATAGTAATTATATGATTGTGTGATTATAGGAGGTGGTTTCGTAGAGGGGCAGTTTTGAATAGCTGATTGTGACGATCTTGGTGATTTGCCTTTCAGGTAGGGTTTCCCTACTCGGTTATTGATTACATTGTATTTGATAGTTGATTGGTGATTCTTGTAATGTTGTTGATCTTTAGCATATTGGTATTGTAATTGGTAATTGTCGTTGTATAGTTGGTTGGATGTGTTTGTCTGTGGTTCGCGAGGTGCGTCCTCGGCTGAGTGGAGTCACTTATGGGAGTGGCTTCATGCCCTTGATTCACCCCTTGTTGTTCCCGTCACAAGGAGGATGTGCACATTAAGGAACTTGGGTTTTCGCTCGGAGTTGATGAGCGGGGATTTGGTGTGACGGCTGCGGTCTCCTACTGGCGGTGTGGTATATCTGTTGCGATGGATATTTTGGCAGGGCTACACACTTTAGTGTGTAGTTAAGTGTGTGGAGATGTGACGGAGTTGGATGATCGTATGTATTGTTATCTTGCTTATCTTGAATTGTGTAATCAGTAACTGACCCCGTTAATTATTTAAAAAACCGTGGTGATCCATTCGGGGATAGTGAGCAGTTATTGAGCAGGTATGAGATGGATTGCGAGAGGGATAGCTGGGATGGAGTCACCACGTGTCATTAGAGTCTTCCGCTGTGTCTTGAACTTATATTTCTTTTCAGGTGGTTTGATATTTTGGAACAGATGTATTTTACTTTACAGTTTTGGGATTTTGGTTATGTAATCACTTAAACTCATTTATTTAAGCATATTCTTTTATGGTCAATTTGATATACATAGCCTCGGGTAAACGAGATGGTAGCACTTCCATGCATTAGGTGGTCTTGGTAAGACACTTTGGTGTGTGGGGGTGTTACATATAGTATAAGGAATAATACTAAAAGTGCCGGAAAGCTATATAAATAACGGGAAATAATTATATAAATTATAGGTAAATTAAGCACTTATCAAACTCTCCCATGCTAGACCTTTACTCGTCCTCGAGTAAACTCAAGAGGCAAACGAGACAATACACAACAGAGGTCTAAAGTGGCAAATACCAAGGAACGAGCAATAATCTAACCAATGTTTTTGAAAAGAAATTAAACAAAAGTTTAAAATCATTTTAATTTCGAAATAGAGTTAAGATCACATATTAGCACGCAAGAACAACCACCCTAACAAATCTGACAAATATCATGAAATGTGCACAAGTGACCATTCAATCTTACCACCAACCGTCTAGACAAGTGACAAACCTATGGACCCTCACTTTCGGGAATGTAAACATGGAAGAATCACTCCCTCTCATGTATCCAAGTGATGAGGACACGGGTCACGCTCAAACTAAACCTAAACTTGCCGTCTAATACATGTCAAGAGGACTTTGAGGGTTGTAACGGGGTTAGGGGTTAAAGGGCAGAAGGTGGATTAATTTGGGAAAGTGGTGTTAAAGAGTAAGAGCTAGAGAAAAACATGTAATTCTCGGACGAAGAATAAATGTAAAAACCTCCAAACTAGTACTTCTCGTATCAAATATAGCGCAAACACCATCTTACTAAACTCCATCATATAACAACAAACACCTTTTATTTAACAATACAACTACGACCCTTTTTTTTCTTTCACTGTTTTTTTTCCATTTCATTTCTGATTTTTTGTTTCTTTTCTTTTTCTTTTTTTGTTTGTTTGTTTGTTTGTTTGTTTGTTTTTTTTTTATTTTTTAAATATGGCGACCCTTTTCATATATCAAATATTCACCAAATCGCCATCAATTACTCCCCCATGCTTCGCTTGTATCATACCTCCAATCAAACCGAGAAAAACAGACACTTCTCAAGCCGTACTCGGGTAGGATAATGTAAGAAAATGGCTTGTAATATCGGGTTAACAAAGAAATAAGGCTAAAGGCTCAAAGGGGTTGCAAATGGGAAACATAAAATTCGGGACGGCTTTTTGGCTAATGTAGCTCATAAACAAATAAATGCCTCAATCATTCATGTAATCCTAATGGCAAATACTGATCCTATAACCACTCATGAATTAGATTGGCATGGATGTCCCAATCTTATATGGCTTATGTGATCTCACAGCTTTTTGGTCACGCGGTTATATAGTCACAAGTCTAAACATACAATCTTACTACATGCAATGTCACGAGATAAGCACAAAACAATTATTCTATCGGACTATCAAGGGCAAAAACGTCTCACAAACCGCATGTGATCAAAATAAGAAAATAATTGTAAACAATTCATTTTCAAAATAGAGTAACTTGATCAAATTATGCTCATTATCCATGAGATTTGCCACAAATTAGCATATAACGGGGACAAGAAAATTTTAAAATTTTAGCATATTCACCGTACTCGTAATCAATAACTTGTTCCACAATAACTTGTCCCTCCCCCATGCTTGAATTAGACAATGTCCTAATTGTACGCAATATAAATAGGCAGTGACCATTCTTGACAGAAATTGTTGCACTATTTCCACCTCAACAACTATCGATTGCAGCAGCAATTAATTACCCACCAAAATCTCCATTTTCATGGATGATGTCGCCTAGGGTCGATGTAGACAAAATAAACGAAGCAGAGAATGATTTTGTTGTAAATCGTTGTGTGTATTACGTTTATCATCCAGCCTCTTTATACAAGAGTTAGGTGCTATACATCAGGAAAACCTAACTAAGAGTCAACCCAAAATCCCCTAGTTTAGGAAAACAAATATTTACATAATAACTAATTATACTAATTATCATAAGTTAAGGAAAATATCAAGGCTAATTGACTAAATATGCCTAATACCCCCCCCCCCCCTCAAGTTGGAGCATGGGGGTTTGCAATGCCCAACTTGCCTAACAGTCGATGAAATTGAGAACGCCCAAGTGCTTTCGTGAAAATATCCGCGAGTTGAGTAGAGGTTGGAACAAAAGATGGTGCAATAGTACCACGCAAAATCTCATCTCGAACAAAATGACAATCAATTTCAATGTGCTTGGTATGTTCGTGAAAGACGGGATTATTGGCAATGTAAATAGCTGCTTGACTGTCATAGTGAAGTCGAACAGCAGGAGAATGATCGAAACCCATACTACGAAGTAAGCCTTTGAGCCAAAGAATTTCACATGTAGCGGAAGCCATGGCACGGTATTCAGACTCAGCAGAAGAACGGGAAACAGTGGCTTGTTTTTTCGTTCTCCAAGAAATTGGTGATCCACCAAGAAAAACAAAATAAGCTGTAATAGAACGACGACTGATAGGACAACTGTCATAATCGGCATCACAAAAAGCTTCAAGCACCATAGACGCATCAGCCCGTAGTAAAATGCCCTGACCTGGATTCCCTTTCAAATATCGAACAACCCGAACTACCGCATCCCAATGAGCTTGGGAAGGAGCTTGCATAAATTGAGAAAGAATATGAACAGAATAACTTATCTCCGGACGTGTGATAGTGAGATAAATTAATTTCCCGACCAAACGACGATACTTTGAAGGCTCAGAAAACAAAGGCTCGGCTTGAAGAGCTAATTCGTGTTTTTCTTCCATTGGTATGGAAGACGGTTTCGAACCCAGTAGTCCAGTTTCTGTCAATAAATCAAGGGTATATTTCCGTTGACAAAGAAAAATACCACTGGAATTTCTAGCAACCTCAAGACCGAGAAAATATTTCAGTTTACCCAAATCCTTCATAAGGAAACATTGGCCAAGATAGGTTTTAAAATTATCGATAGCAACACTATCATTCCCAGCAATAACCAGATCGTCAACATAAACAAGCACAAGCAGCACAATGTCCTTCTTACGATAAATAAATAATGAATGATCAGAAGGACTATAGGAAAAACCGTACTCGCATAAAGCAGTAGCGAGCTTGGCATACCAACAACGTGGAGATTGACGCAAACCATACAAAGATTTATGAAGTCGACATACCTTCCCTTGCATCCCGTGACTAAAACCCGGTGGAAGGCGCATATAAACTTCCTCCATTAAATCTCCATGAAGAAAAGCATTTTGGACATCCATTTGATGCAATTCCCAATTATTTATAGCTGCAACAACAAGAAAGGTGCGAACCGTTACCATTTTCACTGTGGGAGCAAAAGTATCAGCAAAGTCGATTCCATGCTTGTGATGATTGCCAAGCACTAAAAGTCGGGCTTTGTATCGCTCAACCGTTCCATCCGATTTTCGCTTGATTTTATATACCCACATACAACCGATAGGAGTTTTATCCACCGGAGTATCTACCACGGACCATGTATTATTGGCTTCTAAGGCATCGATTTCTTCTTCCATTGCTTTCTTCCATTTAGGATCTCGAATTGCTTCTTTAAAAGAAGTCGGTTCCACGTCATTTGTGATTGCTGCAAGAAAATGATTATGCGCATCCGAGAAATTGTTACAATTAATATAATGAGCAATAGGATAACGAGTACCGTTGACGGACGATGGTGTGGGTGACGTGCCGGAGGAAACCAAAGTCGTGTTAATGTGTTTATTTAATTCTTCCCATTTCACAAAATCTTTATTTCGTACGTTATCAAACTTAACCCGTTTTCCTCTTCCCATTTCGTCACCTCTAACTTCCGCCTCATTCGGACCTGCTGGGTCAGAATCACGTGCAAGCTCCTGCTCACCTTCCTGCTGATTCGGCCATGGCACATTCGGAATTGTGTCACCCAAACCCGTGTCCCCATTTGAAACACTAGAATCAGACCCCAACTCACCATTCGAATGAGGGATAGTCGAATCAGACTCCAACGCTACTCCTTGCTGCAAATTAGAAGACATATTCAAAAACGAGGACATATCCCCCCCTTCGACATCAGAGGATGTGTCACCCAGAAAAGCAGCGTCAGACATAGAGAAATCATCACTCGACTCACCCATAGAATCAGTCACGGTTTTGGAACCCGCAAAAGGAATCTGATCCTCTACAAAATGTACGTCACGAGATTGAAAGTAAACACCCGTCTCAAGATCAAACAAATGCCATCCTTTCTTGCCAAAGGGATAGCCAAGAAAAATACAACGGCGACTCCGAGAATCAAATTTATCACGAGAATAAATATTCTTAGCATAACACAAACACCCGAAAACCTTTATTAAACTCATATCAGGCACTCGGCCATACAAAATTTTGAAAGGGGTTTTATGATGTAAGACACATGAAGGTGTATGATTAATTAAATGAGTAGCGGTTAACACGCATTCACCCCAAAAATCGATTGGTAAAGAACTTTGAAAACGGAGAGCGCGTGCTACATTCAAAATATGTCGGTGTTTTCTTTCCACTCGTGCATTTTGCTGGGGTGTCTTAACCATGGAGGTTTGGAAAATAATACCATGATTACAAAAATAAGAAAGAATTCCCCGAAACTCCGTCCCATTGTCACTTCGTACAATTTTCACATGCCCATTAAATTGTCTATCAATTAACGAGAAAAATTCCCGTAAAAGTTGAGGAACTGCATCTTTAGTTTTCATTAAATACACCCAAACACAACGTGAATAGTCATCAATAATTGACAAGAAATAGCGAGAATCACAAGCACGATTAGGACGATAAGGACCCCAAACATCACAATGAATTAAACCAAATAAGCAATCGGCTTTATTGTCACTTAACGGGAAAGGAGAACGAGTCTGTTTTGCTCGGAAACAAATATCACAAGATAAAAATTGAGAATTACTAAAACGAGAAAGAAAAGGGATGTGCTTCATAACCCGAGGTGAAGGATGTCCTATTCGTTGATGCCACAACTCAACATTATCTTGCCCGGTCACGACATTAACACGAAGTGGTTCCTCCATCTTCAAGTAGTATAGCCCATCCGAAAGTTCACCCACTCCAATCGTCGTCGAGGCAAGGTCCTGTATCACACATTGCAAATTATTAAATTGTACACACAATTTTTGCGTAGATAATAATTGTGAGACGGAAAGGAGATTGCACTTGAAAGACGGAACCAATAAAACATTATAAAGAAATAATTGTTCATTAATCTTCACGGTTCCAGCCTTAGTAGCTATCAAACTTTCTCCATTAGGCAAGCCAATATTTATAGGGTCAATAGGAACACACGACTGAAAAATATTTTCATCATAACAAACATGAGTCGACGCTCCCGTATCGACTATCCATATAGAAGAAGGCTTACCACTTAATCTCACCATATTAGTGACCAGAGGAGTCTCACCAAAAACTGCATTAGCCTTCGGGTTTGAAGTCGAGACAGACGTGGAGGTGTCCCCTGTACGTGATACATACCGAGGATGCCCGACTGGAAAACCAACCTTTTCCCAACACCTATTAACCTTGTGTCCATCTTTGTTGCAATGGGTACACTTATATCGTGGCTTCTCCCCATTCTTACTGTGCTGCTATTTCCCGCCGCCTATAGCACAGGCCATGGGATTGGCCGCATCCACACGAGATTCAAGAACATTTCGAACCTCCTCCTCTTGAGAGATTCGAGAATAAACATATTGCATAGTAGGAATAGGGGAAATGCCAATAATACTAGAACGAACAGTGGCATAAAATGAATCAAGACCCATTAAAAATCCTCGTACCTGGTCTGCCTCACGCCTCTTACGAAGTGTATTCTGGATATTACACTGAGAACAGCAATCACAGCTAGGAAGAGCATCAAAATCATTGATATCATCCCATAACTTTTTAAATCTGCCATAATAATCCATAACGGACTCACCAAATTTTTGTTTACAGTGTGCGAGATCACATTGAATTTGATAAAGCTTGATGTCGTTGGCCACCGAGAATCTGGAACGAATATCATCCCAGAGATCGTATGCAGTTTCACGGTATGAAATAGACGACTTGAGGTGCAGTTCTATGGTATTAAAAATCCACGCAATGATTGTATAATTCACAGCTATCCAATTATCCCACTCCTTAGGGTCAGACGGTTTGCTCTTTCAAGTCAGGATGGTACGGGAGCCAAGATCACTCATGTTGAAATAAACGAAGCAGAGAATGATTTTGTTGTAAATCGTTGTGTGTATTACGTTTATCATGCAGCCTCTTTATATAAGAGTTAGGTGCTATACATCAGGAAAACCTAACTAAGAGTCAACCCAAAATCCCCTAGTTTAGGAAAACAAATATTTACATAATAACTAATTATACTAATTAGCATAAGTTAAAGAAAATATCAAGGCTAATTGACTAAATATGCCTAATAGTCGACCTTCAATTCTAGAGGCAGCATGTCATGTTTGCCCAGAATTCAACACCCAATTTCAAGCTCGAGAAACCCAGAAAATTAGCTTCCAATTTGCAGCAAAATCGGAAATGATGAACCCATAAATTCATCGAACGCCAAGAAATCATTGGATATCAAACACGAACTCGAAGCAGCAAAACAGCACTGAATTTATGAGAACAAATAAGATCGATTTAATTAGGGTTTTACGGTTTTCGTGATTGTCGCCGCAGCAGGGGGCAATAGTAGCTCGGAACCACGGAGGTGCTGGTAGCAGTGTGCGTCGCAGCAGGGGACGCAAAAGAGAAGGACTACTGTGTCGCATCACTAAGCGACGAGGTAGCTGGTGCGGTGGTTGGATAGACGGAGGGGCGGAGTTTGAGGTGAGGAAAGGGATAATGTGAAGCGGGAATGAATGGAGGGAGAAAGGAGAAAGAGGGGTGATAGCACGAGCAGGGGGATCAATTTCAACCACCTCCTCCTCATGGAAGTCTGTGGGTTCAGATTCAATCGCAGCCTTCTGGGAAGCAGGACGCTTTTTGGCTCCCATATCCTTTGTTTTTTTATTAATTATCGTGGTAAATTAATGATTACTTAGTAAGAAATTACAGGTAACGAACTAGAATTCCTGGGAAATAGGGAAGAATTTCAGAGAAGATCTAGCAAGAAAGATAGAAGAATTTTGGTGAAGAATAAACTCATCGCAATCACCGTATTTATAGAAGAAGAGTAACGGTGGAAAAACCCTAGAAAACACAAAACAGTCAACATGACATCATGTAGTTAGCCGTTGTAGTGATTAACGGTCACTAGAAGTCTAAGAGTCCTTGAGTAAATGTGATTCTTTTTATTGTTGAGCCCGGTAAATTGACATCTCACCCCTTGCCTGATCCAGCACGGGTAAAATGTCAATGGGCAATTGTTAGGCCCAATTTAGCCTAGTCTGACTTCAATTTAGCCTGACCTTATTAGGCTGATTGGGGCAACCAGGGACCGGAAAAATCTAATTACTATTGTAACACCCCCATATTCAAAGGAGCCTTAACTAGGCCTTCCTTAGCATATAAGGGCGTTACCATCTCGGTTACCCGAGGAAAGTAATAATCAAACGTCAATAAAAGAACTATAATATTGTATTAGAAGTGATTTAAACCAACAAGCTATATAAAAGATACAACTCTGAGACTACTTGCTACGACTATCGAATCTCGTGAAGACTCATTCCTTGGGACTTGACTATCCCCAACATCAACACCTGCTAAGACCGACTGCTCACCATAAGGGATCACGACAGACACATAACAAACAAACAACCAAACAAGGTCAGTACTGAGATATGACGCAACAAAGGCGACTACCACTATCAACACAATATGATGCTAGCAGACTTATACACACAAACACAATAGTCCAGCCATTCTCTGTCACTGACTGTCCACTGGACCAGTCCTGCCAGTGGGGGACCACAGCCGTACCCACCAAATCCCCGCTCATCAAATCGAGCGACAACCCTGTCCATTAATGTGCACATCCCCTCCCGTGGCGGGTTCCACGGAGGGCGAAACTAGGGCGTGAAGCCACTCCCGCAAGTGATCCCACTCAGCCGAGGCCACGCCTCGCGAACTATCAACAACGATCACAACCATCACGATACAATTATTATAGCAAACAACCAAACACAACACAGCCACAACATCCGACACACTAGACCATCTACAGAAACTGAGTAGGCGAACCTACCTTTAAGCCATCGCAGCCAATCCATGCCGACAGATAACATGTCCAGCGATCAACAACGCCTATAACAGAATACAATTCTAGATTACTAACAAGCAAACCCTAACTATGAAGAATAAGAACACGGATGATGATAATGACATACCTATAGGGAGAAACTCAAAGAAAAGACCGCTACCCAACTCAAGAGACGCTCTCCCAAGGCACAAGGATCTTCACAAAGGTTTCCATGGAGGTTTTGAGGTGAAGGGAAGGGAAAGAGGCGACTGAAGGATAGGAGGAAAGTGGCGGAAGTGATATGCGGATTTAACAAAATGCGATATAAAACCCTCGCTGAAAACTGGGTACTCGATCGAGTACCCAACATACTCGATCGAGTAGCCCCCTACTCGATCGAGTGCCCTAACTACTCGATCGAGTAGCCTCTACTCTATCGAGTACCACTCTTAATGCGCAACCCAGATGACTTCAGCACTTACTTCTAAGACTATTCCCACTCCCAAGGTCAGTCAATGCTGGTCAAAGGATCCCTAAAAGGACGGGTATTACAGTCTTCCCCCCTTAAAAAGAACTTCGTCCCTGAAGTTCAACTCACCTCTCCCGCCCATGACTCGGAACCAACACAATCTCACCAATCTTCCCGGTCAAACCATTACTTCTTGTAAACACCATCCCCCCCCATGTCAACATCATCACCGTCCACATTTATACCTATCGATTCTTGCCACTATCATGCAAGCCTTATCACAGTCAACCGTTATTTTATATATATATAAAACATCCGACTCGCAATGCGAATCGTCACTCACGATCTCCCAACATACAATAATTACTATCCAACTATCAATCTAGCACGAGTCTCATATCCACTTTCATGTGGTACAACTAATGCCACCATGTTACTTGGCAACGTGATTCAAATACGATCACACTCACTTTAAAGAACTAAAGTAAGTCGTTATACTTCAGGAATTTTTTTTTTTTTTTTTTTTTTTTTTTTTTTTTTTTTTTTAACTAAAGCAACACATGATTTCAACAACATTATAAACAACTACCAACAACATTATAAACAAGCAAAACATTATTCAAAGACAACCTTTTTATTTCGCGACATTACTCTTCCCCTCTAAAAAGGAACTTCGTCCCCGAAGTTCACCACCCAAATTTCTACGCATTTTACTTATTATCTGATTCATGACATGTGTTAAACATATTATCTATCGTGGACATTACTCGTTAAGCACAAACTTGTTAAATTAGAATTCATACACAAGCCATCGGAATAACTAGTCACCGCTGACAACACCCGTTAGAATGGTATGCACGAACATAGGTGAAGTTTCAACTCCGGTAAATAGATCGTAAGGAGGCGTATGCAATATTAAAGTAACCAGAAATTATTACCGCTTCACTAATTGTGACAAATACACTTATAAAACTTCAATCACGACTTATAACATATGAAATTAACGGTTCAAAGGTGTTACTACGCACTCACAACTACTTTAAACATTAAACTCGCAATTATAAAACAATTGAACCTTTTTAATTTTCGAAAACCCCCTGTAACAGTGCTACTCGATCGAGTATGTAGCGGTACTCGATCGAGTGTCTTGGCTACTCGATCGAGTAGCCCGAGTTCAGAATGCTTTCTTTCTTCCTTTCCTGCAGCTACTCGATGGAGTGTGGGGTACTCTATCGAGGACCTGCAGGCCAAGTACCTTACACAACCCGTTATAGACCAACATATATAAACATGACTGTCACCTGAATTGAGTCGGGATGATGTCCCGACTCTCAATTATCCTGCAAAAGGTTAAAGTAGCAAATCCGGCCTTATGGCCTAACGATACAAGTTCATAAATAAAGTTCCCACTAAAAACAACCGAAAATCTAACCACGCTACCACTAACTACTACGAACGATCATGAACAAAGATAGAAACAAGGAGTATCACTCCTCCTGCTGCTGCTGCTGCTCAAACATCACCTCATCATCACCGCCACCACCTCCACCATACCAAAGACTCGATGAACCCACTCCCGCATCACCTCCCGCTCCCGCTCCCGGCCCACGTACCATGGAGTCAAGCCACCGTAAGGGAAGGACTGAGGTGCCCCCCACGTCGACTGATCCACCCCGTAGGAATGGAAAACCCCTGAGTAGTCCCCAACTCCGCTCCACCAAACTGGATGCGGTCCCTCGGTCCCTATCCCCTGAGCGTACGCCATCTCGTGCATGTTCCGGAGTGTCAAGGTAGATGACACTCTCTCCGCCAGGTAATTGGATCGCGTCTCCGGGGTGTCGAGGTAAGGGTAGCATGGAAAAGACTGCTCGCTTTGTGGTGCTCGGGTCGTGGCCTAGTCTCCGAGGCCCTCTCCCTCACTCGACGGGGTCCCCTCACCACTCTGGGTCTCTCTACCACCTGAACTCCCGTATTCTCGCCCTTCGTCGGCTCCGGCATCTCCTCAAGGATGGTGCCGTCGATGAGATAGGTCTGTAGCTGGCGGGGTCTGTCATCATCCTCCTCCTCCTCGTCATCGGAGTCCACCATCACTACTGTCGGCTCCAAGGGCTCAGTGGGTGGGAGGTGCTCAGGAGCTGGAATCTTCATCCAACTCATCCCCCACACCCTCCACGCTAGGCTACCGTCAGCCAAGGTCCTCAACCATTTCAGGTCGAGATAGTATTCCCGATCCATGGTAGGCACTGGGGTAGCTAGAG
The DNA here is from genome assembly GCF_048544455.1 of Silene latifolia. Lineage (NCBI taxonomy): Eukaryota > Viridiplantae > Streptophyta > Magnoliopsida > Caryophyllales > Caryophyllaceae > Silene > Silene latifolia. Next base: position 289,674,723 of record NC_133538.1, read on the forward strand.
GCACGTACGCCGAATAAGCCTCAAAGGAGGTTAGCTTTTCAGCTAACCGAGTGGCAATAGCACCACAACTCAGGAACCGGGAAGGGGAAGAAGCCATCAAGGCAAGGGCAGCACAAACTATGGAAGGAGCATTGAAGACCACTTTCCTGGCCCGCTCCGGGTTGAGGCACGACATCAGAAGTAAGACCTCATGATTATTCAGTTTACTGATATCCTTTCTGTCATAGAGGAGGTTCGAAAGGGAACGGAGAAAGACTCTCAAGGTAATATGTTGAACGTCATTAATCAGCATGTTGCTCGAGGTGGGAGCTTGATTCCCAGTCAAGCAAGGCATTAGGCGGCAGACGCCGCACTCAGCTGGAATATCAGTTATGGAATCCTTGGGAGGCTTGGCCAACCCAAGGTGAGAGGCAAACAAATTCATGGTCAACAGAAAACTGGTATTCATCAATCTAAACTCAACAGTCTGACCCGCTGGGTCATAGTTAAAAGAGCTCATGAACTCCAAGGTAAGAAAAGGGTAAGTATGCTTCCTTAGCCTATACAAACCCGTAAAACTCAAGGTCTCGAATATGTGACGGACATCCGTCTCTATCTCCAACTCCTCTAACACAGTGGTGTCTATACACTTTGTAGGTCTCATTTTGCGTTTTTGTAAGGCTACAAAACGCTCCCTTTGCTTGAAGTCAACAAAAACAACTGTAGGGTATTCGGGGACTGCGGGTACCACAGTCCACTCCCTCTCCCGTCTCGGGTGGGTTACCCTCCCCGCTTACTTTGGCGGGTTCCAAGGTTCGATCTCAAAGATCTCGCTTTAGGCATAGGTTTAACAACTTGCATAAACATTCAAGCATTTATTTCATGTAATTCGAATTCGATATACTCAGCTAGGCATACCAATTTATCGACAACTTTCAACATGTGAAGCACATAATTTACTTTGTTAGCTTTGAACATGAAACTAAGTACACACATTCACCAAATAGTTTCAAAAATTTGACATGTAAGCACAAAGTTATTACTACTCATAATCCATAGTTGTGAAAGAAATTATCATGGTGATTACATATGTTCAACAAATTCGAATATCCTAGCATGCTTCTAAATGTTGTTCCAAACACACTTCTAATCACATGTGAGTCATCCTTACTAGTTCATGGTCAAGACTAGCTTAGAACATATCACTATCATCCTTCACTATCATGAACAACAACTCAACGAAAGTTTTCGAGACGGTCTTTCTTTGAGACAATTTTGGCATATATTCATCAATCATCGTTTCTATTATCATATTGAAGTTCAACTCATGCTTATACTGTCAATTACAACTTCAATTTTTCAATTATAAATCACGAATTTCCATTTGAGGCACTTTTAAGACGGAGTTTTAAGGCAACTTTCTAAAGGTAAAACCATCAAAATCTATCTTACAACATGATATAAACAATGCTTAAGGCTCAATTCTACCAACTATCCATTGTAAAACAACCAAAAATCAATTTCAATTTTTTGGAAACCCTAGAAATTTCGATTTCAAACTTAGCAATTTCTAATCTAATTTACAACAATTAGTCACCAACAAATAGGGAAAGAAGGCATGTGAATTATGTTTCAACAATTAAAAGCACCAAATCGATCATAATAATCGGAATTTCAGATTGTTTCACTCCCCTAACACATTCAAAACAATAAATCATGTAAATGAGGAAGAATAGCATACCTTGATTGATTAACAAAGTAAAGAAACGAAATTAAGCAAGGAAATTAACCCAAGAATCACCACTAATCCCCAATAATATGAGAAGATTTGAGAGGGAATAAGAATTTAGGAGGAACCTTGGTGTTTCGAAATATAGGGAATAAGAGGAAGAAGTAGAAAGATTAGGGGTTTTAGGAAAACCCGTAGGATTCGCTGTACAGTAACCTACTCGATCGAGTGACTGGGGTACTCGATCGAGTACCACCCTACTCGATCGAGTAGGAGCTAAATCATCGAGTATCTGCGGAAATTTTCCCACATCCCGATATTATGGCTTCCTAATGGATCGAGTGAGGTCTACTCGGTCTAGTAACACCCGCACTCGGTCAAGCATAGTTAAGTACTCGGTCAAAAGTACGGAGTAAGTCGAGAATACCTGCAAAACAACACCACGTGTCGAGTCCAAACTAAGTTCGGAATTCGACACTAATTATCGTACTTGCTCACGCATTACCATTACTACGCACCGTCTCAACTAGTAAAGCATGCATTACATCACGCCACACCAATTGCCCAACTCGAATCATTCCTAAACATAATCCCGATATCACAATACACTCAGACTTACTTTACATGTTATTACTAAACTCGTGTTTACTTCAAATTGAAATGTATAATCAACATTAATTCTTCCTTTCACTTATCACATAATTATATACTTTGCAAACCACTTATTCAATCATGTCTTACATTCTATCCTAAGCAATCTATTTTGCATAAATCAAATATTACGCAGCGGAAAAATTTCAACTAATTAGCAAAGCATATACACATTACCATATGCCGTGATTCGGATTATTACTCATCTATACTATAATTATCATTGTAGTCATCGCGGTAGGATCTATAAACTCACTTACAACTTCCGTCATCATTAATTTATGGCAAACACCTACGTGTTCACTATTCATGTTACAACATTCGATTTCACATTTTCACGCATCTCCATGACGTATAATTTCGTCACATATCTCATAGCTATCATATAAGCTCACTAATCATTCAAAGAACTCAATAATCTCATCAACAATTACCATACGCGGCCTGATATATCACTAACACACCCCTATTAATTCTAACAAAGACTTAAGCGGAGGTAGCTTCGGCACAATTAACATACATAGCACACATAGACACACGGACTCCACATTCCCATCCCATGTGACTGGCTTAAGTGTCATGGGGCCAAGATTTTGAAATGAGGGCGCCTACTCACCCAAAACCTTGCATCAGCTGGGCTCCCATTACACGTACACCAGGTTCATTTTATTAGACTCCCTACGTTCATTACGTTCATTTGTTACTGAGTTCCAAAATCGTCGCTACGATACCACTTTGTAACACCCCCATATTCAAAGGAGCCTTAACTAGGCCTTCCTTAGCATATAAGGGCGTTACCATCTCGGTTACCCGAGGAAAGTAATAATCAAACGTCAATAAAAGAACTATAATATTGTATTACAAGTGATTTAAACCAACAAGCTATATAAAAGATACAACTCTGAGACTACTTGCTACGACTATCGAATCTCGTGAAGACTCATTCCCGGGACTTGACTATCCCCAACATCAACACCTCCTAAGACCGACTGCTCACCATAAGGGATCACGGCAGACACATAACAAACAAACAACCAAACAAGGTCGATGATCGAGATATGACGCAACAAAGGCGACTACCACTATCAACACAATATGATGCTAGCAGACTTATACACACAAACACAATAGTCCAGCCATTCTCTCATCATCGATCGTCCATCGGACTTTGGACCCGATCCGCCAGTGGGGACCCAGCCGTACCCACCAAATCCCCGCTCATCAAATCGAGCGACAACCCTGTCCATTAATGTGCACATCCCCTCCCGTGGCGGGTTCCACGGAGGGCGAAACTAGGGCGTGAAGCCACTCCCGCAAGTGATCCCACTCAGCCGAGGCCACGCCTCGCGAACTATCAACAACGATCACAACCATCACGATACAATTATTATAGCAAACAACCAAACACAACACAGCCACAACATCCGACACACTAGACCATCTACATAAACTGAGTAGGCGAACCTACCTTTAAGCCATCGTGACCAATCCATGCCGACAGATAACATGTCCAGCGATCAAGCAACGCCTATAACCAGAATACAATTCTAGATTACTAACAAGCAAACCCTAACTATGAAGAACAAGAACACGGATGATGATAATGACATACCTATAGGGAGAAACTCAGCAAAAGACCGCTACCCAACTCAAGAGACGCTCTCCCAAGGCACAAGGATCTTCACAAAGGTTTCCATGGAGGTTTTGAGGTGAAGGGAAGGGAAAGAGGCGACTGAAGGATAGGAGGAAAGTGGCGGAAGTGATATGCGGATTTAACAAAACGCGATATAAAACCCTCGCTGAAAACTGGGTACTCGATCGAGTACCCAACATACTCGATCGAGTAGCCCCCTACTCGATCGAGTGCCCTAACTACTCGATCGAGTAGCCTCTACTCTATCGAGTACCACTCTTAATGCGCAACCCAGATGACTTCAGCACTTACTTCTAAGACTATTCCCACTCCCAAGGTCAGTCAACGCTGGTCAAAGGATCCCTAAAAGGACGGGTATTACAACTATTTGGCAGATGAAGAGTACCACAAGATAAGCAAGCTACTAAATCCAAGAGGAAAAACCTGATGGTAAGTGCAGAATAGCCTGGCATGACACTTAAGCAGGCTGGATTAAGTTGACAAGCAGCAAAACGGTTATATAAAGGCAAATGCTCACGTCCTATTCTTAAGGAAGACCAAGTCCAACTACAAGAGCACCTTATTCCCATGAATCAAAACGTGTAAAAGGAGAAAAGCCAAAGTTTGTTGAGGAAGAACGAGTCAACCGGATTAACAGGGAATGTGCCCTATTTTTTAGCCAACAACTCCAACAGTCAAAAGAAACGTTGGGGTTGAATGTAACGTTAGTATCTGAAGAACTATAAATTGCATGTTCTAACAATTGTAAAGGACAGATAATTATTCATCAATTATTTACAATTTATCTCTTACTTTTTCCTGAATATTCAATTGTATACACGGGTTTGTGATTAGCTTATCAAAGAAATACAAACAACATTATCTATACTTAATTCTTTCCTATTATTTAATCATACTATTATTCTAAATTTATTGAACTAGATACACTTATTACTCAATAATCAAGCCGGATCCTTTCAGGGAAAATCCTGCTAAAATACTATGCGTGCAAAATTCGGGGCTTATTCCTTTAAGATCATCTATACAATAACCTATAGCCTTTTGATGCTTCCTTAACACATTGAGCAAGTCATCCAATTCATCAATTTCAAGTTTTGCATTAACAATAATGGGTTTGGGTTTAGACTCATCAAGGTAAGCATACATCAAATTAGGGGGAAGGGGTTTTAGAGCAGGAGTTTCGTCCTCAGTTTGAGATGATTTGTTGATAACACCTTCCACCTTCATTACTTATTTAAAAGTGAGCTCTTTGTTGTTCAACGCGGCTTCCAATAGATCTACTTCCATTACCCATTGGGTATTCTTGGCTTCACTTGCTTCTAAAGCCGATAATGTTTCCAAAGGGTCCTTAATAAAAGTAGTGATCACCTGATACTCCACACAACAATCTATAAGATCCATCTTGATTGTTCTCAAGTTATGCAATTAAACTTCAACAAATGGTTAGGACTACCTTGAGGAAAGGGCTTCCCCAAGGCAAACAAAGAGGAAACTAGAATCAATCAAAAGAGACTAATTTCAAACATACAATGTCCCCAACAACAGCGCCATTTTGATGTGTCGTAAAGCCACCAAACAATATTTGTAATCCAACAAACAACTAGTACAGGTGTAAGTGGAGATAGAACCCAAAGGACGGGAGTTAAAATTAAAGAGAGTTATCAATGCAAATAGCCATGTCTAATGTCACTATATTGGGATTGGATTTGTATTCTAAACTACTACAAGAAATAACAATCAAATGTAAATAAATGGAAACTAAAGCAAGTAAATAAGATGAGATGTAAACAATTATGAGAAAAGTACTAGGGTGTCATGGGATCATAGGGAAGAACAAAGGGAGATTCAAATACACATGAGTCTAAGATTAATCCAGGTTGTAGTTGGATTAGAACTGAGTTGGTTTAGATCAAACTAAGTTGGTTTAGATCTTACGGTTCCACCTAGGTCGAATCAAGCTAGCTCTCTCGTACACCCAGTCTTCCTATCAATATCATGCATGGTCTAACTACTCCTTAGGCTCTCGATCTTATACAAGAAATTGAATGGATAAAGAATCATGCTAGGTTGTCAATCAAGCATTTCATCAAATATAACATTCAACCAATAGTATAAACTGATTAAGCATGGTTTCTACCCTCTAATCATCCCCTAATCCCCCATTAACCCTAACTAAAGGACTACTCACTACTCATCATGGATTGCATGTTAAGAATGGTGTCCAACATCATAACAAAGGAAAACATGATGATCAAGAAAGGTAATTAACAAAGGATTAACAAAAGAGTAAGGAAAAGTACCAACTTAAGTAGAAGAATGAAATAAGAAAGAACAAAGAAGAAATCCTTGATTACATGGAGAATTGTAACCTTCTTCAAATTAACCCAAGAATTCTTCAATTACAAGCTTAGATCTAAAAAAAATAAGGAAAGATTAACTAGAGTATTTATTGCTAATGCTAGTCTAACATGTTGTATCTTCTTCTAATTACAAGGGACTATTTATACTAAGTATAAGTTTAGGGTTAACTAAGGGCTTAAATAAAGTATAGGCCCATTAAACGAATCCAAATCCTTGCAAGACTCCAGTGCAGCTCGTGGGGTTTGGCTCTGAAATGTCAAACTCTGCTCAAGAACTCGAGCGAGTTCCTGGTGAACTCACTCGAGTTCAATCTGAACTCGTTCGAGTTATGCTTGAACTCGTACGAGTTTTGATGTGCTTTCCTTCCTTTGATTTGTGCTACCCCTTAATCTGAGGGGACTCAACATGGACTCGTAGGGATTATCCTCCATTGCCCATAAACTTGATTTATTGTTGGAGTATGTGTCCTCAACAATAGTGCGATCAGATGTTTAGATCTAAAATTAAGAATACGTAAGGGATGATTCATTATATAGTCAACTGATCAACATTAATCGGTAATGATTAGCTAACTCGAGTTTAACATTACTGTCGTTTGATGGTGGTGATCAGTTGATCCCTTAAGGTCACACTTATAAGACAATTCCCTTAATAGACAAGTTGATTAATTGTATATCGATACAAGTTGATCAATTCCTTGTATTTGAACAATTCCTTATATTTGAACAATTCTTTTTGTGAGTGAGAATATTTATATCTTATTGTAATTTGATTAAATAAGATTTATTTTAGTAATTTAAAGATTTTATTACTAAAATTCGTTATTGTTTGTGAAACAATTAAATTAAGAATGATTGATTGATTATAATGCAAAATGTTGTGAATTATAATTATATGACCCAGTTTATTTATGTGATCAAGAATTACTAGACAATTTTTTATATGTAAATTAATTAATGTATATAATGATATTTATTTGATAAATATGCATTAAATTAATTAATGACATGTTACATGTTACATGTGACATATTGTGTGACAAATGACAAATTGACAAAATAAAATGGAAGTCCATTTTATCTATAATGACCGAAATATTGGAGGGATTATAGGTTAGTGGGTTTTTATTTAATTGATTTATAAAACACAATCATAACCTATTTTGGAGTAGCCTTACATCTACAATACTTGTGAAGAACAAAAGAAAAAGTAAGTAGGCCATGCATTGGCCTTCCTTCCCCCCCACCACCGGCTCCCCCTTTTCTCATATAGAGAAATTATTCTCTATATTTTTCCTTCCATACAATTTCATATCATTCTTATCATTTTACTCCCACTTCTCTCTAAAAATAAGTTTTTAGAATATATTAAATTTGTTCATCCATAGTCTAATATTACTACATATTATTACTAGTGTAGTAATACAAATTTATTTGAATTATTAAGGGATTCTCATATACTAATCTAGTTAATTAGTATATAAGATTTAAGAGTTTTGTTTTGGGTGCAACAAGAGGAGGATCTCAATACTTGGGATTTTGGAGGATCATCTATAATACTTAAGCGCAAGAACAAATAAGGAAGGTGTCCTTATTTGTGCCCTTATTTTCGAACCAAAAACAATGTAAGAACCATTGTTTTCTTGTTTTATTTCTTATTTAGTTATGCATGCACTAGATCTTTAGAACTCATATTAAAATGTTAATTAGTTCACCATTAGAAAAGTCTAATAATAGGTATATGAACCTAGCAATTGGTATCAGAGCATAGGATGTTGCATGCATAATCGATTTATAGTTTTTTCGAGTTATTAGTAACTTAATTAAAACTAAAAATTTGTGATTTATTAGATAAAGCCACGAAATCTTAATGCATGTAGTATATTCTGGTCCTAAAATGTATTTAGGTCATTTTGATGATTTATGGTATTTTATTGTTCATTTTAAGATTTTTAGTTGTTTTATTACTTTTTTTATGGCTAAAATGGTATTTAAAATACTAAAAATAGTTAAACATATCCTCTGACCTTGAAATTTTTATATGACCTCCCATGAATATTTTACTTATTGTATGTAAAATTTCGTATAAATTTGATTTATTTTGCATGATTTATGATTTTTATGAGATAAAAATGAATTAAATGGAGGTAAAATGGTTAAAAATAGTTAAACTTCCCAACAGGCCATGAAATTTTAATATGTTGTCACATGCATATGTTTCTCACTGTGTGTAAAATTTAAGATAAACTTGATTCATTTTGCATGATTTATGAATTTTTGAGTAAAAATAACATAAATATCAAGTTGAATTATTGTCAAAAATTATGTAGTGACTAATTTTTGAGACCTAAGAGTGTTAGGATAATTAACTTGGACTAAAATTAGATTTTAGTATAAATTTACGATTTTAATAAGTTAAAAGTCGTGTATCTCCATAAAACCGGGTTATATGATCGATATAAATTAAATAGGGCGATTTCACACATAATTTGGCATGATAGACACATATTATAATGCTGAATATTTCATTGTTGAATGTCATATTTTATTTATATAATTTTGAATTATGTAATTTATCTTAGTATGGCCTTAGTTTTTAATCGATATTACACATAATGTAAGGGGATATTGATTTGGTTGTAATTTAATGTGATCTCGTATCACTTTTATTTTTATTTTTACTAATTTTTCATATTACAAATGTATAATAGGAATATCTATGTATTTTTATTATTATTTGTAATTCCGGAGTTCCTTCAAGATGATGCCATTCGGAAAGGCGTTCCGACGAAGATGGTGTTCTTAGAACGCATGCCACTTGAAGATTTAAGGGACCAAAGGAGTTGGTTTCTGAATATGTAATAGATTATTTGATTTTCTATTTTAGGAAGGCCACACTAGGAATTTATTTTTGCTTTGCATTTATTTTAATATGTTGCATGCATTGCCAAATCGCCATAACAATACATGCATATCATATCGAGTCATCGACCGTGTCAATAATAATTATCGAGAATTTGACTTTTAGTTCAATTAAAATTGATAGATAATAAATTGACAAGACCTTTACTTTTAAATGATTGATCCCCTTACCAAATAGTAGGAACCCATGAATATCAATTTCATAAGGGGTACAATACGATTTTTCGGGGTGCTTCTATTGACGTTGGGTAAGTGGGGTAATAAGTAGTTATTACACTTCGAAAGTTTGGTTGATCTCAACGAAGGTATTTTGCGACCGTGCCGCAATAGGTTCATGCTAAAGATGAATTTAACGTAAAATCATCGACCGAGAGTTCTAACTGTAGAATCGGTTAAGAGGGTTAACCCACCAAGTTATATTAGTAAAGATGTATAGGGCCCGTTGGCTTACATCCAAATTAATATGAATTTTGGATGTCGGAATCATTTATTATAGTTGGGTAGAGGTCGCTATATAAATGTTATACTTGTATTAATAATTACAAGTATTATAACGATAAATGTTTATAATTCCTTCATTTTCTATTTTGTAGTCAACTTGATTAGTTTGCAATGTAGACTCCAATTTCATCCGCATCAACTAGCGCAAACGCTCCACCACTCCCCAATGCTTCTTGGCTCTGATCATTTATGGATCGATGTAAACTTGAAAAGAATGGTTCTAACTTCGCCGATTGGGATGCACAACTCCGTTTGGCCGCGGAAGATGACGACAAGCTTCGCTACCTTACCGAAGCCGCTCCCACCACACCTACTACTAGGTCAACCGCCGACGTAAGAGAAACTTATAAGGCCTACCTAAAAGAGTAGGCCGCTATCAAGAACATCTTGATTTTCTCTATGGAGTCCGATCTCCAAAGGAGTGCTATTAAGATGAGCACGGCCTATGAGATCTACACCAAGCTTGTGACCATTTTTTCGCAAGCTCCAAGAATCATCCAATATAAGGCGGCATTTGCATTTTTCGAAATCAACATCAAAGAGGGCCAAAAGGTTAGCCCTCATGTGCTCAAATTGATTGAGCTTCTTGAGATTCTTAAGATCCAAGGGGTTGACATTCCCGAACAACTCGTTATAGACCGAGTTTTACAATCCTTGAACAAAGTCAAAGCATATGTACAGTTTAGGGTAAACTACAATATGCAAAACATGAAGACTTCTCTCCATGAATTTCACAAATTGCTTGTGCAAGCTGAGAGAGATATGGGTCTTAATGTTAGCTCAACCTAGGATGTGCTCGCAATTAACAGCAAGAGCAAAGGGAAATTTAAGAGGAGTAGTAGTAAGAGCAACAAGTCCACCTCCTTCAGCGGAAAAGGAAAAGCAATTGAGAAAAGCTCTTCCAAAAAGGGTGCTATTCCGAAGACAAATGCCATTATTGTAATGGCATAAGACATTGGAAGGGGAATTGCCCGAAATATCTTGGAGATATCAAAGCTGGAAAGATTATTCCAGTAGGTAATAAATAAAATTCTCCCTATCATTTATGTTTTGAATTTTAATCTCAACTTTGGTTTTTGGATACAAGTTGCGATTCTTGCCCTTTTAACTTGTTATTAAGGGCATCCAAGCAAAGACAAAGGCAAGACAAAGGCAAAGACAAGCAAGCCTAAGGAGGCTCTTCAAGGGAAGCTAGAGTAGCCGCTCATATTAGAAGACCTATGGACGCTTGTCCTTTATTTTGATAAGTCTTCGTTTTATTGTTGTATTCTGAACTTGTTGTTTTAGAACTCTTTAATTTCCTAGTTGGACATGGAAATTAGTTTATTTCCTTTTATTTTCAAGGACAAGTAATTGTATTTGAATTTTAGTAGCTTGGTTTTAACCCCAAGTCACTCGGTTTAGGGAAATTTTTCGTTCTAAAACTTGTCATTATACACCTTTCATATCAAAACATAAATTATGTTGACTTCAACTAATCATTAAAGAAATAAAATGATGGGATCATTGTAATTAGTTCATAAGCCATGAATTTTATTCTCACTTATGCTTTTGTGACTTAAGATCACACCTTATTTGATATAACAAAGAATGATTGTAAAGTCAAAAAGAGTTATTTGAACTCTAAAAAGGGAAATTTTATAAACCAATTGGCTACACCACTTATAACTAAGACTTGAGACCACTTATAAGACTCCATACGAGCTATGAGAGGGCTTAAGACCTTAAGATTGTATATGACATGGATATGAGTCCAATCCTAAACCTTTTTGAAGCTAGATTATAATGTCTTTAAAAAAAAGTAATCATTAAGGTCATAATATACGATATTTTCTTCCTTCACAATCATAACTCTGAAATTGTTTGTTGCTTATAAGGCTATCTTCAGAAAAATAGATGTATTTTTCAAAAGATAGAGTGGGAGAAAATTAGCAACAAACATACGACTGGTTATGAACTAGTGAGGAGAAACTAATGACATATGAGGAGACCAAAAGAAAGCTTTCTTAGGTAAATCCTCATACTAGTGAGAAGACCAAAAGAAAATGTTCTTTAGATAATAAGATTATGAAGTGGTTAAATCAAGCAAATTCAATTCTATTTTACATAAGAGCCGATTGAACAAAAGTAAAATCTATGCAATGGGATAAATTTGTTTAGGGTTGCATAGATAGATATAAGAAATGTCTACAAAGCTAAGTTAACGTGTAACTATGCGAAGATCCATATTATCATTGCTACACCTCATAGTGTGTTAAAACCAATTTCTAAATAGGTACTTAGAAAGGGATGTATGTGTGACATAAGCACAAGGTTTTAATTAACACGTAAGATAGAAATGATCTTTTCAATCATGTGAAAAGAATATGGTTTCACTCGAGTTGTCAAGAAACCATGTGCATGCATGGGTTTGAGTGGGAGTCAAAATTGCCATGTTTAGACATGAAATTCAGTGGGAGAAATTATCTTCCATATTGATGTCATATTACTCATTGAGAATATCGTGCTAACACTACCATTGATGAGTGACTGTTTTGATTTTCAATTCTTAATGAAAGAAGACATATTGCATTCTAAAATTCCGAATCTATTATGACATAGGGAATTTTGGATTGGCACCTAAATAAGTATCCTATATTCATAAGATTTTTGATCTATTTAACATCAACAAGGTTGAGTAGGTTATTCATATTGATGAAAGTGGAATTACTATGATAGAGTCATAGTCATTCACTGAACCTAATAAGTTGTCGATCACATAAAAGGATTACTAATGTTTCCGCCATTAGAACGATCATGTATGCCATTATATGCACATACCGTGATGACTCATATGCTTGGAGCATAATAAGTAATTTGAAAGCCTTAAAGAACATCCATTAAAATTCTTGGGAAATTTGAGGACTCATTCTTATGTTTGGATGATATACTTAGTTGTGTGTTGAAAGGTTACACAAACTTTAGTTTCCAAACCTATAAGGATTTATCAAAATCCTAGGATGATCTTATTGACCTAGGAGTGAGTGACTAGAAAAATGTTTTAGTTTGAAACATTACAAGTTCTACAAATAGAATTAAAGTACATTGTGATGAGATAGTCAACATAGAGAGTGAGAGTAGATCCCTCTACCAAAGACTTTATCACAAGTTATATGATAACAGTGGGAGCATCTTCCAAGTACAAGAGCCTATGTCTAGTAAAACACTAGACATATACTTAGATAAATTCATGTTATTAGAAATAACATTGAATAGAAAGAAATAGCAATTTATAAAGTTGGAATGTATGGATACATGGTATATCCACTTACCAAGCTTTTATTGCAATTTATTTAGTGTAAAATGTACACTATAGATTATAAGATATGAAGTAGTAATAAGGTATTGACTATTCATGTATGATAAATCGCATTTATCGTTCAAGTTTCTTTAAACTCATCCATTACTTCGTTATATCCAAATGGGTTGTTGAGACAATATTGAACCCCATTAAAGTGAACTGGATTAACATAGTATGCGCCCCTGGTTTCTTATAGGAGGTGACATCTCCAAGTGACTAGAGTGTGATGCGATTGATAGCAAGTTCAAGTGCCATAAGGTCATATGAGTTTACTAGTCGATCACATAAACAGACTGTATGAGACACTGTGTCGGGCAGTGACCGCTTATAGAGTTCTGGAAATTCATAAAGCCTGGTCGTGGCAAGAGATACTATAGTATTCTTATGAGTCAATTCTTTTGACTAGAGACTATTCGCCCAAGTTGCCACAAGTTTTTGATTGGCTTTAATTTAAACTCTACGACTGTCATAACTAAAGTCAAATGAGTGTATTTTGTGTCATGATGAACTGTGGCTATACAAAGGGAATACTGCGATAGGAATTGTCCACCCCCTTGTCAGGGTTGTTAAAAATTTCAGGGCCACTCGAGGAGAAGTGAACTGAAAATGCGTGGCCACGCTCGGAAGGTATCAACGGTAGATAATTCCGGTCAGACAGTTACTCTCCAGATCGAGGAAACCACTCAAGATATGATCAAATGCAAGTACGACCTACAAGACACCTTGCATTGAGTAGGAGATTGTAATAGGACAAGAGAATTGGTGACGCACAATTGTCTCGGACAAGTGGGTGATTATTGGAGTATGTGTCCCCAAGAATAGTGCGATCACATGTTTAAATCTCAAATTAAGAATACGTAGGAGATGATTCATTATATAGCCAACTAATCAACATTAATCGGTAATGATTAGCTAACTAGAGTTTAACATTACTGTGGTTTGACGGTGGTAATCAGTTGATCCCTTAAGGTCACACCTATAGGACAATTCCTTTAATAGACAAGTTGATTAATTGTATATCGATACAAGTTGATCAATTCCTTAAATTTGAACAATTCGTTTTGTGAGTGAGAATATTTATATCTTATTGTAATTTGATTAAATAAGATTTATTTTAGTAATTAAAAGATTTTATTACTAAAATTCGTTATTGTATGTGAAACAATTAAATTAAGAATGATTGATTGATTATAATTGCAAAATATTGTGAATTATAATTATTTGACCCATTTTATTTATGTGATCAAGAATTACTAGACAATTTGTTTTATGTAATTTAATTAATGTATATAATGATATTTATTTGATAAATATGCATTAAATTAATTAATAACATGTTACATGCTACATGTGACATATTTTGTGACAAATGACAAATTGACAAAATAAAATGGAATTCCACCTTATCTATAATGACCGAAATATTGGAGGGATTATAGGTTAGTGGGTGTTTTATTTAATTGATTTATAAAACACAATCATAACCTATTTTGGAGTAGCCTTACATCTACAATTCTTGTGAAGAACAAAAGAAAAAGTAAGAAGGCCATGCATTGGCCTTCATTACTCCCCACCACTGGCTCCCCTTTTCTCATACAGAGAAATTGTTCTCTATATTTTTCCTTCCATACAATTTCATATCATTCTTATCATTTTACTCCCACTTCTCTCTAAAAATAAGTTTTTAGAATATATTAAATTTGTTCATCCATATTCTAATATTACTACATATTATTACTAGTGTAGTAATACAAATTTATTAGAATTATTAAGGGATTCTCATATACTAATCTAGTTAATTAGTATATAAGATTTACGGGTTTTGTTTTGGGTGCAACAAAAGGAGGATCTCAATACTTCGGATTTTGGAGGATCATCCATAATACTAAAGCTCAAGAACAAATAAGGAAAGTGTCATTATTTGTGCCCTTATTTTCGAACCAAAAACAATGTAAGAACCATTGTTTTCTAGTTTTATTTCTTATTTAGTTATGCATGCTCTAGATCTTTAGAACTCATATTAAAATATTAATTAGTTCACTATTAGAAAAGTCTAATAATAGGTATATGAACCTAACATTTATAACACTACGGGTCCTTGGCCTTATTCTCCGCTTGATGCTTGGTCGTTAGATGCTTCCATTTGCGCTGAAATGCTCCATGAATGAGAGGTTAATACTATATTCCTACGAATGGCACCAAACCTTAACACAAAGGTGGAATTGTGTTAAACCTGAGCTTTAATTACCAAAATGCAATGTAAAACCTATGGACATGCAAACAATGCAACCTGGCTTGCAGGACACCTTAAAAATACCAAATGACCTTGGTAAAATTCTGTATTTTGTGACAATTAAGATTTAATATTGATCTAAAACTATGCCAAATTTCATGAATTTAGAAGAATTCTAAGTATTTTTAAACTAAACTGAAACAACCTGAAATCCTCAGATTGCAGACAACTGACTCAACTAGTTTTGTGACTTGTTTGTATAATGAAAAGATATAGTTAAGACCCTAAATTCCCACAGAAGATTCAAAGGAAATTTAAGATTATAACTTAATAAATTTCAGACTCAAATCCACATTTGAACACAGGATTAAAGTTTGAACTTTGCTCAACACAATTAAACTGAACCAGAGATAGACACAGGTTCAACTTAATGATGCCAAACTGACTTTGATCAATTAACCACAGAGATCACAGGTTAATCACCAGGCCAGGGTTCCAAACTACAGTTTAAACACAAGTTTGAAAGAAACGAGAGAAGTCTCAAGGCTAATTTTCATTCAAAATAATATGCTTTCTTCAGTTGGAAAACAGGTCCTTATATAGGCCTTATTCATGAGTTACTGCTCGAAAACATAAAAATCCAAGGGCCAAGATTTAATCGAGGATGAGTACAAAGTACCTTAATTATATTACAAGCTGGAAAATAAAATTACTAGGCGAAAATAAAATAACAATGGGTAAAAACAGACTGAAAGTATAGCAAGTGTGCAGTCTGGCATTTTGGCATTTGTTCACAGGTTTCTGTTGATCTTGTTGGCTAGTTGAGTACTTTCTAAAGTCAAGGCTTTTTGTAGTTTTCCTGTAGTTGATCTCGAGGAAGGATGGTGCAGTGGTCCTTTCTGTATTAGCCTCACAATTACCTTGCCAAAAATAGAAAGTTTGCTTTATGCTTTATCAACTCTTCCAGCAACATGTGGCTGTATGTTCTTGCTTGCTTTTCTGTGTTGATTTTCCTTTGCATTTCCTTGGCTGGTCTTAGATATTTTGAGACTTTGGATGGACTTAGTTGAAGCCTACTCTAGCTGGCCATATAGGCAGCTGAAAAATGGACCTGGTGAACCTTCTGACTGGTTGAACTGGGGGTGGTTCTGTGGATGCTGCCTGGACTTGGTCTGTGTTCTGGTCAGGGTTGGGAGCCCCTGATCCAGCTCCTGCTGCATCTATCATGAGAATGTGATCATTGGAGTTGTAGAGGAGGTCTCCGTGAGCCTCTACCTATGGAAGCTTAACTCATTCAAGCTTGTTACGTATTGTGGGACGTAAAATCAGCGCTTCTCGGGAGGCAACGCGTGTTTTTATTTGTTTTTGTTTTTAATTTTTTAACAATTTACTGTTTTCGTAGAAAAAGAAATAATTTCTAAACTAGTTGGTGTTTTGAAATGTGATTTGTAGGTGATTGAAGATGAGAAGAAGGCCCTTTGGAGGGTTAGCATGCTTTCCCATGCAAGGAACCCCGTTCGGGGTCGTAACTTTTAAAATTTTAAGAAAAGGATAAAGCATACAAAGGAGGGAACGTCAGCGCATAAACTCGGTCAACCCCGATCGGGGTGGGGTGTCCCCGATCGGGGACATGGTTTTCTATTTTTTGGGGTTTATAGAAAATACGGGATATGCACTAAAGTTGCTCATTTGCTCAAACACCCCTGACGGTACTCCTTTCTCTTTTTCTATCATTTTTCTTCATTTCTCACATCAAATCACACCAAAAAAACCACTTCCAACATCAAGAATCAAATGTTTGTTCATCAATAATCATCAACAAGTAAGTTTCTACTCTATTTCTCTTTGATTTCATCCATTTAAATCCTTTTAATTCCAATTTCTCAAACCCTAAATCAATTTGGGGGTTTTTGATTTGTCACTTATTTATGCTAGAAATTGGTTTTACTGTGTTCTATTATTGCTTGTAGGATGAATTAGTTCACTAATTTGTTCTATTATGCTTGATTTGGATGATTATATGCTTGTTTTGAGTTGAAATTCTTTTCTTAAATTTCAGAAATTCGATGGCACCTAAGAAGGGAAGCAAGCAAAGTCCTTCAAAGAGGAGGAGTGATGCAAAGGCATCTTATGCTGCGGAGGATGTCGAAATGCAAGAAACACCGGAATGGCATGATCCATCCTTCCAATAAGTCATCTTCTCTACCAAGAGACGATGGGATACTTGGGTGTCTCAAAGGAGTAAGGGTATGAAAGCTACTAAATTCATTAATCGTGCTTTTTCAAAGAGTATTGGTCTAGACAAACATGTTAAGTCTTTGTTTATAGGTCTAGACATAAAACTTGCATACACTATGAATTATAAGACCTTACTCGAACTCACCCTTGAGTTCTTGAGTTCATTTGAATTTCATAAGTCAAAAAATAAGGACTTTGTTTGTGGTGTTAGTTTCCGGTTGTTTAATGAAGATTATAGATGACTCTTGGTGCTTTTGCGGAGATATTTAGCTTGAAACATGAGGGCTTGCATATCGAGTCACCCGACCATTATAACCCAAGAAATACATGGAATGCAATTTTCCACCTCCCTTTTAAAGATTGGAATCATGTACCTCCCCAATACATTCACGAACCCGCCATTCGTATACGGTAACGATTCATGGGTTGGACCTTTTTGGGTAGGAATGAGGCTCACGCGGCGAGGATGTTGGAGGTGGAAATATTGGGTACATTTCTAAATGGTAATGGGGATAAGAAGTGAGGAATTAATCTCCCCTACCACTTTGCGGTTCATTTGACTAAACAATGCAATCAATCCACTAGCTCTATTATTTTAGGTGGGTTGATAACAAGGATTGCTACAAAAGTATGCCGGTTTAACCAAGAGACTACCCATTTGCGACCTTTGGATTCAACGTGGGAGGCGGGTGATGGACTAGATTATGAATATTTTCTATCTTTGAATTGGTTTAGAAATTCTCATCCTAATATGATTTGGAAAATTGGTAGGAATGACTCAATTAGTCTTCCGGTCGGGTTAAATTTCTAAATTAAAGGCTATTTTCCACACAAAACCCCGCCGCGAGGGTGCCCCGTTTGAAAGTCCCACTTATCTCTTGACTTTAGGTGAGGAGACACCTAATGCACCCATTCTTGTGCAACATGAAAGAGGTCAATCCTCTAATGCTCCTCCTTCCACCTCTAACAATGAATTGATGAATATGATGCGTGACCTAAGCATTAATATCACCACCATGCAAAATGACTACAGACTTGCCTTGCACCCCATTTATGATCACTTTGCTAGGAAAGGAGTTATTCCATCCGAGGGCCCTCAACCCTCATTCTATAATTGGCCCGCGGGTGGGTTTCCGTCTTCTTCTGGTTTTGATACAGGTACTTATGAGCCCGGTCCGAACTATTATGGTTCAAACTATGGAATGGAGGCCATAGGAGGTGGCTATGATGGCTATGGAGGAGAGTATAGTGGTGAAAGGGATATATATGGGTATGCTAATCCTTTTCAAGGTGGTCAGCCGAGTGAGAGATCTCATGATGGTGCGTTGGGATCCGGTGGAGATCAAGCACCAAATGCAAAGTTAGACTATAGCTTTTGGCCCTTTTCTTGATGTGATGCTAATTGGAAGGACCCCCCATATATATACTAGCTTGGGGGGGGGGGGGGGCTAGCTTGTCTAGTAAGTTTGCTTCTCTTTGTATTCTAGTTATATTTATTGCATCCCATTAGATATAACCTCTTAAATTGCTTGTTTATGTGTTTTGAGCCGTTTTTACGGTTAGCTTGGAATCATTATATGTTGTGTGACACCCCGCGATAGTGCGGAAAATATAACTAATAAGTTTAAGCGGAAATTATGAAAATTTTAAAACTTTTATTTAAAGTTAAAGTTTAACATGCAGTTCACTAAACATAACGAACCGAGTGTAACGATAAGCAAACTTAAGTTACTACAAACCAAGTCTAGCAAAAAGAAGGGGGAAAATATATCCCACGAATAACAAGACTAAAAGTGAGTCTACGCATAACGATGGACAAAAATACAATGGTCAAGGTACTCTCTAGCTCACACATGTCTTCACCCCATAAATGATCAACTAATACCTGTCATTCATGTAAACATGAACGCCACAGGCAGTGTGGAGTAACCCAAGGTTCTCCCAGCCACATTATATTAAAATGAACATAACAAAGAACTCATATAAGGCAAGGCATAATAAATACGGGATGCAATTCACTTGAACAAATAAGCATGGGATCATTCATGTTAGAATAATAAGAGAAAACAAGATAGAAAAGCAAATGAGCATGTCATAGGTATATTTAAATAAGTGAAGTGAAGGAAAGAACATAGATATGGTTAGTTAATCACAAGTACAAATTCTAATGAAATGTGACATATGCGACTATCCAAATTATACCAAACTAGTACTTAAGTCATGTGAGATGGATAAAAGAGTAGTCAATCATCGCAATACATATAGTTGAAAACCATAGCCATTACTTTGGAAATATTCTAACAAACATTGCATGGGACGTGGCTATTAATGTCACATGCGCACTAATGGCTTGCATCTCACCATGAGAACGGATGGGAGCATCAATCCCGGCGATCATATCGCAACTAGAAGGCTTGCATCTCACCTCTAGTATCCGATAAGACCAAGACTCTTACATTCAACCACATAAGACGTAAACTCTCGTGAGACAGACATATGCCAATGACCATAACCGAGCAGAACATTTCCTACTCTTAAACTAAATTTTCCCCGGAAAAGACTAAGATAAAACTCACTTGCCAGAACAGCACAAGTGACCAAAACCGTACTTGTCATAACATCACAAGTAGCCAAAATCGTACTTGCCAGAACAGCAGAAGCAGCCAAAATCGTACTTGCCAGAACAACACAAGTAGCCAAAAACGTACTTGCCAGAACAACACAAGTAGGCCAAACCCGTACTTGCCAGAACAGCACAAGCAGCCTAAATCGTACTTGCCAGAAAAGCAAAGTAGCCAAAACCGTACTTGCGAGACCAGCACAAGTAGGCCAAACCCATACCTGCCAGAACAGTACAAGTAGGGCGCAAATATAAGTTAAGCAAGAAGGCATAGCATTATGGCATTTTCACAACAGTATGACTTATTACCAGTAGTTACTTAGAATAAATCACTCATACTTGAAATATGATGAAAACATAAAAAGGAACAAGTAATAACCCATAAATGAAATATACTAAGTCATTTCATACTTGTATAACATGGCTAAACATTGTATTTCATATTTACAAGTTGCTTGAGCTTAAAATAGAACAAGTGATAACAAATGAATTAAGTGATACGAAATACGAGGCAAAACGTAAATAAACAAATGAGAACTCAAATATGAAGTATATAACATCATTTCATATTTTTCTAACATGAATAAACATTATACTCCATATTTACATGTTAATTAAACATAGTATAAACAAATGATAACAAATGAATTAAGTAATGCGAAACGCTAGGTAAAATGTAATTGAACCCAAACCGAACCGCATTTAAGCTTAACAACCAAAAACGATGTTTAACATGCGAATGAGGTATAAGCTGTGACACCTTATGTTTTAAGTTATTTTATGATACATTTTCATGTTTTGAATTAGTTTGTGATACATTTTGATAAGTATGATATGGTTTGATAATGATTAAGTTAATTATGTTGCAATGATCATAGGTTGGAATGAGGCTCAGTTGTGCGAATGTTTATAAATGTTATTTTAGTAGTTATGGGCGAACTTCGGGACGAAGTTCATTTTAAGGGGGGAAGACTGTAATACCCCGTAATTTAATAATAATTAATGAGAATCGTTTATGTAATTTAAATAAATAATTAATGGGATTTCTAATAATAATTGCGAGAAAGACGTTAATTAAATAATTAAATAAGTAGCAAGTCGGGAATTGGGTTTAGCTAGTAACTAAGCCTTGGGCCGTGTGTTGTGAATAAATATGGGCTGATTATATTAGGCCTAGTATGAGTGGTAGTCGGGACATGAGACGGGATTTAATAATAAAATAATAAATATTATAATAATTTGGTAATTCCTAATAATAATTAGAAAAGGCAATAATTTCCTAATTGGCCTCATATACTCCCCAAACCTAGACTATAAATACTTAATAAATCTGAAAAGTAAGTGATAAAAGAAGAAAAAGGAGATTTAGAAGACGGAAGAGGCAATTAGCGATAAAAGGTAAGACCGTCTCACAATTTAATGTATTGATTTTCTAACTAATATAACTTGTAAACTAGACCACCATATGACTAGCTGGGACCGTGACCTTGGACGTGGACCACCAGGTATTTAATCGGACCTCCATATGACCACCGTTGACCGGCAGGGGAGGGGTTGTTCTTTGGGTTTTACGTGGTTGTTTGTGTTGTTTGCCTTGCGGATCTTACACGGTTTTACCTTACTTACCTGTTGTTTTGAGACCCGACCTTGACCATAGCTGGACTAGGGACCACCATAATCTCGTCTGACCAATCTTTTACCACCGTCGTGAAACCAGGGGGTGGTGAATTGGGTGTTAGCCGTGGTAGTTGCGGGATTGGTCGTGAGTCTCAGATGGGTTTATTCGAACCCTTAAACGGTCTTGTGTTGACCTGGGTTGTGGTGGGTTGGTTTCAGGGGGTTGGTTCGACCACAGTGGGGGTGTCGGTAGGGTGGCTGGTGGTGGTTGGTGTCGTTGGTGGCGAAAACAGGGGAAAAACAGGGGGTTTGTTGGTGTTTGGTTGTCGTTGTTGTTTGGGCCAGTAGTGTGTATGGTGTTCTTGTGGGTGGTTTGGGGTGATGAGTGCGGTAGAGTCTAGGCTATAGGTAGTGTTGGTGGCAGGTTAAGGTGGAGTCGGGTGTGGGCTTTATACACGGTGTTATCGATGTCGGGTTTTCGGTAAATTGTGTTTGTGGTTGTCGTGGCTAGGGCGTGAAATTTGGAAGCTTTAGGGGATGGTTGGGATGGCAGTAGGAGGTCGTCGATAGTCATGGTGTTTGGTGTTGGTGACGGGGTTGGGTGGTGTGAGTGGTGGCTAGAGGTGTTGGTTATAGGCGGGTGAAAGGGGGGATGTCAAACACATTTTGCCATGTACCATGGGGTGTGGGTTGGGTTGTTTTCACGTGATGTCTTGGGTATTGGGATTTGGATTCGATTTGTTAACTATGTAAGACGGGTTTTACGTAATATTTATACGGGAGATGATTAAGGTAAATTAATTACAATTGATTAAATTATTATAATGATAAATTGAATAATTAATAGTTAAGTTATAAATATTATTTATCTATAGGTGACGGACTTGTGGGCTGGTTTGTTGAAGAATATTTTTAGTAGATTGCATTATTCGGAATTGCTTGCTAGGTAGGAATTTCCTACTCAACTCGGGTTTTATTATTAAGTGAATGGATGTTTAAATGTGACAGTTGATGAGACTAAGATGAACAATTGTGATTTATTATTGGAATAGAGTATTTGAGTATGTTAAATTGTTGGTTGAGCAAAGAAGACGGGATTGTCATTGAGTATTGGATTGTTGGAGAGTTGATTATTGATTGAGCATAACACGGAGGGTGTTACGCGATTGTGCATAGCGAGCAATCGTTCTTCGCGGATGAGCATAGTAAGTAATTACTACGCGAGAGATAGTTGTGCATAGTAAGTAATTACTCGCCGAGGGTGAGCATGGTACGCCAAGTACTACCGCGATTGAGCATAGCACGGTGTTAAGGAGTTGTGCTTTGCACGCGATGGACGTAAGTGAATTGTACGGATGAAGTGATGAGAATTTGAAGAATGTTTATTTTGGTTGGATTAATATTATTGTTGTTTAGTTTATTCCTACTCAACCTCGCGGTTGACTGTGTATTCGTGAACACCTGCGGTGAACCATAATGGGGAGCAGATTTGACAGGTACTAAAGATCAGCTGACTTGGGAGTTATGGGATGCGTGAGGACTTGGCCAATCTACCTAGAAGTCTAGACCACATAGAAGATTTTATCACTTTATTTATTTTCCGCTGCGAGTTGTATTTATTTTATATTAAGCTTAGTTGGTTAATTTGTAATAAACACGTAATCATTAAGTTTTAGTTTAACGTACTTTGGTGAGTTGGACTTTGTTATTCACTACCTCGGGAAACCGAGATGGTAACAGTTCTATTTATTTGGGAATGTCTGGCTAAAGGCTCCTGAATAAATGGGGGTGTTACAAAGTGGTATCAGAGTAAAGCGATCCTCAGGCCTAACCAATGAACATAATAATGAACATAGGACGTGTCTAATAAAATGAACCCGGATAGAAACTGTTAGGAGCCCACTTAAGGCTTGGGATGAGTTAGGGGCCCCCTCACACCAAACTTCTGGCCCTTTCAGTTTTGAACCGGTTACCTTGAGAGATATCAAAGAGTGGGGTAATTTAAAATGAATATTGTTTATTTTGTCGTAGGAGTTTTGGTTGCTTTGTTTGAATATTGTTTTCGTTGATGACTGAGGTTACGGGACGTAACCTTGATTTTAAGGAGAGTTGAAGGGATGAAATGAGGATTTGATGTTGAATTGTTTTGATTATGAGCATCAAAGTAATTACAAATTGATATTGATTATGTGGTTGGACGTTGTGTGATAGTAGAATCATGTCTAGTGATATGAGGTTATGTGAATCCCAAAGCCATGTTATTTAAAATATATTATGAAATGATTAAGCTTGTGATATGAATGCTTTATAGTATATACTAGTCGGGTGTGAAAGTTTATCGACCAAGTTGTGTTGATATAGGAGTAAGAGGGTGTTAATAAGGGCTTGTGACCTAGTAGAAAGGAACCTAGAGCTGAACTTTATTCCGTCAGATTTTACCCCTATTTGATTTAGTTGCCATTTGACCTCCGTTCATCATACAAGGTTGCAATTTTTATTAGTGATAACTCCGTGAGTTAGCTTACCAATGCCATTGGTTTTATGTTTAAAAGTTATATGATTTGGGAGAAATAAATAATTTAGTGGACAGTGGTCAGAATTTTCCTGTACAGTTAAGTTTTCGACAAACGATTTTGTAAAAATTCTCATTTTATTTGTACTTAAGATTTTTGCATAATTCTAACTCCACTGTTTAAAAGACTCAAATATGTTTCTAAATTGATAAGGCACGTTGCAAGGTAAATTGTTGACAATTAATAGTGATTTTTAAAAGTTGACCCAAGATGTTGACAAATTAATGATCAGTTTTTTTTTTCGACCCACTGAATTGTAAAAATCTTTATAAAATGATTATTCGAGATTTGGGCTTAATTCTTTTTCTCATGATTTGAAAACTCTTTATATTTTCTGGAAAGTATAAAAACTCAATGTAGAATATAACGGTTATTTAATGGTGATTTTTGAAAGTTACAGCTTGACTTTGATTTCCGAAAAACGCGAGTTTACCAAAAGTTTAATATAAATATTTTGTCGATTCCTAACCTATGATAATTGGGAGGTAGGAGTGATGATAGGAGGACCTAAAGAGGGGTGAGAAAGGATAGAATTGACCAAACCTTGTTTTGTAAGTATAGAATATTTAAAAATGTTGAGCCATCTTTACTCGGGTAGAAACTTACGTTGTCTTGTTTTACTTTTATAGAACCATGCCTCCAAAGAGATCTACACCTACACCCTCTACCATGTCCCAAGAGGAGATTGACCGTTTGATATCCATGAATGAGGCTTTGACTGCGGCACTGAAAGCTAAGGGGTCGGTTCAGGATCCAGCAAAGATGAGTGCTAGTATCGCGAGGCACAACCCGACGAAATATGACGGATTAGGGGAACCATCTTTACTTGGGGATTGGCATAGAGAGTTTGATAACCTTTTTGAGTTGCTAGGATGTCCTGCGGAGTTGCAAGTAGATCAAGCTGCTTACTATTTGAGGGGAAAAGCGGGTTTGTGGTGGAATCGTAGTAAGGAAGTCTTAAGGGAAGCTTGGAGGGAGAGTGATGAAACTTTTATCACTTGGAAGGGTTTCAAGGAGACTATGAGGAGTGTATTTGTACCGAAACATATTAGGAGTAAGATGAGAGCTGAATTTGATTCTTTCAAGATGACTGATGAAATGACGGTGGAGAGCTATCATAATAGGTTCATGGAATTAGCAGAATATGTGTCTGATTTGAACTTTAGTGAGGAGATGCTAGCATTAAGGTTTGAAAAGGGATTAACAACCACTATTAAGAAGAGGCTTTCAGCTGGTCAACCAAGTACCATGGATGATGTTTATCAACGAAGTGGGCACGCAGAGAGGATTGCAGATATGTTAAAGGAAGAGAGGAGGGAGAAGGAGGAGAAGAAGGAAAAGAGTGAGAAGAGAAATTTGAGTCATCAAGTGAGGTAGTTGGGGGTAGTAAGAAAAATAATACTCAATCTAAACATTTTTCACCCGGAGGGTTTAGTTATAGTGGAAGTGCAACACGAAGTGGAGAAGGAGGCTCAGGTAAGATTCCAGTTCGAGGATGGAGATGTTTTAACTGTAACAAAATGGGGCATAGAGCTTTTGAGTGCAGGAGTGCACCTAGGGGAAGTAATGAAAATAGGAACCAAGAGGGTTATCGAACTCCCCCACCAAGTATTGAGGGAAATAGGTATCCAGGACAATGGAGTACTCAGAGGAGCTACAACAATAGGCAAGGCAATGGGGGCAATCAGAGTAATGGTGGAAAGACTTTTGGTACAAATGCTAGTAAAAAGTGCAAGGGAATGGAGAGAAGGGTAACTAGTTTTATTGAGAGGATTAGAGTCTTATAATTTATATAAGTATTTAAGTTGTCAATAGTTTAATAAGTAGTAGTAGTTCCGAAACTTCGGGACGAAGTTTATTTTTAGGGGGGTAGAATGTGACACCTTATGTTTTAAGTTATTTTATGATACATTTTCATGTTTTGAATTAGTTTGTGATACATTTTGATAAGTATGATATGGTTTGATAATGATTAAGTTAATTATGTTGCAATGATCATAGGTTGGAATGAGGCTCAGTTGTGCGAATGTTTATAAATGTTATTTTAGTAGTTATGGGCGAACTTCGGGACGAAGTTCATTTTAAGGGGGGAAGACTGTAATACCCCGTAATTTAATAATAATTAATGAGAATCGTTTATGTAATTTAAATAAATAATTAATGGGATTTCTAATAATAATTGCGAGAAAGACGTTAATTAAATAATTAAATAAGTAGCAAGTCGGGAATTGGGTTTAGCTAGTAACTAAGCCTTGGGCCGTGTGTTGTGAATAAATATGGGCTGATTATATTAGGCCTAGTATGAGTGGTAGTCGGGACATGAGACGGGATTTAATAATAAAATAATAAATATTATAATAATTTGGTAATTCCTAATAATAATTAGAAAAGGCAATAATTTCCTAATTGGCCTCATATACTCCCCAAACCTAGACTATAAATACTTAATAAATCTGAAAAGTAAGTGATAAAAGAAGAAAAAGGAGATTTAGAAGACGGAAGAGGCAATTAGCGATAAAAGGTAAGACCGTCTCACAATTTAATGTATTGATTTTCTAACTAATATAACTTGTAAACTAGACCACCATATGACTAGCTGGGACCGTGACCTTGGACGTGGACCACGGTATTTAATCGGACCTCCATATGACCACCGTTGACCGGCAGGGAGGGGTTGTTCTTTGGGTTTTACGTGGTTGTTTGTGTTGTTTGCCTTGCGGATCTTACACGGTTTTACCCCTTACCTCATTGTTTTGAGACCCGACCTTGACCATAGCTGGACTAGGGACCACCATAATCTCGTCTGACCAATCTTTTACCACCGTCGTGAAACCAGGGGGTGGTGAATTGGGTGTTAGCCGTGGTAGTTGCGGGATTGGTCGTGAGTCTCAGATGTGGGTTTATTCGAACCCTTAAACGGTCTTGTGTTGACTGGGTTGTGGTGGGTTGGTTTCGGGGGTTGGTTCGACCACGGTGGGGGTGTCGGTAGGGTGGTGGTGGTGGTTGGTGTCGTTGGTGGCGAAACAGGGGAAAAACAGGGGTTTGTTGGTGTTTGGTTGTCGTTGTTGTTTGGGCCAGCCGTGTGTATGGTGTTGCTGTGGGTGGTTTGGGGTGATGAGTGCGGTAGAGTCTAGGCTATAGGTAGTGTTGGTGGCAGGTTAAGGTGGAGTCGGGTGTGGGCTTTATACACGGTGTTATCGATGTCGGGTTTTCGGTAAATTGTGTTTGTGGTTGTCGTGGCTAGGGCGTGAAATTTGGAAGCTTTAGGGGATGGTTGGGATGGCAGTAGGAGGTCGTCGATAGTCATGGTGTTTCGGGCTGTTGGTGACGGGGTTGGGTGGTGTGAGTGGTGGCTAGAGGTGTTGGTTATAGGCGGGTGAAAGGGGGGATGTCAAACACATTTTGCCATGTACCATGGGGTGTGGGTTGGGTTGTTTTCACGTGATGTCTTGGGTATTGGGATTTGGGTTCGAGCTGTTAACTATGTAAGACGGGTTTTACGTAATATTTATACGGGAGATGATTAAGGTAAATTAATTACAATTGATTAAATTATTATAATGATAAATTGAATAATTAATAGTTAAGTTATAAATATTATTTATCTATAGGTGACGGACTTGTGGAACTGGTTTGTTGAAGAATATTTTTAGTAGATTGCATTATTCGGAATTGCTTGCCAGGTAGGAATTTCCTACTCAACTCGGTTTTATTGTTAAGTGAATGGATGTTTAAATGTGACATTGATGAGACTAAGATGAACAATTGTGATTTATTATTGGAATAGAGTATTTGAGTATGTTAAATTGTTGGTTGAGCGAGAAGACGGGATTGTCATTGAGTATTGGATTGTTGGAGAGTTGATTATTGATTGAGCATAACACGGAGGGTGTTACCGCCGATTGTGCATAGCGAGCAATCGTTATCGCGAGATGAGCATAGTAAGTAATTACTACTGCCAGAGATAGTTGTGCATAGTAAGTAATTACTACTGCCAGGTGAGCATGGTACGCAAGTACTACTGCCAGTTGAGCATAGCACGGTGTTAAGGGAGTTGTGCTACTGCCAGTGACGTAAGTGAATTGTACGGATGAAGTGATGAGAATTTGAAGAATGTTTATTTTGGTTGGATTAATATTATTGTTGTTTAGTTTATTCCTACTCAACCTCGCGGTTGACTGTGTATTCGTGAACACCTGCGGTGAACCATAATGGGGAGCAGATTTGACAGGTACTAAAGATCAGCTGACTTGGGAGTTATGGGATGCGTGAGGACTTGGCCAATCTACCTAGAAGTCTAGACCACATAGAAGATTTTATCACTTTATTTATTTTCCGCTGCGAGTTGTATTTATTTTATATTAAGTTTAGTTGGTTAATTTGTAATAAACACGTAATCATTAAGTTTTAGTTTAACGTACTTTGGTGAGTTGGACTTTGTTATTCACTACCTCGGGAAACCGAGATGGTAACAGTTCTATTTATTTGGGAATGTCTGGCTAAAGGCTCCTGAATAAATGGGGGTGTTACATAAGCAAGGGTCTCCAATGATATAAAGGTGTCAACACATCATACATAAGCATTAGAACCAAGGTTAAGATGCATACCCAACAAGAAACGTAAAACCCAATTTATAACAACAAGTTTAGCACTCGACTACAACAAGGGTCAAATTCAAACGATCATAAATTGAGTTATATATATGAGAATTAGGTGAAACCAATTAGAGGTAATAGCTTATCCTCTTACGGTTCTAATGGTAGGTCATAAGCCCGAAACAAACAAGTAATGAAGGAGTTATGGCCATTTTACGAAAACTGGTCAGGCTGAAAGCCGCACTGCGGGCTGCATCCTACGACACAAACAAGTCATGAAATTCATTCCCAATTCAATTTTATGGTAGATTCACAACCCCAAATTAATCATATAACCAAAGACCATTACAACTATGACATACCCACCATATCTCAACAATAAACACCCACAACATATAGCAAAGATCGTCGCAAACTACAAGATACATACAATAGCTAAACAACACCTCATTCCTCACAAACCAACTTTACCCAATTGATATTATTTGCAATAAGTCATCTCAATAACATAAAAATACAATTAAAATATCATCTAACATTATTAATCCAACAAAATTCATCAATAACATTAAAGGTAGTAACTTTACTAGCTAAAGACTAAACTTTAACAATTAGCTTGCGTTGTAGAAAATTCATCAATAACATTAAAGGACAATGTTGTGTTTAGCTTGGGGGGGGAGGGGGGGGAGGGGGGGATTGCATTTGCATTTTAGTTAGCTTGCGTTGTAGAAAATTCTGAAATTTTTTTAAAATTGTGTTGCTTTTGCTTCTTATGCTTAGCTTAGCCTACTTTTTATCATGGTAAATGTGTTTATGCCCTCTTGCATGTCTCAATGATAGCTTGATAGCTAGTGATTCTCTATTATTGATGGGATAGTTGCTTTTATGGGGATGTCTTGACAAAGTTGGTGGAAGATGGAATTTGAACCATATAGGCTTGATCTTGACTTTTGGCATGCCACAATAAGGTAAGGTAGAGCCTCTTTGGACCGATACATCTATATCCGGTCTCACTTAGGTGAGTGTAGGTCTTCTTATGGTGTGTGTTACATTAATAACGCACAAGTATGGTTTTTATTTCATCTCTTTATAAGCATTACTTTCATGATATGCTATGCATATGAAGCCATTCATATATATATTGACTATGTTGCCCATTTCTAGCCCCTTATACACATGTTTACAACTTATCTAACTATATTATATACTTGCCTACCTTGTTAAACTAGTAGTTATGTCATTGATGTTAGGGTGCTCATTCGGGATATGCTTTGGTTGTGTCATTGTGATCTTAGTTAGACGGTATTGCTATTTCCGTTTCATTTGATTATGAAAGAAAAGTTGAAGTGAAAAGAAAGTTAGAAAAAAGAAGAAGAAAAAAATGAAATAAATTGAAAAGAAAAAAAAAGATGTGAAAAGAAATGAAAAAAAGAAGCATGAATTGAAAAGGAAAAAAAAGAAGAAGAGGTTGTGTTAAGAAGCTCTCATGTTCTTATTCATAAATTCTTAGAGAGTATACTTATTATTTGTATTGAAAGAGGTCATTATGTCGTTATTTTTGGCTTCTAAAATTGGGTTTAATTTGGGTTTGGGATTGATCATCCTTTCACTTGGATGTTGCTAGCTTGACTTAGCTCCACATTCCATAGTTCATATGAACCCTCTTTCTACCCAATGCCTATTGCCTTCTTCTTACCCATTGGCTTCTTACATGCTTGAATTTGATTGTTTTGACTGGTGATTTGAAATGACTACCATATTAGATTGCGGGCACACTCTCATGAGTCGAGGATAGGTGAGTGCTACTCACAAAAATATCCTTTCACATATAAATGAGCGTTGAGTCAATCGTGAGAGTCTAAAATCAAAAAGATCATGCAAGGGCTGAAAAGTTCATTTGAAGTCATTCATGCTGCACCCCCATGTAAATCTCATCCATGTTTTTGCATTATCCTTATGCCCATGTTGTTTTGGGGATTTGAATAATTATGCTTCTTTGCTTGTTTTGGAATTATGCAATGAATGGGATTTGTTTGCTTGCTTGGGGACAAGCAAGGGTTTAGCTTGGGGGAGTTTGATGCGTCTAATTTATATATGATTTTACTCCCTATTTTAGCTCGGTTTCATTTGATTATTTCACTTATATTAGTGTATTTATGAGCTAATTCTGTGTTCTAGGTGTCTTTGCTTGTACTCATTGTATTTTGTAGGTAATGAAGCTTTTGGTAGCTTTTTCCCGTCAAATTAGTAAGCACTAAAATTCTTGAGGCTAAAAGAAACAAGACTTAATATGAGATTTAAACATGTGATTGCATTATTGTCGAGGACACATACTCCAACAATCTCCCACTTGTCCGCGACAAGTGTGCGTCACCAATTCTCTTGTCCTATTACTATCTCCCACTCAATGCAAGGTGTCTTTCAGGTCGTACTTGCATTTGATCAGATCTTGAGTGGTTTCCTCGATCTGGAGAATAACTGTCTGACCGGAAGTATCTACCATAGATACCTTCCGAGCGTGGCCACGCATTTCCAGTTCATTGCTCCTCGAGTGGCCTTGAGATATAAGATAACCCTGACAGGGATGGACAATTCCTGTTACACTCTTCCCTTCGATTAGCCACAGCTTATTATGACCCAAAACATGCCCATTATACCCCAATTACGAAGGTCGCCGGACATAAATCAAAGCCACTCTGAAACTGTGCCATCTTAGGCGAACAGTCATTAGTCAAAGAATCGACTCATAAGAATACTATAGTAGCTTTCGCTATGACCAGGATATTAAAAATTGCAAGAACTCTATAAGCGGTCATAAGCCCGACAGAGTGTCCCTCACAGTCTGCCTATGTGATCGACTAGTCATCTCTTTATAACTCTATGGCACTTGAACTTGCCATCAATCGCATCACACTCTAGTTACTTCGAGACGTCACCTCATATAAGCAACTAGGGGCGAATACTATGTTAATCCAGTTCACTTTAATGGGGTTAATGATTGTCTCTACAACCCATTGGATATAACAAAGTACAAAATGAGTTAATGATAACTCAAACGATAAATGTGATTATCATATGAGTAGTCAATACCTGATTACTACTTCATATTCTATAATCCAATTTAGATCTTGTATGTAGTTGTTCATATCAATCCAATTGAAATGACATGACTCATCATGTTAAGCCTATGAATCGGCATTGGTTAGTAGGTTTTAGCAACTCCTTGCTCAACCTTGGTACACACTTGTTTTTCTTTCGTAATGCGTACACTTGTATTACAAAAACTTTCTGAGTACGTGTCTAGATCCAATCTAGACATAGGCTCTCTTGCCTTAGAATAGCTCCCACTGTTTTCATAGTGTGCGGGACTCATCCTTCTTGCACATCTCATGATTGCAAGTGTACTCAATTTCCGTTGTAAATATCTCTCATTGTTCTTTATTGCCTAGAACGATTCTAGCAAATCTATTTCTTAAATAACATAGCCACAATGTTTACTTAACCATCTTTATGTGTTTTGATATACGGTTTTGTCGGAAACCTTGCGCAATCTCAACAGTCATTAGTGTAAGCCCTTACACAAATTAGTGAATTGTATAAAAAACACTTAACTTTACATCCTTAATACTTCCTCAAGCACTTAAGGATAATCTATATGGCTACTAGGTAACTATTTATTAAATTCGATTTGAAACAATTCATCATACTCAAAGTATATGAAGTGTTATACATCATGACTCATTTAATTGATCCGGCAGCGGAAGCAAATGGAATCAATCAAATATGTTCAACTCGATTGAACTAATCATGAATCTTATCAACATAAGACTTCTTATTTGGCGCTAATATCATGTGGATTTATCTCCATAAACCCGGATATTAAAGAGGTATTATATTACTCCAAAAGTCTTAAATCATTCCGAATGATCAATATGTCATCCACATATAAGATTAATCAAAATTTTCGTAACTCCCACTAAACTTCATGTATAAACACAACTTCTCGACTTATCGAGAAAAGCTTTATAACATGATCAAAACATTGATTCCAACTCTTGGATGTCCTACTTAAGACCATCTCTTAAGTTGCACATTATCTTAGGATTGTAAGAATCTACAAAACTCATAACATGTATTGAATACATTCCTTCTAATTGAAGAAGTGGGTTTTAGATTCACTCGCTATATATATCATCATAATGAAACACAATCCCTAAGAAGATCTGAATAGTGCAAAAAACTTTGCAACTAATCAAGCTTTGGTATCTCTCTTTGATATCTAACAATTCCACTAGGAATTTATTTCGGATTTTTATGGCTTTAAGCCTTGTATTGAGTTGTGACTTAAACACTCTCATGTAAGTCATATGTTCATTACTTTCTAGAAATAATTTTAATCAAACAATTTCTTTCTAAGTTGCAAGCTCTTTACTTTCTAAAAGTAACATGAATTCATCATCTTCAACAAGTGATGAGTTCAACCTCCTAGGTTTCGAAGAAACAACGTCACGTAGCCAGGAAAGACCAGTTTCATGCGACATACAATTTTTGACACAATTCTATTGTGGCTCTTGAATATTTTCTCCCACTCTGTCTTCTAGGAATAAACTTTTATTCTAGAAAGACAGCATCACGAGCCACAAACCCGTTGTACTTGTGATTATTGTAAGGAAAAAAGAGCTTTTGTTTCTTGCGAAAACTTATAACCAGGGTAGCCTACCATTTCATATCTCATATGAATCGTTTAGATTTAGTGGAAAAATCAACTGACAAAATGATAAAATCCCCAAAATAAAATCAATTAACTTAAAGTAATTTGATATCATCATTTAACCACGCCTTATCCCATAATGCGTGCTAAGAGAGGTTAACTTGTGATACTATATCACATTTCATTTGGCTTATATCAAATTTTTCACTTAGATAATCCCATCACGACTAAATCGTGATTCCTGGAACTCTTTGAACTTCTTCAAAGATTTCTCTTTTTACCTTATTAAGTGAACACATTAGTGTCAACTTAAATCGTTGGTAAAAGTAAATGATCAACCTATTCTGGATCAATGATTTACATAATCGATCTCCATTTCAACCAAAAGGTACGAGACATCTTGCTTTGAATACAAGATACGCATATACCATAAGATTAACAATCTAATGGTTTCGAGAGTACTTGCTAACTCTTTACGTTCATCATTCCAGAATTTAAAGTTTAATCTTGGGTTACCAATTTGAGTCTTGCATCATCTACATGATATATCATTTTAGTTTGTTTAGAATATAATCACCTTGATAATGGGCTAGCCATACATCAAATCGTGGTCTATAAGGTCATAAAAGTGAAACCCTTTTTGAATCTTAACAAGATTATGTTCTTATTTAGATTTTATGCACTTAATAGTCATAATTAAGGTACAACTATAAACCCAAAACTAGATTGAGTACACAATGACTCTATCTCTCGACATCATTTGTTGCTAGTCGTCATATTCTAATCATCCTATGTATCAAATACAATGATGAAAACCACCATCGGTTTATAATAATGACGAAGTAGTACTAGCAAAACTTATGTTAATCAAATAAACATTTAGAGAAGAAAGTTTCATTAGATGTCCCACAACTAATTTGCTGATTCTTCAACAATTTGAGGCAGTTTCCTTTCTAGCGTCCAACAATTAAGACAATGGAAACTTTATCGGTCGGGATTGATAGGTTTAGTATTGTTATTCTCAATAACTTTACTTTTATCATTACCTTGTATCAATTCCATTTTAATTTTACTTCTTTAAGCCTCATCCTTTTCTTAACGGTTTAAGAGAATGCTCCCACTCATTTCAATGAGTCTTTGCTAAGAGAAGCAAAATTTAAATTCATGAAGACTACTCTTTAATTTATTCGTTTAGTCTTAAAACTTTTATTGAAGTGGTTCCGATATTTTGGTCAATTACGATTTCTAACAAATCCAGTCACCAAAATGATTTAACGTTTCAAAGTACTTAACTCAATTAAGCACATCAGAAATAATTCATTGTAAGTAGATATGTTAGTCAAAAATCAAAAACTCTTTTGATCACGAATAACTTTTATCTATACTCTTCACAAGAGATCCTTGCAATGGATAATATGAGGTTTTTAGAAGAAAATTCTAATTTGTCTTTAGTTACGTTGTTTTAATGGAGATTTGAACTAATATCGAAATGATATCTTATATAATTTGAGGTACAGAATTAGAACAATATGATTAACGTAATAATGAAAACAAAACATTTATCGTTATAATAATACTTGTAAATAATTTAACAAGTAAAGCATTTACATAGTGACCTCTACCCAACTATGATAAATGTTCTCGATATCCAAATTCATATTAACTCGGGCACGGTGAGCCGATTCATCCCTTATCAGTATAACTCGGTAGATAAACTCTTTAATCGATTCTACTTCTAGAACTCTCAGTCGATAAAATTACTCTAATATTTATCTTTAGCCCGGAGCACATGCGACTACGGTCACGAATACTTCATTTGAGCTCGATCCAAACTTCGATGTAATAAGTTTTTACTACCCCACTTCGCCAATGTAACAAGGTTTGTATTACGGTGAAGCCGGCTCAACTCCCTTATGAAATTGGTACTTCATGGGTTCTACTATTTGGTAAGGCTATATCTCAATTGTTAATTTAGAGAGAGTTCATGTCAATTTATTATCTATCACGTTTTAAGTGAACTAAAGCGGTGAACTACGATAATTATAATTGACACGGATGATGATACGATAAAATAAAATGCATGTTTAGTTATGGCGATTTAGCGATGCATGCAAACATATAAATAAAATGCAAAGCATAAATATAAAATCCTAGTATGGCCTTCCTAAAATAGAAAATCTAATTAACTATTACAAATTCGGAAACCAACTCCTTGATCCCTTGAACTTCAGTCTTGGCACGCATCTCGAGGTAACACCGTCTTCATGGAAACTCTGGGAAATACAAGTAATAATTAAAATTACATAATTTCCTATTATAAATTTGTAAATAAAAATAAATCTATTAAATTACAAAACGGTGATACGAGATCACAATAATTACAACCGAATCGATATTCCCATGCATTTGGGGTAATATCAATTAAAAACTAAGGCCATACTAAGTAAAATTACATAATTCAAAAATTATATAAATCAAAAATATGACAATCATAAATAAAATGCAGCATTATAATATGTATGAACATGCTTAATTTTATGCCAAATCGCCTTTTAAGAGCCAATATCGTATATTTCATCGGTTTTTATGGATTTGCGTGATTTAACTTATTAAAATCACAAAAAATTACATAAATTCATATTTATGTTCAAGTTAATTACCCTAACCATCTTAGGACTCAAAACTTAGTCTTGACTAATATTTTGACAAAAATTCAACTTGATTTATTAATATTTTTCATGATGGACCAAAAAATACATTTTTATATTATAAACTCCCAATTAAATTATAATAATTTCAAATAATTTCAAAATTTGAAATTTGAAATTTAAACTCATGAACATTCTGGGAAAATACCATGACACTCATAATATTCAAAACTTGGGTTAAAAATTTCGAAATTTTTTTAAGAAAAACATCTTTGCGGTTTATCGGTTTTATCAAATATGACCATTAAAATATCAGAAAATCAATTTTAATAAACTTTTCACTTTTGGATCTGAAAATGTGGGATAAAATGCAACATTGGACGTTTTTCTTAAGTCATGAAATATGTTTTAGCATTATAGGCTAATTTAAGTCACTATTTATTGAATTTTTACTCAAAAATTCATAAATCATGCATAAAGAGTTCAATCTGTCTAAGATTTTTACACACACTGAGTAAAAATGCATGTGACAACATATAAAATTTTCATGACCAGATTCGAAATATGACTCATATTAACCTAATAAACCCTTTAAATTCGATTTCGACTTATAAAATCCATATTTTATGCAAAATAACTTATGATTTCACGAAACTTAACATGCCACCAGTAGATAATATATGTGATATAATATCCAAAAATCACTGAAAATTTCTAAGTTTAGCTATTTTTCGTCCAAAAAATATATTTTTCTCATAAAAATCACATTTTAATGCCAATACTATATATATATTGAACAATAAAATCCATAAATCATCCCATATGACCTAAAATCCATTTAAGACCAGAAACTTTTAACATGCAAAATTATTTCATGATTTATCTTCATAAATCCTAAATAACATGTTTTATTTGTTAACAAATTAACTCGGAAAAACTAACCCGATTTTGCATGCAACAACCGTGTTGCTCTGATACCACTTGTTTGATTCGTTAATCTCAAAAGTTTACATATTGAATATGTGAATAATTAATTTAGTCATAAAATTAATTCTAGATCTTATGCATGCAAAACTTTCGAAATTAGTAATAAGAAATCGTCTCCTTACCATATAATATTTCGGTTTCAAGGGCACAAGATAGGACTCCTTCCTAGTCTTGTTCTTGAGCTAGCCATAATAGGATGATCTTTCAAGAGTGCTCCAAATCTTCAAGCTCCATAGTAGGAACTTTTCCTTAAGGATTGTACCAAGGAAATCCTTCTTAATACAAATATTAATTTAGTTACTAGAAATTAATATTTGTTCCCTAAAAATACTAATATTAAGATATTACTAATTCTAGTAATGTATATGTAATATTAGAGATTTTATGTGAGTTTTTAATTTTGTTCAACAACAAAACTAGGGAGATAAGATTTTCCCAAGTTCAAAAACTAATTAGAATGAATTGGTATGGTGTAGAAAATACACTACTTGAGTGTATAGGGGAGGAGGCCATGGTTTACATGGGAAGAGTACCCAATATAATTGCATTTTTCTCTTCTCAAGAGTGCAGGTATGCATACCTATGATTAGTAATTAATCATTATGTTACCCACTAATTTAAAGTAATTTTAAGTACAAAATCCTCCATCCTCTTCCATTTACACGGTCATGTAGTTAATATGGATCCATTTTAACTTTGTCAATTATAAATATTGTGTAATGTGACATATTGGACATGTTAGTAGACATGTCATTTAAATAATGCATTTTTAACAAATTAAAAATCATTATATAAATGAAATAAATCACATACAAAAATTAACTTGTAATTCACAATTACAATTACTTAAAATGGGTCATCCAATTATAAATCACAACGACTTGTATTTATAATTATCAATTCAGTCTTATTACAATTGTTTCATAAACAATAAATAAACCTTAAGTAATAAAATAATTTAATTACTTAGCACAAATCTTATTTAATTAAATTACAATAAGATACGTATAATCACTCACAAAATCATTTGTTCAAATTTAAGGAATTAATTAACTTGTATCGTCATACAATTAATTAATTAATCAATTAAAAATGTTTCCCTAGAGATATGACCTTAAGGGATCAACTGATCACCACCGTCGCACGACAGTAATGTCAAACTCTAGACAGCCAATCATTACCGATTAATGTGGATTAATTGACAATAAAATGTTACATTCCCTTATGTATTCTTAATATGAGATTTAAACATGTGATCGCATTATTGTCGAGGACACATACTCCAACATTTTTGTTAGGTGTGCAATAGCCTATCAGGCATTGAATAACAAAGGTAACAAATCCAAAGTACTTTATTAAAATATAACATTAAATGGTTTTATTACAACTGAACTGAAAGTCTAATTTAAAATAAATTACAAAACTTGTAGGAAATGATAAAGTCTTAAATGTAGAGTAAATAAAGTCTGAACTAAGTGAGCTACATATCTAAGTCCATCAATGCTCTCATACCCAAGCTCCCTTGCCCAGCTAATCAAGTACTTGTTATTATCTACTTCCATGGCGGAAACAGTAATTAAATGACACATGAACAGACACAAGTCAACCTATGATTTTAAAATAAATAAACGGAACAATATGTAAGTATAGACAAGATAATTAGATGGAAATATATGTCAAAGCA
Organism: Silene latifolia; assembly: GCF_048544455.1. NCBI lineage: Eukaryota > Viridiplantae > Streptophyta > Magnoliopsida > Caryophyllales > Caryophyllaceae > Silene > Silene latifolia. The sequence goes on from NC_133538.1 coordinate 289,713,765, forward strand.
TACGGCCCTTAACCAATGTCATACCACCACTGTCTCAAAACCATGAATACACAAGTAGTCTGTTACCAAGGCTAAAACCCTAAGCTCAACCATACCATGTGGGCTGGCCACGCCAGGTCCAGGGCCAACTCCGAATACCATGTCCTGCCTGGCCTATCCAAACCAAGGTCCATGACTCTTCTACATCCCGGTAACTGGTTTATCAAATTCACGTCCACAACCGCAGCCGTGCCTGACCTACCCAAATCACAAACCATCTCGCAATATCGTTGCCAATACAGAATAACCAAAGCTTACACAATTCATTATGATAATATATAATAGCTAAGTACTTTAATAACCACAATGCCAAGCTCCTTTTTCGTAAATTATATTAACATGCCAATGCCAATGCAATACGGTAATATGTCAATAAGATACAAACAACCGGTGAACAGTCAATAATAACACTCAAGTCACGGGCATCAACCGTACATCCCTCATATTCGACCAACAATCAATTTAACAGTTTCTTTGTCAATTTCCGCATAAAAGATTAATATCATGCCAATAAAAGTTAATTAATACACGTAATTGCATATAAGGAAAACCCGCAGTTAATTGTTGAGTGGCTAGGCTACCCGATAGCAAATCTTCGAGTCACACAAGCAATCAAATTGATCCTTTACAAATCCATAATCTACATAACATAATTAGGTACCATTACTACATAACCCACCAACTAATCATGCACTTATCCTATGCCTATCACGTCCTAATCCTTTCGACAACTTCAAAGCTAAATCTTTAACTCTATCATTTTACAGCACAGTTAGTGTCACAATAAAATTCATAACTAATTCAATAATAATCCAAACAATTCAAGACCAGTGGGGTTGGAACCCTAAGACACATATCTACAGTTCTTGTGAAATAGACTTTCCTCAAATTCCATACTTATCATGGTTTTCTTTAAAGATTTATAAATACTGACGAATTTCGTCGCATAAAAAGTATCGATTAATAAAACAAGTTTAGCATATGATTTTTGAAAAATCCCAATGCCTAGCATCATCTAGACTCTTCAACGTTAATGTATGCAAAAGACCCAACTATGTTTCAATTTATAAATTAGGTTTATGAAATAAACCTTAGACTGCTAGTGCATTCGTGGATTCCCAGTCGACATATTCGTAACGAACTTATTCTGATAAATCTACAAGGCCAATTGCTACAAAGTTTTACCGACATAAACTAGACTTGAAAATAACCTAAGTCTATTCTTTACGTTTTCGAAGATAACAATTTTGAAATGTATGCAAAAGGCAACACTTAAAGGTACTCCACGTAAAACAACACTTCCACCTTATCGACATACTTACTACCAACTACACATTGCACAAGAAAAGAAAACAACTAAAAGGTAGTATTAAAGTCTATCCCCCTTAAAGGAACTTCGTCCTCGAAGTTCGAAACACACATACAAGCAATTACTTCAAATAAGACAGATAAAGGCAAATATAGGTATCTAAAAGTAAGAACATTAAGATAACAATTATAACTTAACAAAGATTTCTCTATTATCAAAATGTTAAAATGCCACAACAATCGAGATTTTACAATCCTACCCTCCTTAAAATTAAGGTTACGTCCTCGTAACCGTAATCACTAATGAAGACACTACATCGTATTATTTCAATACTAACCAAGTCAAAATATCCGAGCTCAAAGACTATAATAAAACAAGCAAAATCGTTCATTTAACATAATTGGTAAAAAAAAATTACTCGTATTACCATAAATCACAACACACTTTATAAACTAAATTTGGACTTAAATTCTCAGTTATACGTACAAAACTTAATTCTCCAATTGGTATGTTAACTTATTAATACAGCTACATACAACCATAACCACAAATCATGATTCAGCTTCTAATTAACTTTGAGAAAGATAAACACATCACGTGAAACAATAATAATAGTATTAATTGCATATCCAATTACATAGTTACGGTTTACAACAATTCTAGTATTATCTTACTCATTAACAATATTGTCACTTATGTTATAACGCATGTTACCCAAACATTCTAATCATAAGATCCCATAAGCCAATATTTATTCATATTACCATACATTAAGGGTATTACTCCGACGGTACCACCAACACATCATCAACTAGTTCAATATTTCTATTGAACTCATATTAGACAGCAACAAGTTATCCGTGGCTAGATCAATTAACTCCTTAAAACATAGATATTACATATATACACTAACCAAACTAATGTGGTCGCATACTAATACATCACACTATTTAACTATATATACTTATTATAGGTTCACGCTAGTAACGACATTTTATTCTTAGTTCTGAAAAGAAAATAAATTTAATCCTCACATGTACAGTTCATGTAGAGACAGCAAATCAAATATAACATTAAAATGTCAAGGTTTAGACCCCAACTTCTTTGTCAACAATCATAACATATGGTAATCCCGCCGAAGGAAACAACAATAGTAACAATACGAGGATTTATTTCAAATGACATAACTTTATCACATACGTAATCAATTAAACTTGCACAGTCAATATAATTTACATTTTTTCTACCGCATATAAGTGAACATAATATATGTGAGCCTATCATTAACATCATGAAAGCACACTATTAGAATATAATAGAAGAGTCGATGTAACGATAATACAACTTTTGTTAAAATCTTGTCGTTAAATAAGACATTTACAATGTTAGAAAACATGCTGTAACTTTCAAAATCACCAATAAATAACCGCTTAACTATTTCTCGAGTTTTTATACTTTTTAGAAAATACAGAGAGTTAGCGTGGTATGAGAATAAGAATCAAGTCCATTTCTCAAATAATCAATTTATGAAGATTTTTACAACTCAATTGGTCTGAACAAAATTTTATCAGCACATTGTTGTGAATATGAGTCATTTTGTAAAAATAACCATTAAATATCAAGACAACAAGTTTTAACGTGACTTATCATTTCCAAATTGTCTACTAATCCTTTAAGCAATGGATTTTGAATCATCCATAAATTATAAGCACCGATTAAATGGCAAAATTTTACAAAACTATGGGTCGAATTTATGACTGCACAGTAACATTCTGACCACTGTCCACTAAAACATTTATTTCTCTTAAACCGTAAATCGTCTAAGCATGAAACCAAATGCAAATGAAAGCTAACACATAATTCAATCCCACATAAGCCTTTCGTTCATATACTTTAAGTAAATGTAGAATGGCAACCAATACAAATGAGGGTAAAAAGCTAAGAAACAAAATAAGTTCACATTCTTCACAATTTCCACACATTCCCTACATGACCTTATGTTCATCATAACTGTTACTTCCTAACATATGCCAACATATCAAATACACTTAAGGTATACTAATTCCATTACAGTTTTTTCAAAAAATACAAAAGTCTAGTTCTTATCTCTCTTTTGTATCATTATGAATTCACCTTATTCATTTGACTCATTCAATTTATTAGTCATTGATCTTTATACTAACATCATTATTTAGAGACATTTAAATCTACAATATAGATCCCGTGACAATACCTTAATCAAGCATATTATTCACATTATAACGTAAGGACAAGTACTTATTACACAAAACATTATTAACAACGTAAATTACACATCTTAACCTTCAAACTAAATCTTACAAAGACTCTTTTGTCAACATCATACTGAAATCAGACATATACTTATTAAACATGGTCATCAATTTAAATTGATAGTACACAATCAAGCGAATCTTAACAATAAGATGCAAAAGACAACTAAGAAGGAATTTAAGTCTCTCAGAATTATCAACAACTTGGACATACAATAAGAGAACTCACTAGTTCGGTTATACTTATTCTATACTATTTACACCCTTAATAATAACATAATTATACAACATATCAACTTAATACCTATGCTCTAGCAATTATTATACCCATCAACTTCCCCCAAAACCCGCATGCTTATACTAATTCTTTAAATTACTTAACATATCATATTTATCATAACCATAATTGTTAAATAAAACACAATCATAACCTATTTGTAAGTAGCCTTACATCTAGTTTCTTGTGAAGAACAAAAGAAAAAGAAAAGGCCATGCATTGGCCTTTTCTTGGCCCTCCAAAACCGGCACCCCCCCTATACAATAAGGGTTTGGTTCTTATTTTATATATTCATTCATTCTTACAATATTGGATTGTGTAATTTTCTTTCTCATCTCTCTAAAAATAGTTTTAGAATCTCTAAAAATTGTTCAACCATTTTCTAATATCACATAATATTACTAGTGTACTAATACAAGTATTATTAGAATTATTAAGGATATCTTATATATTAATCTAGTTAATTAGTATATAAGCTTTAAGGGTCTTGTTTTGGGTGCAACAAGAGAAGTATCTCTATACTTGGGATTTTGAAGGATCATCCATAATATTTAAGCTCAAGAACAAATTAGGAAGGTGTCCTTATTTGTGCCCAAAATTTCGAACCAAATATAATGTAAGGAACATTATTTTTCCTTTCATATCTTATTTTGTTATGCATGCACTAGATCATTATGAACTTATGTTAAAATGTTAATTATTTCACCATAAGAAATGTCTTATAAGAGGTATACAAACCTTGGTATCAGAGCATAGGATGTTGCATGCATAATCGATTTATAGTTTTTTCGAGTTATAAGTAACTTAATTAATACTAGAAATAGTTAGACTTAGTTCCTGACCTTGTAATTTTTATATGACCTCACATGCATATTTTACTTATTGTATGTAAAATTGCATATAAATATGATTTATTTTGCATGATTTATAATTTTTATGTGATAAAAATATAATAAATGGAAGTAAAATGGTTAAAATTAGTTAAACTTCGAAACATGTCATAAATTTCTAATATGTTATCACATGCACTTTTTACTCACTGTGTGACACCCTCATTTTTAGCCTTAAATAAAGACGTAAATTCTACGGAAAAACTGACAGGATATGTTTGTAATTGGTTCAACTAGATAAAACCTGTAATTTCAAAAATTTTCCTAAACCATTCACAAACATTTCCAGAAGGAGAGTGCCATAACCTGCAATTTCTAACAAACTAATTTACATACATAACTAAAGACGCGGGAATATAGCGATACAAACCAAAATAGAAGAGGGAGACATATGTCCCTTCAAAATATATACAAAACCAAAAGTAAAAGGTTTCTACAAAAATAGCCAAACTAGGTCCAAGGTTCTCTTGCTCACTAGCTCGTCCGTGAACCCCAACTAAGCATCAAGTACCTGTCAATCGCATTTTATACAAACACGAAAGCCACAATTCAGTGGGGAGTAACTTCGAGTCCTCCCAGCCACGAAACGTCATATTTAATGTAACATGTAATAAAACATGTAAACAACATGATAAACAATGTAATTATCAAGTATTCTAACCTATGAACACTAAACTGACAAATTTAAGCTATCATGTGAAACATATAACAAATTGTAATCCAAACTTTATCAATTGTAACCGGCTTACATCTCACCTATTACAATTCATAAAATTACCATACAAGAAAGGGCAATATATCAAAGACAGGCATAAGTTCTTAGCACCGTCAATAGTCACTCTGTAACTCGAGTCTATACCACGAGGTAGGGAAGGTAATCGAACCGGTATCTTGGCTCAGCGGTTAATATTAATAAAACATGGCCAAGACACAACACAACCCTAGCCTAAAATCTTGAGACCTAGACATGCGGATACACACCACCGCACCCAAGACCCACAATTTTTCTAAAACAAAGTGAGTACCCTAAGGAGTCCACCAAAGGGTTGGCTAGTACTTAAGCTCACCACTTACTATCAAAATAAGTAACGAGGTCATGCCCCAACTTGGATATAAATCCACTAGTCAGGAACACAAAGGCTATTAAGCAGTGAACATATACTCGTCAGAGACTATAAAGACCTATCTATGACAAACACAACAACCTGCAAGAAGTATTCAATACCAATTCTAGCAATATTAACAATATTAAAGGCTTCAGGGAATCTAGGGCCATTTCTACAATATAAGAAACTATTAAATTCAACTAACTATACATGTGAACTTAAAAACTTGATAAATGGCCTAAAACAAGAAAAAGGTCGATTATCCAATTCAAAATAAATTTTATAGCAATAATTGCCATGTTTTGATGACCCATCACCAAAATCACCATTTTCATCTTAAAATCCAAGCAATTTCACCATAACTTTCGCATTTCTTGTCGGATTTTCATAAAATTTATATTTCCGGAATCCTCTCGTCGAGATCTACAACCTAGTATGTTTTAATTTCAGTTTTCATTAAGTTGTTTTAAGACGAATTTCGGTAATTTCGGTATTTTATACTTATTATTGTGTTTTTATTGTTTATTTAGGTGAAGATTTGGAGGACGAGTTTGGGGACTCGTATATTGTCGAGGATAGCGGCTAGTTGCTTGTTAGGGTTTGGGTTTTAAGGTGCTAATTGCTCATTTTCTAGCTTAAGGTAACATATTTCGAGTTACTCGACGAATAATCGTCACATTCTTTGTTGTTTTTGTATGTTTTGTGATTTTTATTTAAGTAGCTAATTCTACATGATAAAATGGTTGCATGCATGGCTAATTCATGTATTTTTGTTAGTTTAAGTTAATATGTTAGTATTGGGGACGATTAATTATGTTTCAGACGGTCTTCTACTGAACAAAAAAATGGAGAAATGGAGGTGTGGGAGTGGCGACAGCAGGCCCGGCAGGCCCACGGCTGGCCCACGGCTGGCCCGGGTCAGCCCGTTGCTTGTTTCGCGGTTTTTCATGCAATATTTGTCATTTCGGGTTCATTAATGATATGTTTAGTATAAGTTACACTTGGGTACACTTTGAATTGAATCATGTTAGCAGTGAAAATTGTGTTAATAGTAAAAAGTATGCTTATTATGGTAGTTGACACATGTTAGGATAGATTTTAAAATGAAATTGTAATGAATAGGCTCAAAATAAATTTTATAGCAATAATTGCCATGTTTTGATGATTGTCCGAAAATCGAGCCTTAGTCCCTTTGATCGATTCGATGTCGATTAATTGAGTGATTGGTCGGCCGCAATTTAACCTGCACTGTCGCAGCAGGTGGGGTTGCGGGTAAAAATTCGGTTGGATGAAATTTTATATGAATTGGATAATCGGCCCTTTTCTTGTTTTAGGCCATTTATGAAGTTTTTAAGTTCACATGTATAGTTGGTTGAATTTAATAGTTTCTTATATTGTAGAAATGGCCCTAGATTCCCTGAAGCCTTTAATATTGTTAATATTGCTAGAATTGGTATTGAATACTTCTTGCAGGTTGTTGTGTTTGTCATAGATAGGTCTTTATAGTCTCTGACGAGTATATGTTCATTGCTTAATAGCCTTTGTGTTCCTGACTAGTGGATTTATATCCAAGTTGGGGCATGACCTCGTTACTTATTTTGATAGTAAGTGGTGAAACTTAAGTACTAGCCAACCCTTTGGTGGACTCCTTAGGGTACTCACTTTGTTTTAGAAAAATTGTGGGTCTTGGGTGCGGTGGTGTGTATCCGCATGTCTAGGTCTGCGCAGATTTTAGGCTAGGGTTGTGTTGTGTCTTGGCCATGTTTTATTAATATTAACCGCTGAGCCAAGATACCGGTTCAATTACCTTCCCTACCTCGTGGTATAGACTCGAGTTACAGAGTGACTATTGACGGTGCTAAGAACTTATGCCTGTCTTTGATATATTGCCCTTTCTTGTATGGTAATTTTATGAATTGTAATAGGTGAGATGTAAGCCGGTTACAATTGATAAAGTTTGGATTACAATTTGTTATATGTTTCACATGATAACTTAAATTGGTCAGTTTAGTGTTCATAGGTTAGAATACTTGATAATTACATTGTTTATCATGTTGTTTACATGTTTTATTACATGTTACATTAAATATGACGTTTCGTGGCTGGGAGGACTCGAAGTTACTCCCCACTGAATTGTGGCTTTCGTGTTTGTATAAAATGCGATTGACAGGTACTTAATGCTTAGTTGGGGTTCACGGACGAGCTAGTGAGCAAGAGAACCTTGGACCTAGTTTGGATATTTTTGTAGAAACCTTTAACTTTTGGTTTTGTATATATTTTGAAGGGACATATGTCTCCCTCTTCTATTTTGGTTTGTATCGCTATATTCCCGCGTCTTTAGTTATGTATGTAAATTAGTTTGTTAGAAATTGCAGGTTATGGCACTCTCCTTCTGGAAATGTTTGTGAATGGTTTAGGAAAATTTTTGAAATTACAGGTTTTATCTAGTTGAACCAATTACAAACATATCCTGTCAGTTTTTCTGTAGAATTTACGTCTTTATTTAAGGCTAAAAATGAGGGTGTCACACACTGTGTGTAAAATTTAAGATGAACTTGATTCATTTTGCATGATTTATGAATTTTTAGTGTAAAAATGACATAAATAGTGACTATTTTAGCAAAAATAGCTAAAACAAATTACATGCCATAAGAAAATTATTTTAGGTTGCATTAATATCTCAATTATCAGATCTAAAGTTGAAAAATTTATTAGATTAATTTTTATATGCTTTAGATGTTTGATTTGATAAAACCGATAAATCGCAACTACATTTTTCTCACAATAAATTTGAAAATTTGAACCATGATTTTTGACATTATCAGTGTCATGGATATATTCCAGAATGTTCTAAAATTTAAAATTTAAATTTTGAAATTATTGTAATTTAATTTGAATTTATTTTATAAAAGTTATGATTTTGGGGTCAAAATGAGCATAAATATTATATCAAGTTGAATTATTGTCAAAAATTGAGTAATGACTAATTTTTGAGTCCTAAGAGAGTTAGGATAATTAACTTGGGCTAAAATTAGATTTTTGTATTATTTTGCGATTTTAATAAGTTAAAAATCGCGAATTTCCATAAAACCGGGTTATATGAACGATATAAGTTTAAAAACGGCGATTCGGCACATAACTTGGCATGATAGATATATATTATCATACTGCATATTTCATTGTTGAATGTCACATTTTATTTATGTAATTTTGAATTATATAATTTTATCTAAGTATGGCCTTAGTTTTAATCGATATTACCCGTAATGTAAGTGCAGTGTAAGCTATGGGGACAAACACAATTAGAAGAAACCCTGAAACAGACTAAAGAGCAATTCTTACGGAATGCAATTAACTTGATGATTTTTGTAAAAATAGTAAATGGACTTGAAAAATTATGAAAATTGGTGACAATTCAGTTAAAATGTCAATCATAAACTTTACCAAATCTCAGAATTTTACACACATTCTAAGTATTTTTAAGGACTCGTTTGACAGATAGATGCAACACTGAAATAGACAGCTTCTCAGTATGACTCTTGTGACTGTTTTTGTGATATTTTCCGATATAAAAGGGAAAATAATTATCAAATTTACTCTCAAGCAAGCACAGAGATTAAACTTAATAATTTAGGGAGCCTGGAATGAATTCACTCAAGCAAGCACAGAGCAAACTCACAACAGACAGACAATGCACTCAGAATAGTTCAAGCATGCACAGACCTATTCCAAGTAACACCACAGATCCTTAATCACCTTCTAAGCAAGCACAAGAAGACATTAAGTCTGACTTACAACTAAGACTCAGCAAAGTTAATAAGATTTGCAAATTTTTGAGAGAAATCTCAGGGTTTTCATTAATCAAAGTCTGAGTAAAACAGACTGAGGAATGGTCCTTATATAGGCCTTCCTGTAAAATTTCAGTACATGTAAAACCCTAAATAAACTCCATCTAAGGGCCAGGATTAAACTTAGGAAGCAAACAAGAGTAGTGGAATTATTTTACAACGGATACAAAAGAAATTAAGGCAAACTTAACAAGAACAAAAGAGCTGCAGGTTGATAGTGACATGTTGTCCTTGGCTGTTCTAAATCTTTGGCTACTTGTTGAAGGTCAAATGGCCTTGGTGGAGGCATCTTTTGGGGCTCAAGGCTCTATGTAATGAATGCTGAAACATGCCAAGATCTTCTTTGTTGAGAGTTTGTCCCTTGTTTGGCCAAAAATGACAACTTTGCTTTATCTAATTTACCCTCCTGCAACTAGCTTTTCAGTCTGAAATTTTGTGCAATGCTTTAGGAATTTGATCTAGCTCCTTAGGATTAATTTGTGATTAATTGAACAAGGATTCAGCTGGCCAAGGTGGCAGCTGGTGGTTAGCCTGATTGATGCTCTTGCGGTCTGATGATCCTGGACTGTCAATTCAGGTTGCCTGAGTGCAGTTGCTGGCTTGATTTGTGTCTGGCATTTCTGGTAAGATGAGGGTGTTCTTTGTTTGTTATTGATCATCCTCTAAAATATTGGTAGCCTGGTTATCAGCTCCTGCTGCACCCCCCTAGTTGAACATGGCTTGACCTCAAGCCTGGACCCTCCTCTTCCTCCTCCTCAGAATCTTCATAGAATGAACTGATATCACCCACATTGAATGTTCCATAAACTCCATAGTCCCCTGGCAAGTCAATTTTGTAAGCATTTGGACCAATTCCTCTAAGACCTCAAATGGCCCATCTGCCCTAGGTGATAGAGAATGAGACTAGGTCGTTAAATGCTAGAATTAACCTATCAAATTAACAATTTATAAACCAAACTCGACTCTACACTATGCAATTAAGAATAGTAGTAAAGGGAAGTAAGGGTCGAACCCAAGAGAAAGGATTTAAGACTAAAAGCTTGAATTTAGATTAATGGAAATGGACAAAGCACAAGACTATGCACAAACTATGGGTATTAACAATGAACAACAATAGAGAGACATATATGGATAATTGGCATGGAGGAAACAAGTAACAAAATGAAAGAGATGTGATTTTTCCTATGAAACAAGACAACAAACACTTGGTATGCAAATAACAATTATAAGAGGTGAGAACTTGGTATAATCCTACAAGTTTCAACTTTTCTCAAAGCAAGACTCTTTTCTCTCCAATTTCATTTACCCAACAACAATCCTCAATCAAATGATTACCACTATCTAAGCCAATAATGATAATCCTACTTAAACTACAAATTCTAACATTAAATCATGTAGGAATTGTAGACAAGAGCATGAAGAGCAAACCAAGAGGAAAGTAAATGGGATATCACAAAGATATGTCTAAGCCAACAAATCCAACGATATAATCAATTTCTACTCACAAAGGTTGATACTTTAAACTAAGATATCAATAATCATGAGATGCTTCAACAAGTTATCACAAAAGCAAGGAACTTTGCAATAAACAAGCAATAGATGAACATTAAAGAGGCAAGGGTAATTACTTCTCACAACAAAACATTCATCATGTCATTAAAACTTAAAAATTGAAATAAATGAAAGAATAGAGATTAAGGAGTCAATACAATGATAAAGATGAAAGCTTGCAATGGATTACACCAAGTAGGGAAGGATTTAGCCTTCCATAGTCTTCATAAACCCAACAACTAAGGAAAGATTACAACTTTGAAAGTAAATTGTCCTCTAAATTATTACAAGATTAGAACCCTAAAAATGAGATTAGATGAGATGATAGGATGGTAAGTGAATGCTTTAGGTCTTCAAACTCTCGGGTATATATAGGGCTTCACGAAAACCTAGAAAGATTTCCAATTAAGAAGCCCAAAGAGGAGATTAGAAAACCCGTATAACAGAGGTGCGCAGGCTGCGCAAGAACTGTTCTTGCCTGCGCAATCGTGCGCACCTCCGCACCCTGTTTGCGCAGGCTGCGCACATGCTCACATTTTTAGACTTCTAATTCCCAAGAGCAAGGCCCCTTCAAATGCCTTTATTTTTTCTAATCTTCATTCCTATTTCTCCCAACTGGTTTTCGGGTTACAAGTGAGCTTCTCGTGCCTTGTCTTTAGCTTTGAAAGGTGCTCTATTGCCTCTCGGGTTCCGTGCATTAAGATCGAGTGTCCAACCGAGGTAAAGTGCACAAGTTACCACAACATACCCAATTGCCAAATGCTAGAAAAGGCATACTAAAAAACCCATATTAAAAGACACGAGGGTGATAAAATCACCCTCTTAGACCGACACAAAACATTACTATCAAACTTCCCCACACTTAGACTTTTGCTAGTCCCGAGCAAAACCTGAAACAAGCAAACATGAAGTCTATAAGAGAGTGTAGGAGTGAATGATCACTCTTCCCTTTCCTCTTCCTTCTTATATCTCCCTCAAAACACAACCACCAATCAAAAGAAATAAACTTGACTCAAATTTGACACAACTCTTCACTCACTCCCCCGCCTTATGTCTCCCTCAAAACAAGGACACGACACACCACCAACTCCGACTCGTCACGCAACCCCGCCCTTCTTATATCACCAAAGTAGAAGTGGTCACTCTTGCCTTATCCCAAGGCAATAGCAAAGTGACCTAAACAATCCTCCAAATCATTCATCTTCCCCTTATATCACCCCCTTATCACTCCAAGCAATGCAAGTTATGCTACTAAGTTGGCCAAACACCAATAAAGATCAACAACCTAGTAGCCAACATGAAAAACCACAAATTTGAAACAATTTTCTTTGACTCAAAAAGAAATTAAATCCTAAATCTAACCTCCTTCCAAGACCCTCCTTATTACTCCCTTCTTATCCCTCCATCTTTTTGGTGTTGCATTTTTCAATTTTTCGATTTTTTTGTTTGAAAATCCCTCATTTTGCCTAAGGTGCCCTTTCGGGTTTTCACCTTAGCTTTTTCCTTTCCTCTCATCGGTGGCTCGCAACTTGATTCTTCATTTTGCCCGAAATGCCCTTTCGGGTTTTTATTCCGTCCTCGGCCACCTTTTCCAATCTTCCCTAGGTACCCACCCTTATGGGTTTTCACCTAGCCGGAATTTTCAACTTTATTTTAGTTTATTTATTTTGATTTGCATTGACAAGAAGGGCAATTTACATATGTTACAATTTCTCACTCCCCCACACTTAAATCTCACATTGTCCTCAATGTGGAGGAGTGCCAACTTCTTCAAAAGTTTTAATTGGAGGTGCCCGAGCCTTCTCCTCGCTCATATGCCCCCCGGTTGTTTCTTCTTCTTTCTCTTCTTTCTTTTTCTTGCTTGGCCCTCAAGTAGGCCGCATTGACTTGAGTTTCATCAATGGTGGGTTGGTAGGTTGGTTCATTTTGGTGGAGAGTCATTCCAAAAAGGCCTTGAATGAGGCCAAAGGAGTCTTCATGGGCTTGAGCATCATAGTAATAATCCTCAAGGTATTGGTGGTGCCTTTCGTTTTGCACCCCAAATTGGTGGCTCACTTGTTCACGCCACTTGTTTTGCTCTTACCACATTGCTTGATTCTCTGCCCAAGCCTTGGCGCTTTGTTTTTGCCACGCATAAGACTCCTCTTGCCTCTTAGCAATCCCCTCAAGTATCTTTTGTTGAGCCAATTCGACCTCATCTCCCAACCTTTTGTGCTCTTGAAACGCACTACGAAATTGCTCCAAACTCTCCAATATTGGCCCTTATTGTTGTTGCCAAGAATGGGAGCTCTCAACCCGCCCACTAATTGCTTGCAAAGTCCCTCGGGTATCCTCAAAATATTGGAACATTTTGTGTTGCCATGGTTCCATAGTTGGAGTGGAGGAACCCCCGGCCTCAAACATAGGAGTGTCTTGAGGCGGTTGGTAGGACGAAGGAATGTGTGGGGTCTCATGGAATCCCCCCTCAATGATCTCAACCTCTCTCTCTTCCTCTTGTTGGGGACCATGGAAGATTCAACCGCTCTTCTCTTCCACATTCTTTGTGGGGGTGGGTTGGGGAGGTTGCCCTCGGCGGGGCAAAAGAAATCCCGGGCTCTTGGTCCACTTGGAAGGGGGCCATTCATTGGTAGATTCATATATTGGACACCCCCTTCCCCCAACCAATGACAACTCCATGGAACCGTGTCCAAGGGATGAATCATATGGGTCTCCGCCAACCCCGCTTCATTGTAAAGGTTGTTCCCCCACACTCGAGGTTTCTCATCCGGAATAGCACCAACCAAGCTAGCCACAAAAAGAGTGACCAAACCTCCACAATTAATGCTCCCTTTGTTTTATCTTTGCTTTGATGCACCAGCCACAAAAACCTTTGCCCAATCCGGCACCCCCTCCCCCTCGGGCAACATCGCCCAAATGCACTCACGGACCTCCTCATTTAGTTTTGTAGGTTCCCCCATCGTAAAGAAGAAGCACGAAATCATACGTGTAAGAATCCGGATGGGGTGGTTTGTGATGGAGGAGATCTTGTCATTGTTTGTCATGTGCGTTTTCCTCGTGAGTGCACACCAAGTATCATTCAAGGCCATTCCCGGTGGGTTGATGGAGGAAGGTGGCTTAGTAATCCTCAAAATTTCCCTCACCCTCTCAAAGGTTAGAGTGTGCCATGTTTTGTTCAACCTAAAACTCACCCTTGCACTCTCTCTTTCCCCCGAGATTTGGATGGTGGAAAGGAACTCTAAGGTGTAGGCGGGGTATGTGTGTGGTTGGAGGTTCATGTACCTCTCTAATCCTACCTTAGTGAGGAAGGCAAGGGTTTGGTCAAAGATACCCATGTCCCTCAAGGTCCACGGGTGAAGGAATTTTGATATCGGTAA